>NW_020312170.1:0-312722 GCF_002999335.1 Cyclospora cayetanensis | reverse complement strand
GCTTCTGTATAATACGCTTGCTGCTGTTGTTGCTTCTGTATAATACGCTTGCTGCTGTTGTTGCTTCTGTATAATACGCTTGCTGCTGTTGTTGCTTCTGTATAATACGCTTGCTGCTGTTGTTGCTTCTGTATAATACGCTTGCTGCTGTTGTTGCTGCAGCGTCGAGATTCTTGGGGAGCGATGGCCATGGGTGTGCTTCAATGACAGTTATGTGAGTGAGTTCGCTTTTCCGCCTTCTCCCGACACCGAGCTGCACCAGCAGCAGGCGCAGGAAGGCAGCAGCAGCAGCAGCAGCCGCCTGGAAGATCTGCTGCCGCAGCAGCAGCAGCAGCGCACACTTTTCCCATGGTGCTCTGGAGCCGTTGCGGCTAGCTTTCCGCTGCAGAAGCAACAGCAACAGCAGCAACAGCAACAGCAGCAGCAACAACAGCAGCACTCTCCACGAACTCGTTACAGTTCGATAGCTTCGCCACACCACCACTATCAGCAGGAGGGCTGTAGCTACTTGCTGAGTCGAACAGTCCATAGCGTTACATATATCCGGGGAGATCTTACGGCAACCCCTGAAGATCCTCCGTTGCCACCAGCGCTCGAATCTTTTGTCACTTCTGAGGTATAGCTGCTGTTGAGATGCTGCAGTCCCTTCTCCCTCAATGCCTTTTTCTGCCTTCCGACTTCCTGTAGATGTATATATGTATATGCGTGTCTGCATGCTTGTTAGTATGCATGTCTGCATGCTTTAAGTAGGCATGTCGCTTCCTTTCGATAGAGATCTGTGCTCCCAAAGAATACCATCAGTTAGTATTGCCATCCAGTTTCTTCCTCTCCGTGTCTGTCTGCCTGTCTGTCCGCCTGCCTTCCTGCCTGCTGGTCAGGTTTCCCTGCTAGTTTGCTTTCTTGCATTTTTTGTGGTCTGTGTGGCGCGAGTGCTGCTGCCTTTCGTTTTTCGATTCGCTCGCGCAGTGTCTTTTGAGGTGCTGCAGAATGAGCGACTCTTTAGTCGCCTAAGGGAGCAGGAGGAACGCATGCAGCTGCTGACCAGCTTTGTGCTGCAGCAGCAAGCCTTTTTGTCTCACTTGCTGCGGCAGCAGTTGCCAGCTGCCTTGCGGCAGTTGGAGCTCCTGCGACAGCAACTGGAGGCGCAGCATGCCTTTGCGGCAGCTGCTGCAGGCGACACAGAGAGGAGGGATAGTGCTGCAGCAGACATGGCGGAAAAAGCTCAGCTGTTGCCGATTATGCAGCAGCTTGCGTTCGTTCCGAGGAGCTGGTGGGCAGCCTTCATTCGCGGCACGGACTATCCCTGCGTGTCTGTGTTGTTGCCTCAACACGCGAGGCCTCTACGAGACAGCAGTAACACGAATTCGTATGTGCAAAACTTCACGGATAAGGGAGCTAGAGCTGCTGCAGCCGTGGCTGTGCACGCTGTGTCGGCGGAGTCTCCTCAGCAAGGGCAGCAGCAGGAGCAGGCAGCACTCTCGAGCGACAGCATGCAGGCGGATTTCGCAGACTCAGACCATCAACAGCCGCTGCTGCCGCATCAAAAGAAAGGTTTAAAGAGAGGCAGCTCTACCTGGACGGCCTCTGTCTGTCCGGAGGTTCTCGAGGAGGCAGGCATCGTTGATTACAGCAGCATCTTATGCCCCCACTATATTCGCCGTAAGCTGCGGATGCTATTTTTGTCTTGTCTCACCCATGGGCTAGAGAGGGATGCAGCTCTGTGTGTGTCGCCGATGCAGCATGTATACATGTAATAGGAGAAACGGGGGGAATGCTGCTGCTGTTTGCTGTCAAATGCATGGGCAAAACATGGCTGCATCATGCTGGCACGTCTTGCCCATGCATTTGACAGCAAACAGCAACAGCACTCCCATTTCTTCTCCGTTATAATAATATATACATAATATATATAATATATATTCGATATATTTATATTTATTGATACATTTATGCTGCATCTGCGACTGTTTTTCCTTCTGTTGCAGACTTGCAGGAACAGCGCCGGCATGGAAAGCGTCCTGTGTTTTGGAGTGCTTCTTCCAGCAGCAGCGGTGCAGATGCGAATACCAACATGAGCAGCAGCAGCACGACCAGCCGATTTGACAGCAACGCAGACGTGGGCCGCCCCTATGGAATCGATCCTCTAGCGGTTTGGGCAGGAGAAGCGAAGATAGTGCCACTGTCGATTCTACAGTCCGTTTTCGCGGCTGTAGGACTGCGCGCCTCCATAGAAACGCCGCTGCTGCAGCATGCCGTCTGTCGTCGATGTGCTGCAGCTCTGAGAGGTCTTGCAGATCTCTCCGTTCTGCAACACCAAGAGGTCGATAGGCTGCTCTCGGCTGCAAAAAAGCAGACCGCCCTTGCAACTCCCCAGACAGGCTCACCCCCAGCCACTGCTACGCAGCAGCAACAGCAGCAGCAGGATAACCCTGCAGCTGTTGCTGCTGCTGTTGCTGCTGCTGCTGCTCCTCCATTAGCCACCCCCCCTTCCCTCCGCTCATCATCTTATGCGCATGAAAATGCCTCTTCCCTTGACTCGTTTTTGCGCAAGCAATCGCCCGAAGAAGAACAGCCCCCCAAAGAGGCTTCAGCGCCCACTAAGGGGGGAAACGCAGCAGCAGCAGCAGCAGCAGCAGCAGTAACGAGCTTCTTTCCCATGCCGAATCCGACGTCAGTGGAGCAGCAGCAGCAGTCCCCACACGAGCAAGAAGACGGCAGTGCCTTCGTTTTCGTTTCTCGACGCGTGCTGCAACACATGCTCGGACGGCATGGAGTCTATTTGAGCAGCTGCAGCACAGCAGCACGAGAACGGCTGCGAGGTCGCCCTTTAATGACACTGCTTGCCGCTGCTGCTACGCAGCAGCAGCGAGGAAGTCGCAGTGGGAAGTCAAAAAGCCGCAGAGTTTGCGGAGATGTCACATTCATATGGGCAGCATACGAAGACATCCGCAAGGAAGTAGCTGCAAACAGAGTATGGCCCCTCGATGAGGAGACACCCTCTCCCCCCTCGCTTTGTGCAGTGGCTGTGGCAGCTGCTCTTCCCCCCACAGGCGCAGTAAATCGAGGCGTAGCGGCTAGGGGAAAACACAGAGCAATACGAGAGGCAACAGGTGTTGCAGCAGAAGCACCAGGCCGCTCAAGGTCTAACGACTCCCCCGCTGCTGCGCATGACGATTTCACACTAGACTTGTCAGCAGAGCTGCTGTGCTGTCACGGCAACTTGATACCCCTCCCATTGCAACATTGCAAGCAAAAACTCTCACCCCGCCTCCTCGTAAGCTGCGGCTCAACTCTTAGCTGATGCTATTGCGATTGCTGCTCTCGCAATTTCTTCTATTGCTATTGCGATTTCTGCTGTTGCAATTTCTTCAATTGCGATTCCTGCTATTGCAATTGCTGCTATTACGATTTCTTTTGTTGCTATTGCGATTTCTGCTGTTGTTCCTGTTGCTCCCGCGATTGCTGCTGCTGCCGGGGTGCAAAGAACAGCGTTTCATTCTGTGGGCTGTTTTGTTGCTGCTGCTGCTGTTGTTGTTGCTGAGGCTTGCGATGCCTCAACTCCCTGCCTCCCCCATTTCCCATGCGTTTTGCTGTGTTGACTTGCTACTCATGACGGTGCTGCAGGTTCCCGCAGCTGCCTTGCTGCAGTATCTGTCCCTAGATGCAGCGAAGCGACCCCTTCTCATAGAACTCGGCGTGCAGCAACCCTTGGCGATTTCTGCCTCTTGTCTTGTGCCGCAAAGCGCCTTCCAGTGTACTGTGCGTCTGTCTGTGGTAGCGGCGATGGGGGGAAAGCCTTGGTGCTTCGCTCTGGCCTTCGGTAGCGTTCTGCTCTTTTCTGAGAGGGAAGGCGGGAAGTCGCTGTCTACGCACGGAGTAGCGTGTGTCGACTCAAAGGTTTCTTGGAGTCCGATGCGAAGTGTGGGTGTGCGTTTTCTTTGTGCGCTGCCGCCTTGTTTCGCTGGCGCAGATTTGCTTCTCCGAGCAGCAGCAGCAGCAGCAGCAGCGACAAAGATGGCGACATCGCATGCGGGAGGAAGAAAAAGCCCTTGGCGCAATCCTCGGCAGTCGCTGGGTAGTCAAGCGGGAACCCCCTCAGGGCACGAGCAAGTAAGTTAGGTGCTGTATGTTGCGGCTGTTGGCTCTGGTCTGTCTAGGAGCTGTTTTCGCGTGAGATTTACTTTTTTCGCGAGAAGAATAAAACGTCCGCAGAGGGGCACGACTGTGCAGAGCTGCTGGCTGAGTAGCAGCATCCAGCTGGTTCGCAAAGGACTCACCTCTCCTAGCCAGAGGGCTTACGAGACAGCACACTAAACGAAGGGGGAACGATCTTCCCATATATATATATATATGTATATAGTGCTGGAAGACACGGGGGGTTTCACATCTCGCGCTGCCACGCATTGTGGCGTTTTTAGCAGGCCGTAGAGACGCTTCACATGAGTGCATGCGGATGTGCTGTGTCATTTGCTGCTGTCGCTCTGTGCCTTCTGGCGTTCCAGGATGCATGCAGCCCTACCAAGGGGAGGCTTGTATCAGCTCGTCCCTGCAGCGTGGCGTTCTCAGTGGCAGCAGTTTGTTGCGTCTGCTGACGAGGCTACGGTAAGCCGCTTTGTGGAAAATCTCGCAGGCAGACACACCATGACCTGCTCTGCGCATGGCTCTTGCGTTCCCCCCTGTATGTCGGCTGCCTCTTTTCTCTAATTCTTCCTACTTTGGCATCCATACTGCATCTTGGCATGTCTTTTAACCTTGTGCTTCCTCTTTTCTGTGATGCCCTTTTGTTAACCTTGTGCTGCCCCTTTTCTGTGATGCCCTTTTGTTAACCTTGTGCTGCCCCTTTTCTGTGATGCCCTTTTTTTTACCTTGTGCTGCCTCTTTTCTGTGATGCCCTTTTGTTAACCTTGTGCTGCGTGTTTTTGATGCCCTTTTGTTAACCTTGCGCTGCGTGTTTTTGATGCCCTTTTGTTAACCTTATGCTGCGTGTTTTTGATGCCCTTTTGTTAACCTTGCGCTGCGTGTTTTTGATGCCCTTTTGTTAACCTTGCGCTGCGTGTTTTTGATGCCCTTTTGTTAACCTTGCGCTGCGTGTTTTTGATGCCCTTTTGTTAACCTTGTGCTGCGTGTTTTTGATGCCCTTGTATCAGGGAAGCTGCCTGCGTCCTACAGCCCTCGACGTCTCTTCACTGATCTGCGATTGCCCTGTGCCAGGCTTGAAGGTTGATCCTACAGACTCTGTGTTTTCGCCGGTACGTTTGGTGTCATTCAAGAATATATATTTACACATATATGCACACATTTATATGTATTTATGTTTGTCTGTTGATAGCCGTTCGAAATGTGATGTAAGGTGTTGGTATTTGGACGGCAGCCTTTGAGGCTTTTCTTACGGTTTTTCGGGGGCGTCGCTCGCTTTCCGCTTCTCGAATGCATGCCTCCTTTGTCCTTATTAGAAGTCAGTCATCCTAGCGATCAGGAGGGGAGAAGCGGGAAGGAGGGAAGGGGTAGAGGGGGGAGAAGGACGATTCACCGCTAGTTTTACACCTAATCACGGGCTGCTGTGCGCCAGCCATGCAATAAGAGGCGCAGTCCTACACACACTTTTCTCTCCTTTCCTTGACTCGCAGCACGTGCATCTGCATTCTCGACTCTCTTTTTTCTCTTCTTTGAGGCTGACGTTGCTTCCGCGCATCCTCTCGATGGCCTCTCACGTCTATGTTTCTCTCTCTTCTATATGTCTCTCCCTTCTATCTCTCTTCTATGTGTCTCTGCCTTCTATCTCTCTCTCTCTTCTATTTCTCTCTTTCTCTTTCTCTGTCTGCTATTTGTCTCTCTCTGCTATGTGTCTCTCTCTGCAGGTGTTTGCGTCTTGTCCTCCGCCTTCCGAGTCTGCGGTGTATACGGTAGTCCACGAGGCTCAGTTCAAGCTGCTGGCGGCTCACGGCTACGCTGATTTCGGTGAAGGAAGCGCCGCAAGAGCAACTGTTGAGGTATTGTTTGCCTTGCGGGTTTGGGGGCATCTGGGATCACAGGCAGGAGGGAGTTCGAGCCGGAGGATTCGCTGATTCAACGCGCTGCGATTTGATTGGGGAGGGGTGAAGAAAAAGGGCAGCGCATAGAGGACCAACAAAAACGAGGCACCGATAGAGACAAGAGGGTGGCAGGAGGGGTGGATCGGTGTATACGGGAAGAAGACGCTTTAAAGGCAGACAGAAAGAGAAAGAGGGATAGAGAAAGAGAGAGAGAGAGAGACAAAGAGGAATAGAGAAAGAGAGAGAGAGAAAGAGGGATAGAGAGAGAGAGAGAGAGAGAGAGAGAGAGAGAGAGAGAACGGGGGATCCGAAAAGGGTGGTATCTTTTGGTGGGATAGGAGGCGGTAAAGAGCATGAAAATGCTGCATAGTAAGAGGACGAACAGACTGTCAGCATGTCTTCCTCTTTGTCGCAGGTGTTGCTGACGCCAGTTGGAGTTCGCACATTTGCATCTGTCTTCTGCTTTCCGAAACTTAAGCCGTGCTCGTCTTGCGTTCAGCGGCATCGCATGCAGCCTCAAGGTCTCTATGACTTTCCTTCCGTCGATCTGCCGATACACCTCGCGTCCAATTGCCAGCGTGCTGCCACCTCTGCTTTAGCACCCCCACAGCAGCAGCAGCAAGAGCAGCAGCAGCAGCAGCAGCCGCCACCGCAATCGCAAAAAGGCGTCATCAGAAGCCGCTCGGTACAAGCCTCACGGCTCTTTTCTCGCAGAATGATGATCGAGGTGTCCGGAGCGACTCCAGTAAGATAGCTCATAATCTCGGAATTACTTGCGCCTAAAACATATATATGTACATATATATATGTATGTATATACATATATATGTATGTATAGGCATCTAGGTATGCACGTATACAGGTACATGTATATATATGTGTATATGTATATAGGGGTGTGTGCCTAAGTAAGTCTGGCGTGTGGGATGCTGAGGAATTTGTGCGTGTTTAGAGCTCAGAAGACGGTGTCTGCCCTGTTTTCTTCCAAAAGCGGATGCTGCTGCTGAAATATATTGATGTGGTTGAGGATCTCCTTGCAAGATTATGCTGTGTCTGTGTCTGCAGGTCGACTGCGCTGTTGCTGCAGTCGTTGCAGCAGTCAGCGATGCCTCCGAGCCAGTGCGTCGGTTGCGTGTTGCTCTGCGCGTACCTGAGACGACGGTGCTGTTATCCGAGCCTGAGGCTGCTGCTGGTAGTGATGGTGGTTCTGCAGAGTCGGGAACGACGGGGGAGCTCGGTGGCAAAGACAGCAGGCTTGTCCCCTTCGCTGCAGTCCATGCTGCAACAAGGGGAGCCTGCTACGTAGAGCTGTCAAGCCTTGCGGCTGCTGGAGAGGGGAGCAGCCTCCGAATGCGCGAACTAGGGGTTCGCGTGGATGCGGACTGCTGCTTGCATTACACCCTCGATGGAAGCGAACCTATGCCTTCCAAAGAGCTACAGCAGCAGCACCAGCAACAGCAGCAACAGCAACAGCAGCAACAGCAACAGCAACAGCAGCAGCAGCAGCAGCAGCAGCAGCAGCAGCCACCCCTCCCACAGGGCTCCCAGCAGCAGGATCTCCATGACGTCGTTGCCGTTCTGTCATCCGTTTCCACAAACGCAAGTAATTGCAGCAGCGATAGCAAGGAAAGCAGCTGTAGTCCTAGCACGAGCAGCAGCTGCCACAATGCGGGTGGTCTTGGCGGCAACAAATGCAGCAGCAGTTGCTTCTCCTCTTGTTCTTCCCCCGGCTTGGACGCAACGGCAAGGCAAGACGGCCTTCCAGAAACAGACAGTTCTGCGCTGCAACCCTCTCTGCTGCTAGTGCAGCAGCAGAAAGGGCAGCTAGACAGACGGTAGCAGGCGCTGCATTCATGCGTAGCTCGAGTCTTGAAATTCAATGACTCATCGAGAGAGAGAGAGAAAAAAAAATACGCCTAGAGACTGACTGCCCCGTTACTGCGGTGAAGAAAAGTTAGGGCACGATCTTCGTCTCAAGGACCCTTAAGCCTTTGGGATTGCCTAAACAGGACGCACCACAGGAATGTCGCTATTTTTGTCTATTTTTTTATCGAGGCGAGGCGTGTGTATTATGTCTAGACGCGTATACGCCTCCAGAACTCTCCATCGTGCTGCTCTGCCAACCTGCCGCTTTTGACGGAGGGATATATATATATATACCATGGTGGGGGCTTCCTTTCTTTGGTCAAGCTGTAATTTTAGGCATCCCCTCTGGTAGTCGTACGCAGCAATGCATTTGCCCCTGCTGCGTGGGCAGCACATGCAAAAGCTCCTTCGAGGGGGCTCGACACAGGTTCTATCCACAGAGCAAAGACGCGGGATTTCTTTTTGCGCCATGCAGTTGCACTTGCCCTCTTTCCCACATCTAAATGCCTTTGAGAAGGGAATGCTGGCAGCCCACGAAAAATCTGGGGGGGCCGCCACACGTAAATATGAACGCAGTGCCTCCCATGGCGGGCTCTCAGAAACACTACCTTAATTCGCTTCTGCGTTCTCAAATCATCTAAGTACGCATACGACGGCAAGCGCCGTCTTAAGATCAGCAGCAGCTTTCACATCGCGATGGGCATTATTTTTCGGGTATTAAGTTTCTATGGCAGCAAAAGAAGGGTGTCATCTTCACTGAGACTGCTCCGCGAGGCTGCGGTCGCAGTCGCACCAGTTGCCTGCCTGAGAAATTCCAGCACAAGCTGATAGCGAGGGGCCTCACTACTGCACTTTTGCATACTGCCAAAAAAAACTTTGTGCTCGTCCTTTGGTTCTCCCCGTGATTCGAGGGTGGGGAGGCGTGGTGTGAGGGCGTTATTTCCTCAACACACCTTCAGTCCGGCAGACAGCGCGATGCAGTTGGAAGGAGCGAGCCTCCTAGGAGTAGCTCTCTTCAGTTGTTATGTATTGACGGAGGCGATACCTAAAAGAACTCACTTAGAAACTGCCGGCTGTTGGCAATGCTGCCGCCCTTGCGAGGCACATTTTAGACGCAGACTGCTTCGGTTGAGAAGCAGGCTGCGTCTCTCTCTCTTTCCCTCGAAATATTCCACTTTCGCTCGCACTTGGTGCAACGGACAAAGCGTAAGGTCAGAGCAAAAGCAGATCTTAGAGTAAATTTTCTGCAGCTGGGCTGTAATGTTTTATCCGTTACTGCATCCTGTCAGCGTTCTGAGCATATAAGGCTAGTTGCACACTGCATTTAACGCACACGCACATACCCCAAACCATTGCGTAGATCAGCCACACTAATTAGGAAGGACGTAGGTGTACCGTGTCCCGCTACACCCTCCTTGGGGTGCCACTCCCTTCTTGGTTGTCTTCACAGGCAGGTGACGGGCTCGTCTTCGTGTTGCCCCCTTTAACAATGGTGCAAACCTGCGCTTATATAGCATGTACCCTTATGTATAAAGACAGTCCATCCCCGGAAGGATGAAAACCATTCGGCTCGTCTTCGTGTTGCCCCCTTTAACAATGGTGCAAACCTGCGCTTATATAGCATGTACCCTTATGTATAAAGACAGTCCATCCCCGGAAGGATGAAAACCATTCTTCGGCGGCTTTGTAGGCCTCTTTTGACAAGAATCCCTGCCTTATGCCGTGCAATACTACGAGCTCGCCGTAATGTGACGTCAAAACTGTTGTGGCAAAACTGAGAGGCCGCGTGCACGAGCCTATAGTGCAAGGGGGTCACAGTGGGCTGGCCCATCAGTAACACGCTGCCGTCTCTTCAACGTGCCCTAGGCAGCCATAAGTTCTACGCTAAAGCCGAAAATTTGCGGGATGTTGAAACTGCGCGCCTGCCTCGAACTCCAGAAACCCCCAGTTTCACCCAGAAAACGAGCCTAAGGTCCCAAATCCTGTAGAGATGCAACATTTGGGGGTTGTCGTGGCATCGAAGCTACCGTTCCGTAATGATACGATGTGCATAGCCCGTACTGGGGGTGCCTACCTGGCTGCGCGATTACTTACGCCGGAAACCATAGCCTTTGAAACATAGCCTTTGCTGCTGCCTTTAACAAATCATGTTTCACTGAAAGCCGTGAACGCGAAAGCTTTGACCACTGGCGTCTGGCGGAGCTCAATCGCTAGCACCGAGTGAGCGCGTAGGCAATGTGGAACCTACAGGCATCTTGTTGCGTGCACTTCATGCGGTAAAAGCCTCTAAAGATGCATTATTGTATCACCTAAGCTCTCTGTTTGCTGCCCTGTAGCCTGTCGTGGATCGATGGGAGAGCATCATGGGGGCCATGAGCTACCGCTGGGCGACGAGCATACATGCACATGGGGATGTATGCGCTCACGCCTCTGTATTGTGTCTTTTTTAATGCCTTTGACATCAACTTTGCTATATGCAAACGTTTTTTCATCTTGTTTTTCTTTTTCCGCAGTGGGTCCGTTCCTCCTGCAGTAAGAGCGCGCTCGACACCACCAAGGGCCACTAGTTTGAGGCCTCTTTCCGGGGGTCGTGCTCATTGCATTAGAGAAATCTTGTTCTTCAGAGACCTTCGTGCAGCGAATAATTCTTTAGGGCGTGCTTGGAGCCTCCCTGTCCTCCATTGCTGCTTGTCCTGCATAGCACCGCTGTTGCCGCTCGCACATTTCAAGTGCACGTTTCCAGGTGCCCATAGGATTGCCGTCAGGAACGAACGATCCGGTTGTTGCGATTCAGTGATATATTTGCCTCAAGTGTGCTGGCCCCCTCTTCTCCTTACCCCTCCCCAAAAGCCACGCCACGATCATCAACTACGTGCATAGCATCCCCTTACGAGGCCACACCTCACCTACCCTCTTTCTTCCCAACGGTCTCGCACTAACGATGGGAAACAAGTGCCTAGGGCGCAAGCATGGCGCCGTCAATGGCGCAGTAGAGGACAGTGGTGAGTGGGATCCTCTTACCCCGGAGGAAGAAGAAGAAGCAATGCACAGGAAACAGGAGGTCCGTGCGTGTGAAGCCCCGTTCAAACAAGACACACACACCCTTACGAAGCTAGCAGGCACACTCTCTCTCTACTTCTCTCTTGCGTATTTCCTAGGCATAGTGCAGTTTTCCATACTCTTTTGAATTGCTTGGGTACGTATATATACACTTAATATCGGTATACATATATATATATATATGTATGTACATATATGCACTTAATGATTACTTGAGACCCCCGGAGCGAGGGATGCATATCGACTCTGCACTCTGGAGGAGTATATCGCCAGTCAAGTGCTGAAGGTCACCTTATCGTGTCTACTGATTTTTTTGAACCTCACCTCCCTTCCCATCATATCCCCTCGCCCAAGCACAAGAGGGTTACGGTCCCTCCCTGAGGTGTCGCCTTTTGCTGCTGCCTGCTTACTTCTTCTGCGTTCATTCCCCCGTACTGCGTATCGGCTGCTGTAGACTACTAGCCGCCTTCTCTTTCCATCAGTCTTGTTCGTGTAGTACAGACCAAGGGCAAAGAGGGGAGGGAAGAAGCAACGCCCAAGTGGCGAGCGACGTCTAGTAGCACATCCAACGCCAGCTTTTCTGCAGCTCTCTTCCTTGCCACCACTAGATTCTTCCTTACGGATAGAGACTTGCGCAGTTGCCTGTCCCCCCTGCTGCCACCTCTCTCTGCCAGTGTCTCTCGATGATTTGTTTGGCGCAGCAACTGCAAAAAATAGAGTCCGCAGGACAAGATGCCCTGCGGAAGCTCAAGACCTCCGAGGCCCTCTGCAAGGCAGAGAAAAACCGGAAGCGTAAAATAAAAAAGGCCAGAGAGCTGCTAGGTCAGTCCCATTGCTAAATCCCGCAGAACGGGCGTGCACGCATGCATGCGCTTACACACTGCAACCGTCTGTAGTAAACGGCAGTAAAGTGCAGGAAACTATCGCACGGGTTCAAACCGACACACGCATATGCCTCAAATAAGTCCGTATTTAATAGCCCAGTGGGGGAAGCCATAGGGGCACCACCGTCTTAGAAAAGGAGATGCGCACAAAGAGACTAGCAGGAAGACACGGGGGACGAGGGAAATTTACAGTCGGATCCATGGCGGTAGGTGCGAGAGACGGACGGCCGAAGCGAGAAGATTCGAGAGTTTGTTGTTCGATGCGTATTTCTTCTGCACGGTCTTCAGTAAATGTTGCCTTTTGTTTACGTGTTGTGATCTGCACAGGCTTCTTATGAAATCCAGTGGACCCAGCGAATTCGGACTCGGAGTAGGCCGCAGCAGCAGTAGTACTCCTGCACCCGTGGCCCTACCTAATTCTCCTCTGCGTGTTTGAGTTGCCCTTGGCATATCTGTACAGAGTCTCCGCACGTACATCCGTTAGCACCTTTTGTTGCACTTTCCGTTTCCGTGTGCCAAGGAAGAGTGGTGCCGCCCTAGTAGCTGCCTCAGCATCGTGGTGTTTTACTAGACAGCTCTCCAAGATGCTCCAATAGATAGGCATTGCATTTAGCTATTTAAGCACAATGCCACTGTTTTCGGCCGACTGGCCGCTCACGTGAGCAGCTGCTTTAAGCGATATTCGCTGCGCAGAGAGCATTTTTTCTGTTATAGCCAGCAGTTATACATGTGCGCTGTTACTTTCAAGCATAGACATGTTTAGTTCCGAACTGCCCATTGCAACGATGCTGACTATCTTTTCCGTGTCCCCCCCCCCCATGCCCATATTGCATCTCTGGTTTGCTTCCAGTTACTTATGCGAGGCAACCTTGCAACAATATTATATCTAGGTAGAAAGCTAGCTTGCCAGCCAGCTGCCGCATATCCACGTGGACGCCGCACTGGCAGGCACCTGCTCCAGGCGTGGTCCGTGCAGGACTCTAGTTTCGGAGCTGTCTCTTTGACAGCTCTTTCCCCACGAAAAGCAAGCCGGGAGTCTACATGCCGCAAGCCGATATAGCCCTTGCGGATATGGCATCTTAACCTTTCGTTATTACGTGCTCCTCTTACTGAAAGAGTGGATTGTAAACAACCCTCGAGCAGCTGCTTCTGCTGCGAGAGGCTAGGACTGCCTGCCGCTCCTGGATAAGCCAGCACACTGCTGCGGCCCCCTCGCGCGAGCGAGGAGACTTACAAAAAGCCTAGGAGGATTCGGCAGAGATGCAGGAACAACGTAGAACAAGAAAACAGCCGGCAGCAGAAGGCTGGCAAACGCCATAATTGACCATGCTGTTGCACATGCGCATGTAGCAGAGAAGAAGCCGGCGGGCACAGTGTCCAGCTCTGTGAAGATGACCTGTAGAGTCTCGAAATATGTATGTTACTTACAAACGCTTCCTTGTGACTTGCTGCATGCGTTTCGAGCACCTCCTGCATGCACTCTGTCCTCTCGGCACTACTTGCATCTCCTCTCCCTTACCTACTCAGCAATTCCTCGGCGCGCGAGAAGATAACCGACTCGAGCACATATAACCGCTTGCACAACTCCCCAGCCGCGACGGCAGGACAAAAATCACACCGCGCGCATGCAATCCTCCTGAGAACCCCAGAGATTCCGTCCGCCTCCCCAAAACTGCGGGGTGGCAGCTTGCTGCTGCTACAGCAGGCACTGGAAGGAGGACTGCTGCACTTGACAGAGGAACACTGCTGTTCCTTGCCACTATCCTCGCTGCTCTCCGCACTGCTATCCACGCTGCTGCTGCTGTCAATGCCACTAACTCCAGACCCGTTGATGCGTCGCATGCCGCCGCTTGCCTCAGTGCAGTGCATGCCGTGGCTGCTGCACAGCTTGGAGGCGGAGCACCACCCAGAGCAGCAGCAGGCGCAACACTGAAGCAGCTCCGTTATTTTAATACTCAGCAGCTGGAAGCCTAAAGACTCCGCTAAGACGGAGAAGGGGCTCACGTATGCAATGAGCCGGTGCAGCCGCGAGAAGGCTGGAGCTGCCCCTGCCTGCGTTGGTGCCGTTGCCGCCGCTTGAGGATGGAGAAGCTCTAAGCGCCGCAACTGTGGCAGCAGTCTGCAGAGGGTTCTCAGACTTCTCTGCAGCTGCAAAGGGGGCACATACAGGGGCCTCTGAGCCCATTTTTTTTTCCTTCTGCCGATCTTGCTGGAGCTAGCGCTTCTGTCGGTTGCACAATCCTCCTGAGCCCCCTCTGTTTCAAGGTGAGTAGCAGCAAATGCAGCAGCGGCTGCATTCTGTGGCACCCATTTCCCCTCGGCAGCTTGCTGCTGCAACTGCCAAACCCTGCGCTGCTGCTGAGGAGACAGGGATTTTCTCAGGTCCGCGTTGCTGTAGCCCACAATGCGCAGCAGCAGCAAGGTGGGCAGCAGATTCTGCTGCTGAACTTGCTGCAGCACTTCAACAAAAAGATTAAAGCTCAGCGAGTCTTGAAGCGCACTTGCAGTTGCCTCAAGGCCGCCTATTCGCCCCTAAAACCCTCACACACAGACAGAGACACACAGGACCACTTGCCGCCTGCTTGAATTGCCAGTGCTGCTTCCCTCGCGAGTAGTAGCCCTCTGTCTGCGCGTGTCTACTGCGGCTGTCTACATGCAGAGTGCGGGAGATACAGCCTGCAGCATGCGAAGACGCATGCAGAACCGCTAGAGAACGCAAGCGACCTCCTGCGCAGCTAAAAAGTAGCCAACAATGAAAGGCACCGCCGCTTCACAGCGGCGAGGCAGCACTAACAACAACGAAAGCACAGCAAGGCCAGTCTCAGTCAGGGTCTAAGCTTACATGCACACGTGGATCGCCGATGCTGGGCAAAAGAGACATCAAATCTGCAATCGAGATACACGCAAAGGGAAGTCGCAGGAGCAGCTGTTTCACTGTTTCCTCGTTCCCACCCCAAAAGCTGGCTGTGCTGCTGCTGCTACCCTGCTGCTGCAAGGCAATAGAGGGCAGCGAAAAATAAGGACTAGCCAACAGCGCCTGCCCGATGAAGACTGCGGCAAGTGTCACTGCTTCGTCCTCGTCGTCTTGCTCTGCCGCGTCGGAAGCTCTGACTGCATCAGCTGTTGCGGCTGCGCTGTCCATCGCGGCTGCTGCAGCAACAGCGCCTGAAGGAGTTTGATGCTGCTGAGTGCTGAAACGCAGAGGCACTCGAACTCCACAGTGGGTGCCCCTCCTGGTGCCGCAGAGATCGTCACTGGCATTGCAGTGCTCGATAAAGCTTTCCAGCGATAACTCCAAGGCAGATGCATCGCCGCTGCCGCTCGCATTGATGCTGCCGCTGCCTTTGTTGCCGTTCCTTTCGCCAACAAAGTCAATTTTAAGCAGCGACCTTCTGCTCGGAGAAGATGATATTGCATCGCCAGAATAGGGATCGTGTTGCCAGCTGCGTTCATTGCCGCAACTGCTCTCTTTTTTGCTGACTTCTCCCTTTGCCACCGCTTCGCCGCTGAGTGCCCCCTCCAGCGCAATCGAGGAGCTGCTGTCTTGTGCAGCAGCCTCATCTTGCAGTTGCAGTTCCTGTTGTTGCTGCTGCTGCTGCAGGAGCTCTTGCAACGGCAAGTCGTCATGAAGGGGTGGCGCTGAGCTATGGGTGCCTTGAAGTTGCATCAGTTTCTGCTGCCCTGGTGCCTCCTCTTCATCTGCACCCATGTCTGCGTGGGCTGCTGTGGATGGCGGTAAGGCTGCATGAACGAGTGACAAGGATCTGCTAAAGGAGCCGTTCGCTTCGTGTTGTTGCTGCAGCTGCTGCTGAGCAAGTGCCTCATACGCAGCGGCTTCCGCAGCTGCAGCGGCCACAATGGCATCCACGCTGTCCTCTCCAAGGAATTCGCTTGCTGCTGCCTGCGTTGCTACCAGAGCAGGAGGCTGCAGCGGGAGTGCCTCACTCCGCGAATCTGACGATGCACTGGCATCGATGTCTAAATTACCAGCCTGGCGAGGCTGGAGGAATCGTGGAGCAGTTTTATCACCAGAGTCTGCGAGTAATGCAGCCACCACTGCCTCTCCCCGTGGTAAGCCTGCAGAAGCTCCTGCGTCTGCTCCTGCCAAGACACCTGAAGTCTCGCTGTGGTATGGAAAGAAACCGCCTGGAGCAGCACCCCCCTGGCTGCCTTCTCGCTCGAAATACGAAGAAAACCCTTGCAGAAGAGAACTGCGATCCCTTCGCAGTCTACGACCATCGAACCCGCTGCCTCTGCTGCTGCTGGTATGCGACAGCCTGGGCGTGCTGCTGCGTATGCCATACCTGAAGCTGCTGCTTCTGCTGCTGCGGCTCTGCATCATGCTGTCGCTGCTCTCCGAATCCGCTGCGGTTCTCCCCAAGAAGGCGTTTTCCAAAGCGGCTGTTCTGACAGCAATCGCGTCCTCCACGGCTTTTGCTGTGTCGACAAGTCTTTGCGCCACCCCCCCAGTGGCATCTGCAAGAGCTGCGCGCGCAGCAGCAGCCGTTGCAGCAACAGAATCCGCAGCAGAAGCGGCCGCTGCTGCGAAAGCAGCGGAAGCCGACGCACAGGCAGAAGCGGCCGCCTCGTGGCACCTCTGCGCAGCTTTGGCGATGGCACTGCTTGACGTTTCTGTGGCTTGGCGCGTTGCTTCTGCCGCTGCATGCCCCGCAGCGACAGCAGCAGCGGCTGCGGCTGTTGCTGCAGCCTCGAGGGCGATAGCTACACGCATTCCTTGAGAGATCACGAACTCCTCCAGCTGAGAAGCCACCGGCTGGTCGGGGTCGAAGGAGGCGGCCTCTGCCACTGCTGCTGCAGCGGAAGTTGCTTCTGCAGCTGCGGCTGCTGCGTCTGCAGCTGCTCTCGCCGCAACTGTCGCTGCTTCTTCTCCAGCAGTGAGACGTTGCGCGGAGAGCCGTTCTCCGCCATCTCCGCCTCCCGTTTCGGATGCCTCAATTGGAGCAGTTAAGCCAGAGGCCTGACGCATCCCTGAAACTGCAACAAAGCCTTGAGCAGCAGCTGCTGCTTCCGCAGCAGAGTCTGCAGCAGCCCTTGCAGCAGCCGCTTGCGTAGCGGTCTTGGCTGCCACAGTTGCTCCCGCCGCAGATGCTACCGCGGATGCTGCCGAAGGACGCGCGTCAAAAGGCATTGAGGCTGCTACAGGCTGCTGTGACGAAGTCGATACTGCAGCAGCACCAGCTGCAGCGGGTGCTGTAACTGCTGCGGAGTCTTCACCAGTGCTCATTTACGAAATACCTGGGTTGTGGCTGTTGTTTAAAAGTCGCTGTTTCTGCTGCTTTTGCCGCTAATTCCAAGATAAATGATCCTTTCCCGACCTAAGGCGTCGCACGTCTGCTGAGTCCGCGACGGAGGGGGAGCCACTGGTCGTCCTGTCGTTCGCCTTGTGCGGCGAGGCTCTTCAGGTTTTAGAGCCTTGGAAAATACTGAGAAGAGGTCTAAATGCTGCAGCTTGCGCCTTCTTGCCTTTCTCTTGACGTTTCTGCCCGCATGGGCGCTGCTGCGGCGAGTAGTTGTGTGCAGCACCGTCTCAACGCAGCGGACGCGAAGGGGCGTGGTCTAGAAGGAAGGGAGCCGCTGCATCCGGTGAAAAAGCAACCAAGCAGTGTGCTCCCAAAACAAATTGTATACAATGTTTGCTAAGGAAGAATAGGTTGGACGGGTGGACGCTGCTGCAGCCGTCCCCCCGAAGCTCCCAAGGGGCGGGCACAGTCGAGAGGGAGGAATCCTTTTGCCCCATCTCCTACTCAGCATTGATACACTGGAAGTGTTACATTGACATTTGCGGATGCTTGTAGACCCTCTATGGTCGAGCAGAGACGGACGCTTCCAATGCTCCTCCCACCCAGAACAGCCGGCCACACCTCAGGGGCCGTTCAGCCCGCTATCCTCCTGCATGAAAACACGGGCGAAAAATGGGGTATGCCCCAACCTCCAAAGGTTCCGGAGGCATATTTTATTCCAGCTACTCTGTAGCAGTCGCGGAGGCAGGAACATCCGCTCAGCCAGGCTGCTACTCGTGTTTATCGACGGCTGGACGCCCAGCAAGGACTGCACGTGGAAGCCTACATGTCAGTGTCTTTAGAAAATAGGTGCTTCGAAGAAGTGAAAGGCTGGCTGCCTCGAAAAAAGTGGCTTGAAAGTGCATTTATTGGCAGACCATGAACGTCTGCTCAGCCAACCCCACAAGCTTCCGTTGGCTCCGTTTTGTGGTGGAGTTGGGCAAGTCCAGCAAAGATGCCCGTTGAAACTGCCTAGCCAACATTGGCAGCTAGATCTGGGCATTCGGCTCTGGATCTGCACGCAAATTCGGCGACTTGGAGTAACACTTCTCGGCCCCACATACGTGGTTAGCCCTACCCGTTCCACTGCAGACTCTCAAAAGGAATGCGACCATACACACGTCTTCTGCATACTACCACGGGCACTACCTGTCCTGCTGAAAAGAATCACGTAGCTTCTATTGAGAGTGGCCTTACTATCCAGCCTGGGTTTTTAGTGTTCCCATTGTTCATGATTATCTCACTTATTAGGACCATGTGCGCTCTCTGCCGTCAGGAAGCATTCACCAATAGTAGCTGTGTGCCATTTTACACGTATTCCACAACGCTGCTTGTAAATAGATGTCACTGCATTCACACATCCCACGTGCACTGTCTTAAAGCTGCATGCACCCTTCTGTGTCTGTGCCGACCTTGGCGCCTCAGCTGCCGTTGACGCGTGGAATACACCTCTACGAAGAATCTATAAAGAACTCAGTTTCATGAAGCTGCTGGCGTGACCTCCGCACTAACTTCTAGCTGTGTCACCGATTCCCTTCTCAGTGGAGCTGTTTAAGCTCTCGGACAATGCTCCATGGAAGGTCTCTGTAGAAAGGCACTCAGCAGTAGAGGCTCAACGTAAATTTCGAAGAAAAAATTAAGTTCCCCCCCCCCCAAAAAATTTTCACCTCCACCAGGACTCCTCTGACCTCCCGACAGAAGGGGAATGAGACAGCTGGGATACGCGTAGCTGCACCCTAGCAGTATTCGGAGTACTGCTAGATGCACATACCATCTACCGCACACGCACAGAGCATTGCGCCTGTTTATAGCCAACTGACAGTACTCTGCACTAAATAGTTTACACCAAGAGCTAAGGCACTAAGGCAAGTGTTTACAAATTTCAATTTCGAGCAAATTGGAGTAGTAGAAAGTATCGAAGTGCGATTTACCGCTCTGCTTCTTTTTCCCCCAAATCGAAAACCTGCAGTCATGTTTAGTACTGGCGCGTCAAGAAAACTACGGACAGAAAAAAGCAAAAGTTCCCGCACTATCGTCACTCCCTTAGCACACAGCAACGCCAAAACAGTGCACATGAGAAAAACAAATATGGGGGTCACTAGGGACTGTGAAGTCAAGAGAAAGAAAGGCAGACATTAGCTAAAAAAACGAGGGACCAAGCGGCCGCAGCAGTGCGATGGCTCACTGTCTTCGGAGCAACTTGTCCAGCTGTGACAGAGCTGGACCTAGGGATGAAAGGCCATTTTCGCAGGGCATGTCGACAATGACGTGGATGCTGTCGTGACCCTTAACCTCCAGCAGTTCAAGAACAGTCCACAGTTAGAACAGTTTTCTTTGAAGGTGGAGGACTTTGCAAAAGGACCAATTCGGACGAATTTCGTGGCTTCAGTCGCTGACAATCTGGCCATGACACTAAATACTACTCTGTAGTGGGGCGCATCCAACTCTGCCAGTTGGACCGTGAGAGTTTTCCACTGTAGTGTGAATCTAAGTCCCACCATCTCTCAAAAGTACAGGGTCTTGTGCTTTGCACAAGCTGGCCCTGCGAATTGAAGTCAGAATGTACAAGCAACAGAGTGACTGCTTGAATCTTGAAGCACAGCCGACCATCCTCGGCGTAGTAGTGCTTCACCCTAGTGCCATTGTGGGTTTCGACAATAATAGCTAATGCATGGGTGTTAACTGTACAAGGCCCACGTTATTTGATTTAATCCGGAAATCATCACGGGCAAGATCTTGGGCTGCAGAATGGTGAAGCGCTGAGGCTCGACGAAAGCGCATCGGCTACCACGTTGGTGGTGCCGTTGATATTCTTCATTGTGGGGTCGTATTGCACGGGGCTCCCAAGCCAGTGAACAGCTCTTGGGTTGTCAGCGTACTGGAACCTATTAGTAAAGTGCTTTGAAGACTTATGGTCTGTCATAATGGTAAAATGACTACAATGTAAATAGTGTACACATTGGTGCACGCCTGACCACATCATGGGGACGTCCTTCTTCCTCACAGGATACTGCTTCTCAATATCGTGGACCAGAAAAGCACATAATACATTGATGCTTTGAATAGCCCCTAGCCTGTTGAGAAAGCGTAGCGGCCGCTGCCACTAGCATCGGTGCTGGGACGAAATTGTGTCCCATGATCGGGCAGCGCGGGTACCGGAGGAGCTGTAAGGCAACCAACAAACGTCCTTGCTGCGGCATCAGCATCCGCTGCCCAGGTCACAGCAGCCGGGTTTCAAGAAGATCCGTCAGATGAGCAGCCCTGCGAGCAAATCGAATAATGAAATTTTCGTTTTAAAATTCAAACCCATAAAACTAATCAGGCTTACATGTGAGTAAAGTTCGTGCTGTGCTGGATCTGCTTTTGACATCTTCAGGCAAAAAAAAAAAATCCAGCAACACAATGTTTTTCATTGAAATTAAACGCATGTATGCCTTCACACCCCACTGCTCGCCCCGCAACAGCTGAAGCGCACGCCTCGGGTGCATCAGTTTCCCGCGAACGAGTCGCTGAGTGCAAAGACGTCTTTCACATAGACAGCCAACCAGCCATACTTAACATGCCCATTTAAATTCCAATTGGCTTAAGGTTTGCAGCTCGGCAAGAGCACTAAGAATTCCAAAAGGAATACAGCTATACTTAAATTTCCTAGTGTGAAACGCTCTTTTGTGCCTGTCATCAGGATGAATGGGGAAGAGTAGGAGAGTATGATGTCTGAGGTTGAATAGAGTGTTGACCCGTGACATTTGTTACGCAGTTTGCCAATATTAGGGATCAGACACTTCGAATTCACTATGAGCTTGCTCGGGTACTTCACGTAGATGTAGGTGTGTAGCGTATCCGCAGGCCCCCCTGATAATCGTCCATATGGGTTGCTCCTCGGATAAAAGCACAATCGCATTTCCAAAAAGAAGCCACTTCCAAAACCATTTAGGCAGGTCCGATGTTTAGAACCGTCTTGCCTTACTGCGCTGCTCAGCCGCCAACATCAAACCTGTGTCTCGCCTTGTCAAGGCGCCACCTCCACCCCGCTCACCAAAGCTTAAATGAGGGTCAATGAGAAGAGGCATGAGGTGCTTTTTCCTAGCCACTCCTGCTACGCTGACCTCCATAGTGCTCAGCTGCGCCCCATTCGTGTTTTCACTGGGTTCCACGTGGTATACTTATGATCGAGTCATGGTGCAAGGGTCCAACATAGCACTCACGAACCATGCAGATAAGGTCAGATTCCAATTAAGGTTGACATTAAACCACTGCATGCGTGCCAATACTAGGGCTATCTGCTCTTCACGGTAAGCCTAATAGGGACGGAGTGGACTAGCAGAGTGCACTTCTCCACCGTTTCCTCCAGTAACAGATCAACTTTACATCCAGTGTCGAGGAACGCTTGCAAATTGCTACCATCAATCCGAGATAGTAGCCAAGCACAATTGGCCCGTGGTAGCTCCACAAGTGCGGCTCCGCTCCATCCTCTGTCTCCCTATTTACTGGGACACAGTTTCCGTGTAGGCTTTCCGTTGCCCAGTTGTGACGTCTTTGCTCGCCGAGCAGCCTGCTGCCGCTGTCTCCATTCCCCTAGTTCACGTTATCCGGCATTTTGTTTCGTTTGCAGCTCCAATTCGTATGACCGTATCTCTCACAATAGAAGTAGATTCGTTGTCGGGGGCCTACATGGGGCTGATGAGGAGCGCGGGCTCATCTGGTTCTTTTTTCTCAACTCACTTTTGACGGTAGGTTGGGGCGGGTTGTTACAGCCCCGATATCAATAGTTCTTAAATTCAGACTTCGCACATTTCTTTAAGCCGAAGACGGAAGAGCTGCGCCCCAAAATTTTGAAACTTCAATTCATCCACCTCTTGTGGGAGCTTCACCAGTCGGTCGTTTAATGCTGCATCGCTCCCCATCCCGCGACCAGCTCACTTGAAACTTGAGGGAGACCTCAATGAATCACTAAAAAAGCTGGTTCTCTTCTGCACTGGGACTTTTGGAAACCGAGCTTCATATTTCTTGACATACCAATCTATTGATAGATATCCCAACTCAACCCTTCCCAGTTCTCCTGAAAGTTGCTATTGAGATGATCCGGGTAAAAACCGATATGTGGGGGTGTGGATGAAGGCTTGAAATGGAGTAATCCTTGCACACACACTGGCTCCCCTATGTGCATACAGCGATCCTCAAGATACTTCTCCTCCCAATAAACATGCCAGAAGAAGCAATTGTTGTCTTCTTCTGGACGCCAAACACCGAAGTACATGTCCAACTGGCTGGCGAGATGTTCGAGTACTTGCTGATGATTGCAGCCCTAATACTTTTCTTGTCGACATAGACTCCTCAACACATCCATAGGCACTTATTGACTAAATACTCGTGCCCTTCTACCAGCGGACGACCTACTGCGCTTTCCCCAGCTTGCAATCCGGCCTCTGCCGCCCTCACAGGTGTTGTGCCGCCTCAACCTCCAAGGCTGGAGGGCTTCTCATCCGAGGCTATTATCGACAAAAAAGAAATAACTGAATTTACAAATCAGTATATCGAACACCAGACAACTGTTGCACGAGTACAAAGACTTGCAGTCTCACTGCCCCCCACAGCCAAAGGATAAAAGAACAGCTGCATCGAAATATGCAACGCAGCTAAACGCTGCGCTTCACTCTGGGTCTCCAGAAGGAGAG
Source organism: Cyclospora cayetanensis (assembly GCF_002999335.1). Lineage (NCBI taxonomy): Eukaryota > Apicomplexa > Conoidasida > Eucoccidiorida > Eimeriidae > Cyclospora > Cyclospora cayetanensis. The sequence goes on along the minus strand of NW_020312170.1, from coordinate 289,905 downwards.
GCTTGACTCAAGACCCAACACAAAGTTAGTGGGAAGTTATTGAATATATCTCAAGTGTCCCCTCATTTCCTTGCAGCGCCCCTCTGACTTCCCATCATGAATGAAAGGGACAGCTTGGATGCGCGTGGCTGCATCCTAGAAGTGCTTCGACTATCCTCAGTTACACACGCATAGCATCTACTGCACGCTCAGACAACGTGCAGGCTTCTAGAATTGATCTAACAGTACTTCGCGCTAAATAATATAGTTGTAGTTATTTGTTTACTTATCCTTTGCTTCATCCAATGTCCAGCCTGATGCATTTGAACAAAGAAATGACTCTTACGGCCAACTGCGTCCGCGCGTAGAATAAATTATTTAAAAACTGCACGATTTATGCCATAGGCAAAGGCGTGTGCTCCAATAGGAAGGTCAACCTAATGGAATGTACGCTATCAATCCGGTAAGCAAGCGTTTCTTTGCCGTCCCTTGATATCTCACAACGCCATGCACATACCTGGGTAAAAGCCGAAACTAATTTGGAGTCATTGGGAATCCGAAAGACACTGGCGTAGCCAGGACAAGTGACTAAACATCGATTGATAATCTACAAACTACGTCTCGAATCCACATTTGTACAGGACAACCGGACAAATCCGTCGAACATAAATGGCGGCATCAGATCTAAGCAAGGAAGTCAGTGAACCGAAGACTGGACAGTCGCCTGAAAAGTAATAAACAGCATACACAGGAAACAGAAGTAAAAGGCATATTTGGCAAACAAGGAGGCCGACGCAAGGAGGCAGACGAATGTCAAAAATTGAAGCATCTGACAGCGAGGAAGACCTGCATTTAACGCATGCAGTAACGCGAGAGGCAGGAGAGCGCTCAAAAGATTCTAAGTGGGATAACACCAATAAGTTAAGTTTGGTGTACTGGTTCCCCCCTTAGTCCAGAGGTGGGTAAATTACAAGATCTGCGGATTCTTTCACAATGGCCAGGGCGTTGATGCGCTGTTCTCTCACAGAATCCAGCAGCCTGAACATGATCTTCCTCCATTTGTCAAAGGTCTGCACGGCGCCCGGTTGAGGAGCTGAAATTCTAGGCCACAAGTTGCAGATCTGCTGCTCCCTAGACAAATTGGAAATCTGGTTAACATCGGGCATGCGTTCTCTACGAATGTATGGCGATTTGCCCTCTGGAAAGAGCTCGTACAGAATTACTCCGAGCGTACACAAGTCCGTGGAAGCTTCTGGCACTGCAGAACTCGCCTGGTTGGGAGGATATCCTTTCATAATACCCATCAAGAGATCGGGTTCTGTGTATCCTGGTGTGATACCAACTAAGCCTCTTACAGGTGTTTCCGAAGGCACTGCTGGAGCCGAAATCACTTAGGAGGAAAGAGCCATCAGGCCGCAAAAAATGTGGGCTAACTTGATGCCGTTGTGGCTAAATCCCTCTTGCTGCAGCTTGAGCACCACCAGCAGGATGTGGCGAGCAATGTACTCCCTAGACTGGTTGTATAGTGCTGTCCTGTGCAAGGAGGCTCAAGTCACCGTAAAGCCTTTCCATGATCTGTACGCTTCTAAAGATGCTATGCCCCGCAACAATAGTGACTCCTTTGAGTCTGCAATCTGCGCAGACAATATGGGCAGAGCCAGGCCCTTCTGAGAGCCTGCCTCTTTGGCCAGAATTCCTCCTCTGATCTTCAGAGTCATCTTTTTCTCCATCTTTTCCATATTTTTACCTTGCTTGCAAAGTTCCTCCACAGTAAAGGCATTGGTGTGTCTGAGTACCATAAATCGCAGTGCGACTACCACCTTCGTCTTCGAGTCCTGTGCCCCTACCACCAGGTGAGACGAGCCCTTTCCAAAAAACGTGCCTATTTTCAAGCTTGAGACTGCCCTTGATGCTGCTCCGGCAAGTTCAGAGGCTTTACATTTTCTAGTCGAAGAGTCATTCTGAGGAGCGACAGCGAACGGACCCTCGAGACCGCCTAACCAACTGCGAACAGTACTCCCAACTTATTGTTTCCCGGTAATCGCTTTAATCCCCCTTCGGCCGCTATTCTGGTAGCGAGAACTTCTTTGTCTCGCATCATAGCCGGCGTCAATGTCTGTTCAAAATGATCAATTGAAGGCAAACCCCACTCGTCGTATAGAGGCTGCCCTTCGGCCACACTGAGCTTGGCGCCCTGCAGTTTTAGCTCATCATTGGCTACGAGAAAATACGGTGGTGCGTATCTACGAAAGTGCACCGCGCGCCCAACCAGCAACACAACAGCTTTTACGAAAACGAGACACTGGCCCAAGAAGCGCTTCTTCCATTTTCCACAAGAAGCTGATGTGCTCTTCTGTGGAGCAATCCTTCTCTCTAATGCAAAATTTTCGTGAAATACTCCTGGAAGGGTCTCCAAAGTAGTCGAGCTATCACAGGCGCCCGCGGGCACAGTAGCGCCAGGCGAACCGTACATGTTCATCGCTTTGAGCCTTCACAAGTGTACTTTCCATAGACTTATTACACATAGTTTCCCAGATGTCAAGTACGAGCGGGGAGCAAATACACAAATTTGACACGGTAGAGACGAACGTTCTCTTGTGTGGTGGGATCTTGCATCCCCGCAGCTCGTAAGGACGAAGCGAATCGATAAAGTTGCAACGAAGCACGGACTTTCAGCAGCAAAAAATGCGACGTAGAACAATGAATAGAGATTTAGAAGGCTTAAAAGCAAGAAACGTACACGGTTTACATGGACGAAGCCGAGCCCACCCACTGTTTGTCGACGGTGGCCTCTCCACCGCTTGTTCTGGGGAAACGCAATAGAGGACTTCCAAAGCTTCTTCTTAGGGACCTTTCCATGTGCCGCTGCGGTTAATCCACTGTAATTCGTACCTTGGATAGCTTTGAAGCAGAATTTCATGGGCAGGGGCCCCACCTGTCTCACCGCTTGCAGGTCGGGTAAGGTAGTACGGTGTGGAAGCTACGAGCAACTGAAACCCCCTACTGCTACCATACCAAGAGGTAGGATGCGTAATGTGGCACGGCTGTACAGAGAGTCAATAGACGCTTCCCAACCACCTGGCAGCTAGCCCTCGATGCATGCTTGTGCGCACGGATCCCCACGCCATTTAGAAATTGGCAGCTATGTCCGAAGCTGCACGATCGACAGGCTTACAAAACTGAAAATGGATCGCTTGCGGGTAACGACAATTTTAGAAACCTAGGGTGACATGAGAGGTGCCTGTGGACTGAAATGTCAGTGTTCAATACATGGCCCAATCTACCCAGACACAGATCCGCCAGCTGAAAACCCATAAGCTACACAGCTAAGAGCTACCATTTGCTTCTCCAAAAGCCTAATTCTGCAACTGCTTCCCCTTCTTCATCGTGTGCTGTGGCTACACGGGAATACGCAGAACTTTTCGGTGGTAGTTTGCACCTGCAGTTACATCCATGTATATATCACTCGCTAAAGATTGACTGTTTGATCAAGATACTTCTACACTCCATACTTTTCGGACAAGACCTAGCTCTACATTACGAGCATCCAGGGGTTGTGTCCGCGCAGTGTAGGGAGCGAAGCTACATTTGTGTACTTTTCTGTGGGTGGCTACTTTACACACATATAATATCTCCTGCACTAGTTCTATTCAACAAAGAATCAGTACGTAACTAACTGCAACGTTTTCCCGTTAGCATATACTATTTAGTGCGAAGTAGTGTTGAACCAATACTAGAAGACCATATGGTGTGTGAGCGTGCAGTAGATGCTATACGCGTCAAAACGCGGATAGTCGGAGCACTCCTAGGATGCAGCTACGTTCACAATAGCTGTCCCTTCCTCTCACATCAAGCGCTCTGAGGGGCACGAGCAACGGGCTGCAGCAACTTTCTGAAGAATACACAGGAGCATTCTACCAAGTTTAGTATTGGTCGTCGCGCTGGAAATTCCTCCCTGCGGAAACCCTAACTCGAGTGTTACAGTGTGCAACCGGGTGTGGGTGAATGCTTGGAAACTGCATATAGACAGAACAAAAGCTACCATGCACCCCAGCAACGCCCTTGTATTGGGTATGCGCATTTGGAGCGCTAAACTCGGGCTCTACGTTGATGCATTCGGTCAATTTGCACTACTAGTCTCGGGAACGCTAGAAATCAAACAAAGTTATCGTTGCTACTTCAAGGCCATAAGGTTATATCTCGTTTGAAGCATGGATCTTCTAAGGCTGAGCAGCAGCTGATAGAAATGCCTTGTACGAAGTGCTGCCAAGGCTGTAATGCTCAATAACTTATATTGAGTACCTTGCAGCTTCCTTGCTTCTTCGTCCCATGCCAAGCTTGAATTACTTAAAAAAACCTGAAGTTTTCTTAGGGCAGACTTATCTCTACGCAGTGTAGTCTGCTGCTGTAGAATACCATGAGCTAGCCGAATGATCACCCGCTGAAGAAAAGGAAAAGGAACACAGTAGTACTGCCAGGATTTGGCTCGCGCACAGTTCGTGACACAGGATACACTCGCGTTACCTATTTGCGTGTGGATAAACGAAGGCTATTATATGCTTTTTAAAATAGTAATACGCGGTGAACACTGTAGCCTCGAAGCACTGGCCAGAGATCTAATACCAAAACCCTTGGAATCATCCATGTACATAGTGGAGCATCGGCTAGGTCGTTAAAACTTGGAAAAGGGGCATTTGAGTTCGGGCGGATTTTCAGTGCAGTGTTCCTTCAGTTGTCTTCAATCGAACTTCTTTCTCCCACTGAGTCTTCGGGGTGTATTGCCCTGTAATCACTACTTGAATCGCATAAATTTAGTATTTGAATATGAGTGTAGCTAGAAACGATGTCCTACTTTCGGGCTGCCGGCTGCGTCAAGCAGTGTTAGGGCAACAAAGCCAAAGAGCTTTCTCAGTAGCGACATGATCTTTGCATATTTGGGAAGCTACACTACAGCGCTGCCTATTGTGTGTGATTAATAAGTCCGCTCCCACGTCTCCTGATTCTCCTCCCACCGTTGTTTGGACACTGTCTAGGCAGTCCAGAGCTGCCTAGGCATGCAAGGCCCTTCGAATTCCTTTTGAGCCGGCCTCCCGGGGGCCCTTTTTGCGCGCCTCAGCTTTTGATGGTTCCTTCCTACAAAAGGAGAGGAATAAACGGTTGAGTAGTTCCAGCCAAGACTACTCTTGCCTTGCAAAGGCATCACGCAAACCTCGAGTCACCGCTTTCTTCTAATTCGGACAGCTGACCCAGGCTCCTAGTGAAGGTACTGCAAGAGCGTGCAGAGATCTTCGCGCGTACCAATCCGGACTCGACTATCGCACACAGTCAACACGTACTAGCTATTAAAAAAGAGTTTGGCGGAAACCCCCCGCATATGGAGGCGATAGCCGAGTGAGGCTGCAGAAAAATTGCTGCACTAAGATATGTGTATGTTTAACCGGAGGAGAGCAGTGCCTATCTTCATTTGTCGCTAGGTTAGCACAGGTCTTAAGGGACCTTCCACACTTTGCGGCACTCTATCTGCAGATCCTATAGGGAGCAAAACTTAGCCGTCGTCCGGTGTATCGGTATTTGGTGACGCCATTTGCTAGTTTGTATTTATGGCTGCTCAGTGAAAGGCCTTACGTTGTTAAGGCTAAGTTTAGTAAGAAATGGTGTTCCACGCATCTCGGCTCAGTGTCTTGGTGTAAAGTGATGCGTTTTCACCTAGTTAAAAGCGTAATCCTGTAACAGCGTGGATGGTAAAGAATTGCCACTTCGCTTAGGGCAACTCTAAGCTTTATCTTGGAATTAGCGAGCTCGGGTGGCATTGGGCTTGTGCCCGAGGCCAGCCGACTTCACTGTTACCTTGGCAGAGGGGCGTCCAGAGGAACTGCCTGTAGCTTCGATGCGCTTTAGTACCTCCAAAGAGTCCTCCGTGATATTGCCGAACACCACGTGACGGCCATCCAGCCATGAAGTCTTCACAGTAGTAACGAAGAACTGTGAGCTGTTGGTGTCCGGGCCTGAAGCAGCAGCACCAGAAGAAACCAGAACCACAACGATCACACGGAAAGTATGCGTCAGGCAGCTTAGTTGCATCACTCCTGCTTTTATTAATGGCACTAACCGCCATTGCGTTGGGGGCTACTCTTCCCACTTAGACCATGGCGATGAAGCAGCGAGCTGCCTCCAAAACATATATATTGGCTAGTGCTTCCAACTGCAGATTTCCCCGTGATTAAATGCCCAATGATAACGCGATCCCGAAAAATGTGTAGAGAAATACTAGAAGAATAGCTTTGACCGGGTTGAAAACAACGGCAGATCGCGTTCTGTCCGCACCAGCGTTTGCCATGGAGAGAACGCCCGGGCCCACGTGTTTCAGTATGAAATTTTCATCTTTGAATGACGGCACGTCAGAAATGTCTGCATCTGGCAGACTATTTTTCGTAACGTCGCCACCCTAGAAAAACAGCGTGGGAATGCGCAGCAATACGATATGAGGCACATGGGCCATCAAACAGTCAGAGTTGGTAAATCTCAAGAATCGGGTAGAGTGAAAGGGCAATAAACTTACTTGAACCATAAAATCTGGAATTATTCTGTGGAAATATGTCCCAGCGTACCGAGGAAGTAAATCTGAAGCCAAACGCGCACACGCCACGCACTCTATGTGGGAAGCTACAGAATTCTGCATGCTGTAGTCAGAAGCTAGTGCATGCTCAGGACATGAGACACACACAAGTTTGAAGCCCTCTATTCGTGCAAATACATAAACATTGGCTGAGATACGCAACAGTTCACACGGCAAAACGGGTCAAAGACGAACCAGGGGTGCAGAAAACAGGAAAAAGCTTAATAGAGTAGCAAAATAAGGTTAACACACAAACAGGCAAGCAGGGATGTATGCAAGCGGTTGTTGTAAGAGGCCGCACCGACAAAGTTTTTGACAGTTTTGGGGACTACGTCGGGCCGCAGCTGAAAATTCAGGAAACCGATGCTGCTCCCGTCGATGTCTATCTCGAAGTGTGCTGCCTGGCAAATTCAAATGCAAAGCGCACACTCGTAAAGCGGATTTGTTGAAATACATACATAGGTGCTCCCAAAATGGCAGCATTTGTTCCCAACTAGATAAATGTTGGCCGGAGCGCTTTGTAGGAACTAAAGGCGGTCTTGGGCTAAATACAGTAGCAGATACAAAAAGACGGTGGAAGTGAGACAGACTGGCTTACATTCGGAATCTCTGCTGAGGCTTTAAGGGAAGCCTGCAGGGCTAAAAGGACGACAAGCAGCAGGGGCTGCAAAAAAAAGAAAGCACCGTGAAAACAACAGGCGAAGGGAGAAATGAGGAAGCATCTCAGGAAACGCTATGGAGAGGCATGTTGATTACATGCAAAAGCGATGAACAAGACAAACCTTTACTGTGCTACCCGTCTTGTAAATGAAGCCTAAACGGGAGACGTTCGGATGTTTGCGGGCTGAACTAGGGGGTCTCATCCGACCATCGGGAGAAAAGTGCGATACCCGATGCAGAGAGTGGTTTTAAGCGGCATGCAATTGCAAATACTAGGATTATCTCGAGAGAAAGATGTCTCATTGGACATGCAAGACAGCTTTGGAGGGAGGAGGCAGCCCTGGAGGGTGGGGGAGAAATTACGAAGCTTACGGCGGTTTTGTTCATCTTGACGCGATTATTTGAGGGGCACAAAATCAAAGTTTTGAAAAGGAAAATAAAATGAAGATTGCCACACAAGCGAAAGCAGCAGCGGCAGCAGTTCGCATCGCACTGGCAACGCGATCCGAGTCGGCGTTATTCGGTAGACACTGGCGTTACCACCGCTAGTACGCCTTGGGGGAGACGCGGGGAAGAGTAGCGCATGCACTCACACCTTGAAAAACTATAACAATTTTCAGGTAGTAATTGCGAGTTTAACAGCTCTAAAAGGTGGCAAGCGCTTGTTTCCCCATTTTTCTAGCGTGCTAGGCGCCAGTGTCGGTCTGGGCGGAGGGTGCAGTCGACTGGCGCAGGCTTAGTTGTGTGTTTCTCGCTTATCATGCAAGCTTCCTTCGTGCCCGAAACGCGGAGAAAAATCAAAGACGTGTATGTGTCTAAGGACTGTGGCAGAAGAGCAGGCTATACACTGCAACACGTAGTTGAAGGGGTCTGCGTGTCGTCGCCATGCCCATCATCAGCCCCATGCCGCGGTATCCTGACAGAACTCTTGTGTAGTTTTGAGATCAATGTTCAGGATTCAGTCATTAACCTTGCTCTGCTTCAGCTAGACAGTCTTCTTCATTCCACAGGTAAGCATCTGTAGTCTCTCTGCCTGTGCTGCCGCTAACCTGCGTGGCCTAAAGATAGGGCAATGAGACCGAAGGGAGGCACTAGCCACAACCCGCCCTGTCCGGAAGCACTTCCCACGTAGCTGGACTGGATGAGACGCAGGGGACGTTCCGCTGTCGTGCAGCCGGCACAGCAGGAAGTCGTGTATTGGTCACAGCTCCTGCACCTTCGGCAGCAACAGGTATTTCAAGGGCAGCAGAGACACTGCCAACGGTGAAAACAACCGACGCAGCGGCAGGAGAAAGAGCAGCAGCATGCTGTTTCGGTCTGGCTTCCGCCACGGAGCAGCGATTCAAGCTGCCGGGTTGCTCCTGGCGCTCTTGGTGCTGCTACCTCTACTGCCCGTTGCTGTGCTGCTGCTGACTCGGGAGCAGCGGCAGCTCAGCGAGCAGCAGCAGCAGCAGCATCACCACCCAGTGGATCTGGCCGCAGCAGGCATACGGCCCCTGGAGGTCCCCCTGTCGCTACACCCCAAGCAGCACCAGCAGCACGATGGAGCAGCAGATTCAGACGCCATTCCCACCTTCTTGCTGGGGCAGCAAATGCAGGAAGAGCATCGAGAGCTGCATCAGCCTGGCACGCAGCAAGAACCACCGCAGGAGCAGGCTTTTGGTTACCCGATGTGGCAGCTCTTGATGCGAGAGCTCCCCGTCATCGAAAGCCACCACACAACACACCAGCATCCCACAGGCCTCTTGCCGCATGCCCTTGTGACAGCATCCCCTGCAGATTCTCTTATTCCCAGCCCAGCCGCTAGCGGCAGAACCGCGAACGCCTCCACGGCTGCCGCTGCGCTAACGGCGCCTTTGATCCCCTTTGAATATCCAAGAGGCGTAATGCCCCTTCCCCAAGCAGCTGTCTCTCCTGTCGCTTCGTCTGTAGCTCCAGTTGTTGCTGTAGCCGAAGCGGCAGCCGCTGGAGCCGCTGCAACAACTGCTGACACCACGACTGCACTTGAAGAAAACTCACGAAGCTTCGTGCAGCAACAGCTGCAGCAGCTGCTCCCACGCCCCTCCTGGTCAGAAGCCGGAGGGTTACCTCTTCATTCGCTAGCAGCTGGAGGCTCTCCTTCTTCTTCTCAGCAGCAGCAGCAGCAGCAGCAGCAGCAGCTGTACGTCCATCCCGCAGGAGCGGCCCCCGCTCCAATTGTGCTGTCAACTTTCGGCAACGCGGCAGTCCCGTCGACGCAGCAGCAGCAGCAACAGCAGCAGCAGCAACAGCAGCAGCAGCAACAGCAGCAGCAGCAGCAGCAGCAGCAGCAACAGCAGCAAATGCCTCTTTCGCTGCTTTCTGGGGCTTCCAGTACACCGGGGCTGCTGGCGTCTCAGCAGCAGCCAGCAGCTGCTGCTGCACCCGCCATTACTGTAGACAACAAGTCGCAACATGTTGGCAACAATCACGCTGCTGCAAGTGCATTGCAGACGCCAGTACGGCAGCATTTGCAGCAGCAGCAGCCACTGTCTACCACTGGAGAGCTCCACGAGGATGCCTCCGTTGCGGCAGCCTCCGCTATTGCCTTGGAGCCGACTCGCATCCGTGACTTCGCCGCTGCCTCAACAGGACAGGCTGTAGCCGAGATCCCCTCCATTGATCGCACTTTCCTTCCGCCTTTCCGCGAGAAGATGCACACGCAGGTGGATCGAGAGGCTCCTGTGGTTGCAGAAACTGCGGGGGCGACTTCGAGTGCAGACGCGGAAGACACCAGCGCTGGTGCTGCTGCAAGACTGGAGAGCTGGCAGGAAGCAGCGGCAGGCACAGCATCGCGGAAGGCGTGGGAAGCCTTTGCTTTCTTAGGGTCTTCTGAAGGGAATGTGAGGAAAGAGAGGGGGAAAGACGAGAGTGTGGCTGAAGCGGCAGCCGAGGCAACCGAGTATCGGAGGCGTGTGCGTGGCGAAGAAAAGGAAGCCGTTGGATTCGAAAGGGAGGCACACGAAATGCACACGTCTTCTTCTTCCAAAGAGGCTGAGGTAGCCGCGGCAGACAGCAGCGCCGATCCGGCTGTTTCAAGGCCTCTTGCAGATGCTAGCTCAGCAGCACTGACGCAAAGGACGCTGCCAGAAGGTAGGGATCGAGAAGAGGTGGGGAGAGACACGGAGGAGGAGGCAGAGGCGAGCTTTCAGGGAGCCGAGGCTTCTCTCGTCGGAACTGACGAGGAGCACTCTGTTCGGCATTCCGCAGATGGCCGTGTTGAAGGCAGTGGAGAAGAACGTGCAAGCAGCCGCGGCAACAGCACAAGCAGACGCCATCCCTCGCTGCAGCAGCCACACGTGGGAACGCAAGGCGCTTCAAGCGGTGCCGCTGTAAAAGCTGCTTCAAAAGAAAACAGCCTTTCCGCTGCCGATACTCCTGAAGAAAAACAGCAGCAGCAGCAGGCGACGCGGCAGGCAGGGGCAAGCGCAGAGAGAATCCACAGAGAGGCGACCTCTGCTGCTGCTGCATATGCCTCTCCCGTAGTGGCTCCCGTTGTTGCTGCCCCCATCGTTAAGGCCTCTGCTGCCGCTGCTGCGTTTTCACCTCCAGACATCTCTGGAGCTGTTGCTGCTCCCCTCTCTGCTGCTGCTGATACCTTTCCTGCCAGTCGTGCCGAGACACCCGTGCTGCTGATCCCACAGCCGTCACTGCAGGAGCGGCCGCAAAAGGCCCTTTCTCTCCTGACTCCAGAGGAACTCATCAAGCAGCAGCAACTCCAACTTCAGCAGCAGCAGGCAATGGTGCAGCATCTGCAGCAGCAGGTGGCGCTGCAACAAGACCTCCTGCTGAGGGCTCAGGAGCAGCAACTGCAGCACAGTCAGCAGCAGCAGCGGATGCAGCAGCACCAACAGCAGCTCCTTAATATGCAGCTGTCTCATGTAAACGAAAAACAGCAGGTTCATGGTGCGCTTCTGCAGCACCATCTACAGCAGCTGCAGAGGGAACTGTTGCAGCGCCAGCAGCAGGGGCAGCAGCAAATGCAGTAAAAATCATAAGAGGCTTTTGTAGCTGCCTCCGCCTATGCGGCTGCTGTAGCATCAGGTACAGCCTCTGCTGCCTATAAAATAGGGAGAGTAAGGTAATGCAGTAGGTAAGCAGCAGCTGCTGAAGCTCTGCAGGCTCTGGCTGCTGCTGCTACTGCTTTTCTTGAGCCTAACCAGCTCAGTGGCTTCATTAAGCAGTGCCCTTCAGGCCCTCTTCAGGGAAGCCTTTGGTCGCAATTCTTTCTTGTGCTCAATAGGAGCAAGGGCGATTCTCCTTGTTACTGCCGTTGCAGCTTCTGGTGCTGCCGTTGCTGCTGCTGCAGCGGTCCCTGAGGCAGCAGCAGTAGAAACCCCACATATGCGAGGCGAATCCTACAAGGGCTATAGGCTTTCGCGGGAGTAGAGAGGTAGTATTCTTGCTAGCTATGCAACAGCAGCCGCATGAAGGCTGCAAGGCCAGGCCAGTCGCCACAGCACCAGCGATACGACCACCTTTGGCAGCAATGCTCTGAGCAGAATCGGCAGGCGTATGCCCTGTTCTAAGAGGAGCTTGGGCTCGACTGTACACGCGGCCGAACTTGCAGGCTTACAGAATAGACCCCTTATGCTCTAGATGCACTACTACAGCACTATACCAATTCCTAGAAAGTCCCACGTAGAGGCACATACACCCCAAGAAACGGATCTTTTCGGAGAGCAGGCAGATGGAGGTACGATGGCTGTTGTCAGTCGGCTTGCTGCCTCTGCGTGGCAAGCCCAGAAAACAAGCATGCTGAAGGCCTTTCTGGTGCTCTAAGCTACAAAATGCAGGATAATACCCTGTTGCCTGGGAGCTGTCGACTTGCAAAGTTTCGTAGCCATTTCCTACTTATGGGTACTCACCTCCCTGCCCCCACGGCTTAGAGCCAGTGTATATTTCTCGGGAGTTCTACGCAGAGACTGCTGCAGGAGCCCCTGCTTGCGATTGTGTGCCCCTTTCTTGTGGCGTTCATGGGTTTCTTGTTCAAGGCCTGCAAAAGGTGCCCTGCCGCTAATTTGCTAGAACCTTGTCCTGGTTCAACCTATTCGGTGTCTGCCTTTTTCTTGTGCTTGAGCTGTATCGCTGCAACTGCCCCCTATGCGCCTCACAGACTTTCCCTTTCTTACTGCCCTTCCACCCAAAAACAGAAATATGCTCCTGATAAACCCCCTTCTGTTTTTACTCTACGCCGTGCGCCACGTTTCGAGCAGTAGCAAGAAAGCAGCGACGCAGCCTCACGGAGGCCCTTCTGCGTGGAGAAATTATTGGGCCCAGGTCTCTCCCACTGAGCTTTTTTTCGATGTTTTTATCGGCTAATTAGGCCGTATTCATTTGGGACTGAATAGTAGTCTGCCAACGAGCTCTCATGAAGCCGCATCAACCCCTGTATCTACCCCTACATCTACCCCTCTTTAAGGCCAGCGGCGAGGAGGCCACCAGGCCTCCCCGTCTGGAGCACATCAGATGTGCGTCTGGCAGTGCCTTTACCACTGGCACCCACAGACCTCCGCGAAGACCTGCGCATGCAGCTTCTGCTAGCGCTGCTGCTTTTGTTGCTGTCTGTTGAGGCACCGCGAGGAATATATTGAAGAAGCACTTGCAAGCGGCGATGCGCCAGGAGCAAGTCTGACGGTGTGAATACACAAGCGGCCATTACTGCACAGACAGCCGAGCCAAGGAGCTCAAGGAATGTGAAGACGTATACGCGCCGGGCCGCTACTGTAGCGAGGGCTGCTTCTGTTGCTGCTTCTGCACCCGAAGCAGTGGTGATATGCGACAGAGGCTGCAAGACCTCCGCTACGAGTTCCAACAGCTGAATGAAAAATACGAGTGCCTTCAAACAGCTGAACTTCCATCCTGGAGGGCAGCAACAGCTATCCACACGCATGCTAGCTCAAACCCGTGCCCCAAAGCCTCAGCAACAACAGGAGCAGCAGCATCAGCAGCAACAACGAGCGCAGGCAGGCAGAGCAAGAGATATATGTATAGAGAGATAGATAGATAGAGATAGATAGATTTATATATAAATATATAGATAGATAGATAGATAGATAGAGAGATAGGTAGATAGATAGATACATAGATACGTAGAGAGATAGATATATAAATATATAGATAGATAGATAGATAGAGAGATAGAGAGATACATAGATACATAGATACGTAGATAGATAGATAGATAGATAGAGATAGATAGAGAGAGAGAGAGACCAACGAGGATTGGGGGGGAAGTCCTGCAAAGCAGCGTGCATACACCCCAAGCCTCGCGCTGCATTTCCTGAAAGTGCCCTGAGCGGACCGATTTTGAAGGGTTTGAGAAGAGGCCTTGTAGCGATAAAGACAACCGCGAGGCCCCACATTGCAAGGACCAAAGAGAGGAAGCAGAATAGTTGCAGAAGCCGCTGAAGCACGTGTTGCTCTCCCCCGCCTCCTTCGGCAGGATCAGCAGCCGCATCCTTGCTGTTGTTGTCGTTCCCAAGGTGCATCAGCATCGGTAACATGTAGCATAGCAGAACTCGCAGCAGCTTTAGTAGGGTGAAGGGGACCAGGCAGTAATAGCTCATTCGTAAATCCCACTGAGCGAAAGGCACATTATGAGCACACATACGAGACGAGGGCGCCCCTTTAAACTCAAGGCTCGAATATAAAGTACAAGGTACAGGATTTATGTAGCCCATAATGTGGGGAGCGGCGAGCAGACCACTCTGCGCGGAGCACCTCCCCAGTAGGCGTATGTTTTCGGGCATGGTAGAGGAGAAGCATCTTTCTTGCATCGAATAGCCGCTCTCATCTGCAGAGAAAGCGCTGTCGAGGGGCCGCCATCGATTTACCACACCGTGTGTGAAAGACGTACAGCCGAAAAGGATCTAGGCTTTGTATGCCACGCGAAGCAGCAAAGCGGAGGAACGAACCAGATCCTCCACGTCTTCTCTGCCGCAGCCCACTTGCAGGCCTCTTCATCATGAGCCACCCCTGAACTCCTAGCTGCCAAAGCAGTGGCAGCCGCGCATGCATCAAGCGACTTCAAGGCCAGAGCGTTCCTTGTCTGCCTCCTCAGCTGCAGAAGGAGAGGCGCACCGCTCGGCTGCTCTCCCGCCGTCAGAAGGGGTGCAGAGGCTCCCTGCGCTGCAAGCGAGCTGCTACAGGTGCTGCATGTCATCACGGCCATGCCTTGTTCTCCTCCCTCAGCGCTGCCAACTCCTCGAAAAAGCGGCTGTGGCAGCCGCTGTCCATACACGTCGACCCCCGAAGACGTCGTTAAAGGGTACTCAAAAAGCGCGCCTTCAAGAGGCGCGTTGCTGCAGCCTTCACCTTCAGCAGCAACAGATGAAATGCCTCGTGTAGCAGACTCCGTGGGAGGCTTCGTCCCTACGGCTTCCAACGCTCCCGCAACAGTCCTTGCCAAAGGGCGTAGCGGCTGCTGTGGCTCTGGCAGGCCACTGCTAGACGGTTCAGCGGCAGCAACAACTGCAGAAGCAGGTGCTGAGACAAGGGTTTGTTGGAGAGGGGAGACTCCCACCAGTGGCGGCTGTTGCCATGCGTTTTGAGGAACAGACTCAGCAGCTGCTTCGACGCCCCCTTGAGCCTCTAGAAGGCCCCTAAGACCACCCTCGAAAGTTTCTTTGGAGCCCTCCCCCCGCACGAGACGGTGCATGTGCAGCTTTTCTCTGCATCGGCGCCAGAGCGACAGCTGTTTTGGTTTTGGCGTATCCGCATTGTTGGCACTCCTGCTGTTTCTGCTGCTGCTGTAGCCCCTTTGGCAGCAGCAGCTGCTGCTGCCACGACTGCCTCCCCCTGTAGCGGTCCTGCCGTCTGGACAGCAAGAGCAGCCGCAGGCGCAGCAGCAAGAGCCAGCTGCTCCCGCGCAACAAAACGCACAGCAGCACTTCCTGTTGGTGCTGTCGCTGATTCTCTTCATTATGAGCCGCCTCCTCCACCTGCTGCGACGCAGAGGAGCAGCAGCCGCTGTTGAGTCGCAACAGGGGGGCATGCCGTTCTTCTGAGGGGCCTCCTGTGACACTGAGGGGTCCACTGACACCCCTTCCACCCCGTCCAAGTCTGCCCGAGTGCCTTTAGCAGCGTCCCCTCCACACGCTTCTGCTGCTGCGGCTGTTGCGCTTGGGGGTGTGACGAGGGCAGGGAGGCCGCTTCTGCCAGCCTCTGCTGCAAGGCGTTGAGCAGCCGTGCCTGGACCTGAACAGGAGGCGAGGGCGTCTCCAGCGGCTTGCTTCCATGCAGCGGGAGCAGAATGAACAGCGCTGGGGCGTTGGTCAGAAGAAGAGGAGGTTTTAGCAGCCTCTGCTGTCAGGGGAGCAGCAGCACAAGCAACGCCTTCTGATCCGACTGCCAGAGTTAAGGCTGCCGATGACTTTGCACCTTCGTGTAGGAGGAGGTCTGGGGCAGACAGACCACGACGCCAGACTTTTGTCGAGCCGAATCTTCCTCTTGAGAGTCTGCTACTGCTGCTGTTATGCCTAGCAGTGGTGCTGTTGATGGTCGTGTTGGTGCTGTTGATGGTGGCAGCGATGCTGCTGCTCCGGCACGAGAGACAAGGCTTGGCAGCCGTCACCTGCGTGCCTCCTGCCTGCACTGCTGTCTTGTCTCTTGTCTGCTGGGGAGAAGGAAGAGGATTCTGTGTTTGAGCTGAAGATATCTTCTCAGCGCCTCGCAGCTCAGGAGTGTCCGCACAAGAAGCCGCCTCCTCGGCATCCTTCATAGCTCTATCGATTTCCTCCTGGGAGGGCAGTCTGTGCTGCTGCTCCAGGAGGCGCAGCGTGCAGTCGGGTCCCCCAAGCAAGTGCAGCATGAGCAGCATGAAACAGTGCAGACAGCACACTTCCCAGGCGGAGCGCAGTTGAGAGAGCAGCAGGCCCCCACGAGGTTCCAAGAGGGAGAGCCTGAAGAAAAATGCCGCGCAGAGGCAGCCACCGAGAAGGCACGTCTACGCGGTGTCGTAAGGGCAGCATCGAAACGACCTGGGAAGAAGAGGAGCTGCAGAGGAGAAGACAAAGGAGGAAGAGGACGAAGAAAAGGAGCCGGGATCGAGGTGCTAAGAAGGCAGCAAAGCACAGGGCCTCTCGGTCCCTTCAAGTTTCCCGTTTTGCGGTGTCGCCGTCACCAGGGCTGCAGCGTCTGCTGCTACTCACCACGCAATAATCCCGGAGAGCGGGAAGAAGGAGAAGACAAGACTCATGTGGATTGCAGCGGGAGGACTGAAGCAACGGCCCTGTAGCTGTCGCAGTTCAGCTGCTGCCGCTGAGAAGCGGCGCTGATGCAATGCCCACAGCAGCACGAGCAGCAAGCAGAGGACAGTGGAGGTAGCCCTAAGGGGGAATGTCGCACATAGCATCACAAAAGGCTGAGCGACGGCATGAAGGAAGGGGGGAAGGAAGAAAGGAGGGAGGAAAGATGAGAGTTGCGCGGTCTGTGCAGTCTGCGACTGGGCTCAGGGCCTTATCCTTCTCTCCCCCGCCTCCCTCTATGTTGTTGTGGGCATGTTGCTTTCGGCTCTTTCCCCTCTGCCTGTTTGCCGCCACTGCTGCCGTCTAGAGAGAGCCTACCAGATCCAGGACGGCACTTGAGCGACAGGTATGGGGTTAGAGACATTCACATTGCCGTAGAAGGAAAGTGGTTCCTGTATTCCTAAGGAGGAAGGAGGGGCCCCTCCTTTGGTCGTCTCCGCTGTCGTTTCTAGAGAAGCCTCCCGTGGCGGAGGAAATGGCTGGGAGCCAATTTCAGAAAGATGCTCCTGCCCCCTGGGAGGCCCCTGTTCTGCATGCCAGACCCCGTCTGCTGACGTCGTAGCAGCGGCGTATCCTGCAGCGACTCCCTTGAGGAACCCAGATTCGCCAGCCTCCGCCTCATCGTCGTGAAAGTTTGAATGTGCATGCCAGGGGGGAAATTCCAGCGCTCCAGGCGAAGGCCAAGCATCAGCGCGCAGGTGTTCAGAGTATCCAACAAAGAAATTGCAGAGGAGTAGGGGGGCGAGGGCCTTCAGGAATGGCCTTATTCGATGGATCCCCATTAGGGGGGAGGTGTTCAACGACGCACCTTGGAAAACCTCTCTGAAGGAAACTGAAGAGTTCGAGGGATGGACACCCTTTGAGGAAGGCGTAGACAGAGAGTGAGTGAGAGGGAGAATGCGAGCGCGAGAGAGTGAGAGGGAGAATACGAGCGCGAGAGAGTGAGAGGGAGTGAGAGAGAGGGAGTGAGAGGGAGTGAGAGAGAGGGAGTGAGGGAGAGAGTGAGAGAGAGAGAGTCTAATGAGGTCTAGGGAAGAGACGGGGAAGGAGGCGATCGTGGCCGCGATGCATCACAAGCAAAAGAGACTTGAGCCTTACGTCGACTCTCTTTGGGGGCTAAGAGCGCAGAGGTGGTGGTAGGATAGCGCTGAAGGGCAGTCGTATTCCCCAACTCTCGCTTGCAGAGGGCTGGTCGAATTCCACTGAGCCTACGGTCCAAGCGGGTGTTCTGAGCCGTTCCATTCCGGATCGAAGCAAGAAAAAGGTGATTATATGCCTTTGAAGGGAATGGGGGCAAAATGTCACACCTTACTGAAGTGGCAACTCACGCAGATGTGCAGCCTTGGGGAGTTAGGGAGGCTTAAGTGTCTGCCAGGGCGGCAGGAGAGGGAAGCGAAGGTTTTCTGGCAAGCGAACTATGCAGAAGAGGGCCTATGAGGCCTTCCTTAGCCGAGCTGGAGGGTTCTCGCCAACCATAGAGAGTCGGCAGCTTAAAGGGCCTGAGACGTGAGTCGCTTTGCGCGTGGGTTGGTGAGAGGCTTCTGTATAGGAAGTGCGGTGCAGATACTCGGCCTACATGCCTGTGAACATTAGAAGATCAAGGAAGACACACCAACAAGGAGGGCTTGTAGGGTCTTTTAGGGGTGTTCAGCGACACACAGAGCTGCTTTGTCGGTTGCGGGCAACACATGAAAAAAACAGCCTCACAGGACGAATTTCTCCACGATCAGCATTGAAATTGCGTTATAAGTGCATGAGAGTTGTGTTTCAGACGTACAAACCGCAGCAAGCGCGCAACTGCTGCTGCGGCGACATCACGCAACGACAACAACCAGCTGAGCGGCAGCGTGCCTAAGGCGCATAGTAGAGGGTTGACGCAGTGTCACCCATATGAAATGCGTTCACAGGGCTACATTCATTAACTTGCATCAGGAAAAAGTAAAATATGTTAAGGATTCTTTTCTGTGCTCGCATTTTGTTGCCACCGCCTGCTCTACCTTGTGACTTCACCCACTTGCATTCTGCCCGCTACCAGACCTTTAGATACAAACCTATGGTCGGGAATCTACGGAGTGATCTGGACACACTTCGCAACCTTCTGTTAAGCCTTAAGATGGCACAAGTCGTTCGCTGCGCATCCTTCTCATACAGAGAAGTAGGTGTGACTGTTGGCCGCAACAATAAAGCGGAGTGCATAAAGTTTATTCGGCCAAGTGAGGACGGGCTACAGATTTGTGCTTTTGTTAGAAACTTGTGCAGTCTTCCGCATAACATGTGATCTCATATTATGGTTACCATTAACATCAAATTTTGAACGTCAGCATTCTAGATATCCCAATGTACGACTCCATTTATGGAGAGAACCAGAGCTGCGATCCCCATATAGGCGACATAAGTGTCAGCATGCCCTCCAGCAATATCCCACGTATAGCGGCTTATGCAAACAGTCTGGCAGTGTCTTCCGAATCCATTAATTATTTTAGTAGGAATTTTATAGAGAATCAAATAAGTTTGGCTTTCCCTATGTCGTGCTTTTTCCCGTTTATCGTTAGCTGAGCTAAGAAGACGCAATCTTGCGTGGGTATGCGCTAGATGCCAAATCTAAATTGCTGTGGAATCCCGGACTGATCGGAGGGTGCAGCAGCGCGCGCCCCAGCTGGCCTTCTCCCTTGTTGCCAGCACTCTCAATATCAGGGCAAGGGAAGGAGGGTTCTCGTTCCGAAAACAGTTAATGATTGTAACGATTAGTGTTACGTCTGCAGAGGGTCGCATCTAACTTCAGACTCAGTAAAAACTTCACAGGAAGCTATTGAACGTATTTCGAAAGAACTCCCTCTTTTCCTTGTAAGCGGCCCTCTTGCATTTCGACATGCGGGGAAGGGGACTGCGGGGGTGCTTGTCGCTTCACACTTCAAGTACTCTGTGTGTTCACTGCCAGCTCCACATGCATAGAGTATAGGCGATAGAAGTGTAAGCATGCCCTTCTGAATTATCCCATGTGTAGCGGGCTATGTGGCAACCAGGAAGTTTCTTATCCACTACTTTTTGTGAAGAATTTCATAGAGAAGTACACAATCAGTTTTGGTTTGGTAGATGAAGCGTTACATTTGGTAGCATTACGTGGCTCAATGCAACTTTTCTTTCACATCCATTGTCTGTGGATGCAGTGATATGTCGGTCATCCTGCAAAAGTTGTATGCTTTCGATGTACCTATTCAATCATTCGAAATGTTGATTGTCCGTAAAAATGCTTAGAGAGCAAAAGTCTTCTGGCATTGGAAGTGAATGGTGGAACAGTGCCTGTTGAGGCGCTGGAGGCCTGCCTGCAGGCTGGAGAAACGCAGTAGGTCGTCAGCTGGTAGAAATGCTTGATTTGCCAATTCAAAAATGCCTGCTGATGCACCGATGAGCTAACGCCAATCAGGAAAGTATGACGGCAGTAAGTTTAGAAAAGAACTCAA
This sequence comes from Cyclospora cayetanensis, assembly GCF_002999335.1. Taxonomy (NCBI): domain Eukaryota; phylum Apicomplexa; class Conoidasida; order Eucoccidiorida; family Eimeriidae; genus Cyclospora; species Cyclospora cayetanensis. Next base: position 269,923 of record NW_020312170.1, on the reverse strand, counting down.
ATATTTAATGTGTCGGTTGGAGGTGTGATTCGCTGTGAACCGCCAGAAGAAGAAAAACACGAGCCCCCTGCGGCATGGTTATGCGAGCGCAAAGCACTCCAGAGGCGGCTATATCCACGAAGAGGAACTCGTCTGCCTGCAGGAGTTACTAGATTTCAATCCTTCATAAACATCCATACACATCGGCCGGTGGCCAAAGCAGTTCAGCAGAAGGTGGAAAAGAAGTGGAAAGGTTTCAGCAGGGGAATCTCTGAAATACTCTGGCATTTTAGGAAATAACAGGCTTTGGTTCGTGAAAGCCACGACGTACATTAAGAGCCGCTATATGGGTGGTTTATTGTGGGTGCACCTAAAGTGTCACGTCAGGTGGCCTCAGGATGGGCAGTGAGTCAGCGAACAAACAACTGACCATTGGAGTAATCACAATTGGTGAACTACTAGGCGTCAGAAGCAAGTGAGCACAAGCTTTGCGTCTTTGGACATGAGGAAGAACCAAATTTGTACTCAAAGACTATGGATATAGGGCCTGTGTCAACTGACCCTAACCTACCGTCAAATGCCAGTGAGCAAAGAAAGTCAGAAGCAACCATGCTCCCCCGCAGCCCCAGAAAGGTCCCCGACAACGGACCTGCTTATGCTGTAAGCGGTTGTGTCATAAAGTCCGGACCTGGGAGCGCGTGCAAATGACCTAAGGGCTTAAACAATGGAACTAATTTTAGCGGCAGCAGGCTGCTTGGCGAGCACAGAAGGCTCATCACGGCAACGGAAAAGACCCCAGCAGGATGCGGCGCAGTGAAAGGGGCTATACAGGGTGAAGCTGCCGCTGGGGACCTACTACAGGCCAAATACACCCTGATATAAATAAACTTTGAGTGCCGAGAAAATGCTGACGTTTCTTAAAATCGAATGTAAAGTGGATCTTGTATCCGAGGAGATGGCGCAAAAGTTCAACATGCTTGTCCACTCTTTAGCGGTCCCAAGAGCTCCGGATCGATGGAGAGCGCGATACCGCGAGTATTCACAAGGGTACGGTAGTGAGACACTACTTCAACTCGTAGTTGGATCCTATACGCATGGTCGTGCGTTCTCTGTTGTATTCCTTCACAAGTATGTGAACTTTGGTATCCCATGGATGTCCCGGTGGAAACAGACACAGCACCTGCGCTCTAGAATTTAGTGTGCAAGGAGGTGTATGGAGGGCGCAGCTCCTGGTCTTCCCCAAAGCATCCATATCTTCCGCGGACAGCGGGGTAGAGTTGATGCCTCACACGGTGAGGTCGAGTACTCATGCGGAAGGCTCATAGCTGCATTGAGATAGGAGGGCTCTGAGCATGCATCTCGTCTTTCTGGCTCTACAACTGGCGCTTATTAGGGAATATGCTTGACCATCATGTACAGCAAAGTGGGGACTCCGTCGCTTGTGCCTTCCGACTTCGCTGCATAGAGCCAGTTTGCGCCAAGCACATGATCCTGCTAGGACTCACACTACACTGGGAAAACTCTCACTGTCCTTCTGGTCTCCTGGAATGCGTCCTATGGCATGGGAGGATGCATTGGCACGCTCAGATTGAGAGGGGCTGAAGCCCCGCGATTCACGTAAACTCGGCCTTTGCAAAGCCTTCTGGTTACTGAAAGGGGTTACACTGATCAAGCATGGATCGTGCTTTTAGACGGCTAAGAGCAAGGACTAGGAAAACATGTACGCCGTTGTCGAAAGACTCAATACATATGCTTGATACCTTGGCCCAGTTCTGTCAGGGCTCTGGAAGTTGCATCGTCTTTCTCGTCATGTTTGGAAGCTTCACAGACCCCGCATGGGAATCACTCTGGAGAGAAGCGCAAAGTTTACGAGTGCGTCCTGGCATACCTCTACGACCAGCCGACGTAGTAGCCATCACAAAGCCACTGTAAATCATCCTGAGGTAGTTGGACACACAAGGCGCACCAAACACAGACTTCTGACTCTAGGTTTACAAACATGCAACTGCTTGTATTTACTCTCTTCTTTGTACTGCTTGGGCTCATTAAATACAGCAACACGCGCGTCTACCCAGTGCTCTCCTGCATCATTGATTTACAGTGAAGAGCACCTCCCGATCCAAACCTCGACCTGGTGGCTGGGATCGGCAAACATCCTAAGCAAGAAACAGCCGAAGCAAGCAGCTGGCTACTGCAGACGGATGGAGGAGGAAATGCTCAGAGACGCAAGCACGTAATTATGATAAGCGGTGGTCGGCTGTGCGATTCGAGCCCTGAAATTCGATCCTAGTGGGTCGGCAGGCTCGAAGAGGTGCACCAGAGGGTGACCCAACACAGGAACTTTTGGCCAGGTGATTGCAAAACCATTTGCCGCCCTCTAACGAATCAGTGCGTGTGTGAAGGCACCAGAGAACTACACATATTGGCTACCTAAAGACGTTTCAAGACTCCCCGTATTACTTGCGAACTTGGCCACACAAGAGAGTTACAAATGTGGAGGCGGATGATCCACACAGCGTCGTAGAGGTGCTGGATTCTGAAACAACGGAACACTAAAAGCGCACTACACGGAGGTTTTAAGTGTACGAGGGTGGTTATAGCCAACCTCAGTGATTTCACGGGAGGGCAGCTGCAGGCTTCCTTCCATGCGGCAGAGTGTGAGTCTCTGCATGGTTAACAACACTAGTTGCAATGGACGGTATTCGTCGCCTCCTCTGGGGCTCTCAATGATTATATATAAAGCATTCTGCTGGGTTTGGGCAGACAAAGAGTTTCCCTTAGTAGACACTTCTGACGAAGCGATACACTCCGCATACACCCGTGATATGGCCAATTGCAAGTACCGAATAACATCTAAAGATGGTTAGAGAGCATTTGGCACAAAGAAGAGCATCGCGTTACAAGGGTTGCGATGGTTCGCAATGCGTTGCTGCGAGATGGTGTGGAAAAGCCCAAGCTAGCAAATACGTATCTGTTGTGCGTTGCGCATGGACGCGTTATTTGTTGTACTTTACCTTTGATCCTCTACTCCCTCCAACAACATAAGTCTTAAAAGGTATATGCTCTGAAACACAGTTTTCTGTGGTATCCCTTTTAAAGGAAGACTTTGTACGCATGGTTTCTACATGTCGCGCGCTACTTGTAGCGTGCCTCCAAAATTCCTCTCACACTAAATTTTCTGTCTTTCTAGGCAGATAATCTACAATCTCAGCCTGTTTCGCGTTTTTAGATCGGAGATATCTTCCAGTGAGATGCGTAACTCCTGGTGTCTCAATTTCGTGCCGTTGTTGTTTATACAACCAGTAGGTCTTTCGAATGATCGTTGGGGCTGGGGGCTAGCGGCCCGGTGGCATTGAATGATGTCCATTTCCATTTCTTTGGAGTTTCTGAGCACTTCAAAGCCTGAACACTGATTTAAAATCGGCAGACAGACACTGTCATTTCCATTCGCTTTCCCCTTGCAATCCGGTGTCTAACACGTCTCGCCGTGCATGCTGTTTCTCTTTCTTCTTAACACATACGAGAAGTACACAAACGCAGTCACAGATTTGCCTCAAGAACTCAAAATTCACTCCTACTTAGACTTATCTCTCATTTTGGTGCCATATTCGTAAGAGCCTCACAACTGCAGGCCCCTGTGCCGTTCATGGAAAACGTCCGCTGTTCCTATTTCCATCCTTTTATTTCTTGCGAATTGCATGCAAGCTTACTTCTCTGCTTGAATACCTTGGGTGCACAGCATTTGTGTAGTTTGTAAGCTGCCCTAACCCTACACGGCTCAGCCGTCCGCCGACCATGGGAATTGCATCTGCACGAGTTCTTGCGATTTTATGCGCTTTGTCCTTCACTAGCCTTATCATTAATCCACATGGCCAGACCTGTTTCCTAAGTGCTGTGCTTGCCGATTCTGGCAACCCAGGAAACCTCTACTCCACGCTCGGCGTGAAGCGCAATGCAAGCCCAACAGAAATCAAAAAGGCCTACAGAAAGCTCTCCATGAAATTCCACCCCGATAAAAATAAAAGCCCAGATGCGGAATCAAAGTTCAGGGAAATATCATACGCATATGAAGTTTTGAGCAATGCTGAACAAAGGAAGGTCTATGATGCCCAGGGCCACGCAGGACTGGAAAGGTAAAGCAGGGAGCTGACCTATCAGTGCCAGTCTGCAATGTCTTCCACTTTAGAAGCCGGTTTTCGCTCCGCTGCAAAGATCATACGCACATTATTTACGCGTTTTCACCTTTTAACCGCCCTAAAACACTGCTTTAGAAAGTTGCACGTACGCTGCGAAAACATTCATTGCCTGTAAATCCCTGCCCCCAGTATGTGTATATATACATATACGTGCTGTTATTTGTGTACTCCCTATGCATGCAGACTGAAGCAGGGAGCAGGCCAGGATTCAGGTCATCCGTTCGACGTGTTTTCTGAATTCTTTGGGGGCTTTGGTGGTTTTGGGGGATTCGGCGGCCGTAGTGGCCCTCGGGAGATCCCACAAGCCCCCAGCAGCATTATGAAGCTGCCCGTTACCCTGGAGCAGCTGTATGATGGTACAACTCTGGAGTTTCGTTTTTCTCGTCCTGTACTCTGCATCAACGCTGACGAGTGCATGATGAAAAAAAAAGACTGCAAGGGCCCGGGCATTCGCGTCATTACGCAGCAGATGGGTCCTGGCTTCATCGTGCAAAATCAAATTCAAGACGACTCTTGTCTAGATCAAGGACGTGCATGGATAAAGGGGTGCAAGGTCCGTTATAGCTTGCTGCTGATTCATTTCGTGTGGGTTGCAGGAGGGGGAGGTGGGGGAAGGGCTTTGACTGCCAGGTCACTTCCCGAATGGAACCCATCTTAGGGCTGACCAGGTTCAAGCGGTATAGCGCGTGCTGTAGTGTTCCATTTCTTCGATTTTGCATACATGTATACTTGCGCGCTTTCTGTGCGATCACAGGATTGCCCAAGCGGCATTACGGAGATGGAGACAATAGACCTGAACGCAAGTGTGGAGAGGGGGATGCAAAATGGCGAGAAAATTACATTTGAAGGAATGGGTGAAAATCGCGTGGGCCACGAACCGGGAGATCTGATCCTTATAGTGGAGGAGCTGCCACATTCCCGGTACGTCTGCTGCAGTGTAGGGCGGATTAAATGTAAACCTGTGCGCCACAACAGAGCATAGCATAATATTTTTATTCGTGAAGCAGACAAAGGCCAGCTTCCGTTCACGCCTACGCCTCTATGCTCTTTGTTGTTCCGCTTGTGCATGCTCGCTTTCAGGTATGTCAGGAAAGGCCTGGATCTGCACATGACGGTGCGGATTGACCTGATACAGGCTTTGGCTGGGTTTGAATTAGATTTCGAGCATCTCGATAAGAAAAAGGTGCGATTGCAAAAGTCCTCCGTAACTCACGATGGCGAAGTCATGAGAGTGAAGGGCAAAGGAATGCCAAAGAACCACTCTGCCACTGCGTTTGGGGATCTACATGTTACGCTCAAAGTGAAATACCCTCGGGCACTCAGTGATAAGCAGAAAAAGCTCATCAAAGAGGCATTAGCTGGCGTGACTATGGAGGCCTTCGACTGAAGCACAGACTAAGCTGCGCAGTGGAACAGACCGAGAGCCGTGCACCTCGATTTCACGAGCCAGGCCTTCTGTTAGTGGGGCAGCACTGCATCGCAGCTATGTTCCCAACGAAATCACGACGGGTTGCCTGTTTCAGGCACAGTTAACGGTTTAGCGAACTGAAATACGCGTTGACTTCTGCATGCCTCTTAAATTCAACGACTCTTGCAGTCCAATGATATCGGTTACGTGACTATCTGCGAATGTGGCTTTCGCCGGGCGATTCGGTCCGCGGCGGCTACGAGCTGTGGCTGGGCTGTGGACAACAACGACGATTGACATTCGATGTACCCACCTCTAAATGCGCATTTGCCCCCCCCTGGCACATCCGGCGGCCTTACAGATGTGTCTTCCCTGGGACATTTTGCTGCAAGACGGCGGTTCTCCGTAATGGCATCACAGGGCTGGCAACTGGCTCACCCACCTGTCGAAACCACGAACTGTCACTTGAGCAACCATAACCCAATGTCTCGCCAGTAGCACGTGTCCGTCTCATGGTTAGTGGGTATCTTTTTCTAAGGGCCTTTTTCTTCCTTGCTAATATTATCTCCACGGCTATTTGGCCTGCTTCGCCTAGCTCGTGCACTAAAGCATGCATAGATGAAACTAGACCTAGTGCAGAATACCGAATCTGAACATGCACGCAGGGGCTGACTCGGGTGTATGAAAGTCCCATGCTTCTTTTCCCCGCAATTTTGTAGATGCCCAACTTCGGAGGCATAAAGTCCACGTCACACTAGGACACTGACCGCCGCACCAAAGCCTTCTACACAGCTTAAGTGGGCAGTAGCTGCTGAACCCTTCGCCACACTGTATGTAACCGCCTCTGAACCGAGCTACCCCACTCCCCATCTAGAGCTGCTATGCTTTTCAGCTTGGTCGCGCCAAGGTAGAGGAAAAGAGAAACGATCGCGTCCGACCTAAACGTAGTGACTGCAGGAATGGCAACTGCATAACATCCGAAGGGCTGCGGATGGGCAAGTGCCTCACATCCAGCAGGGCGGGCAACGAAATGAATCTGCAGCAAGAGTGTGTGAGGGAAGTCATACCCCACACAGATATTGCTCTATGCCTTGTCATAGATGAGTAACTTGCCGTAAAGAGCGGAGTTACACACAAAAAAAGCACTACTGTATCCGGCTCTCCGTTGCATTGCATCAGCGATGCAACCGGCACAGTTGGTGTCAAGGAACGGAAGCTTTAAGCACTGAAGTCCATGGTCGTGTGCATGCGGCCCTGCTGATCCCTGTATCGGGCAACTTCATAAGGAGTGTACGTTTCCTCAGGACTAATACATTCGCAGGGGTCTACTCTTGTGACAAAGGCATTGCACCACTCTGACAGGCAGTCCCCTCTCCGTCTCCTTCTGAACACTGGCTTGAACTGAATTGGAATAGTTTGAAAGGCTCCGCTGCCACCAAATAAAGCGCTCGACACTGCGAATACACCTGGGTCGTAGCCGTCAGAGATGGGCACGCCGTAGTGTAGTGGACCGGGCTTCCCTCGAATGTAGTGATGAGGTGGCGGCTGTGGGTACTCCCTGTCATGGATTAGTACATCCCTACCCTTCTTAATCCTGTTTTGTTTATCAAAAAATTCCTTTGCCTTATGCTCCATTGGGGGAGGCATGTGGTCAAAGCTTGACATGAAGCCGGCTCTGGCACCTGAATGCGCCCTTTGCAGCTCGTATAGATCCATGGTCGCCCTGGAGGAAAGCGAATCGTAGAAAAGACGTATTCCACTTGAGATTGTTTGGGCTACTGTAAGTACCACTCTGAGAAGCGTACCTAAGCACAATCAGACGCACAGTTCGCTGGGACGACTACACAGATGACATATGCGAGGCAAATAGCGCCCTTGATGGCCAAGAGACCGCCATAGAGCACAATCAAAGGCATTTATAGCAACAACATTGCTAAATCATGTAGTTGTACTGGAAAGAAGGGGTTTTCTTGTTCTCCGTAGCCACCACAGCTGCATAGGCTCGATGCGGCAAGCAGAAAAACAGGTGAGAGTCCACTTTGTAAATAAGCCCACATGACAGCATCACGAACAGATTTCGCAGTAATAGTACAATATTGGCGGGGAAAATGAAGCATTAATGCTTTTATGCGAGCAGTACCCGGAAAACCCTTTGTGGTGTTTGTGCAACTCGAATGGAAACACAGGCAGTTTTGCGCTCTCATTACCCTTTTCTTACCAAAAAAAGAGGTTATTATGCTGAATTGAGCTGATGAGCTGCCATTTCAAATGAATATGCTCTTAATCTGTTTTTCATCTCATCTTGGTCACACCTCATGTTGCCCTCTATATGCAGCCGTCAGCTGCTGTGCCTCGTCCAAGCGGGGCATGTCTAGCAGCGGCTAGGAACGCGGCGAGGTGCTCCTGCTTCTCAATGGCTTCTTCAAATCAGCACATACAATGGAACCTATAGCTTAGTCTCTTATGAGGCCTGCAACTATCCCATATCCTGCCACGTAAACACCGCCGTAGTGGCTAGCGAACAACGGACTCAATCGACTGGCTGCTCAGGTAAGTTTTCTTCTTCGCACTGCTGTAGGCCAAACACAGGATCTTTTCAGGAGGTTCTCAAGAATTTGCACTGAATTTTTTCTCATTCTTAAGATATCCTGTATTAAATATCTTTGAATGAGCACCAGCCGCTCAGTTTCATGACCTTCCTCGTCAGAAAATTGCGACTAGGTGGCTCTGCTGTGCTTTGGTGTCTGAGACGACGAGCAACTTTCTTACTAATACAAAATGCCACTGGCAAAAGGAGTTTACGGAGATGTGTGTCTCCTTAGTCGAGAGTGCACCGCGTAGAGGAACAGTGCTGGGGTCTGCACGGCCTGTAGCTGCCAGAATCAGGCGGGTACGGAATTCACTGTGCGTTCTCACTGTAACGGATCAAGCTGCTCAATCGCAGCTGCTATTTCGGCAAACACATGATTAAGACTTCTTTAGTAATGGCTGCACTGTTTAAACGTCCTTAGGGTGGTGGCTGCAGCAGAGCAAGGGTAGCAAAGCACTGTGGGAATACATGCGGTGCGCGCCCACGTGCTTGGCTATTGCATACTGCCATATGTAAATGCACGTCTGCTTAAGGGGTGCAGCAGCGTATAAAGTATCTAGGGGGAGATCATTGTAGAGTGTGGGCAGAGAGTGCTGAAGTGCTTGAAGGGGGCGCGTGATAATTCCTTACCTGTTTGTTAAAGCTCTTGGGCTAGCGGTCTCCCCGTAGAAGATCTTACAAAGCGGGTAAGACTTGATGTGTTTGTAACAACTTCAGCACGTGCAGTGAAGGGGTTCAAAGGAAGGAGACGAAGAATCCTACCCAGTGGAACAGCTTGGACACCACAGTGTGTAAAGCTGTTTTACAGGAAGGTTACAGAGGACAAAATGCTAGAAATACCTGCAAAAGCGACATAAAGTTACCTTTTCGGTTGTTTTCATCTCGACCCTAGAGTTTGAATCTAACAGACCCTTTCCGCTTTTTAAACTACACTATGAAATGCCAAAATTTTCACAAGATTGAGTGAAATCTAAAAGCACCATAAGATATGTGATCTTTTTTATCTAGCACTCCAAAGAACCACAGTAAGTACTGGTATCATGCTGGATAAACCAAAACAGTGCGAGTTTATTCAACGCCTTTTCCTTGGGTGGATTAGACGAGTGGTGGCTGCGGTCCGGCGTGCGCAGCCGTTTTTCTGCAGGCTGAAGTGACAGAGCCCGTGGTTGCTTTGCGTGGAGACGAAAGTTAGCACAAGACGGAAAAAAGTGCATGCATAACCCTCCCTTCTCAAACGCCACCACAAACACGTTTTTGGACTCATCAGCTCGCTGAGTTTGTGCCCCAACGTGACAGAAACTCCCCGATCGTAGAAGCAAAGGAAGCGGCGCACTCCCAGAGGCTCTAAAGGTGTGCCTGATACGCTGTTCTAGAGTGCTTGTCTTGTCTTTCTTCCTGTGCTACATTGCGACGTAAAAGCACGGGGCTGCATTATGTAAACTACACCAAAGGGTGCCCTGCTTTTCCTCAAGGCGGCCTTTCGGCATTGATTGTGCAATTAGTTCCACACCTCAAATCTTGCAAGGAAGTGGCTAAGGCCGTGAAATGAGGGAAGAAACACAGGAACTCTGAGTTGGGCCTCAAAAACCCCACCTGTCACCATTCTGAAATATTTGCTTTAACTCTTCAGAATAATACAGAACACCATGGCACTATGTTGTTTTCTCTACCTCTGGGTGTTTTTGTCTATAAAGCTGCTTCTCTCATTCGACTTCTCTCTGCCGGCTTACCCCTTCTGGGTTGTCTAAGGAGCTGGCGAGTGAATGCTGCCTCTTATTATTAGTCTACCACGATGTTTTGTACACCTTTTCATGGCACCCTCGGTGAGGAATGTCGATTGCCCCAGGAAAAGCCTGTGCTTCGAGGTTCCGCTGTGCGTTCGCAGCTTCCCTTTGGACGTTAGGCAAGGCCTGGCGCCTCCTTGCCGCTGAAAGACCAAGAAGCATACGTGAGGCTATTTTTGGTCGCTTGCTACATCTTTGGCGCGGGCGGAGACGCCTTTACTTGGTCCCGCTCCTCCCGTGCCCCTTGCGCGGCTGCACGATCCTCTTTATGCATTAAAGCTGAGCAGTGTTTGCTTGCGGCCTTGGCTGTCTCTATACTTGGCGACTTCGTAGGGCGTATATGTCTCTTCGGGGCTAATGCACTCGCAGGGGTCAACTCTTGTAACGAAGGCGTTGCTCCATTCGGGGTAGCTGTCACCTCTTTGCCTCCTGCGGAAGACGGGTTTGGAGGTTATTGGGATGGGCGTGAACGCTGGGCTGCCTCCAAACAGCGCATTTGAAACGGCGGAGACGCCAGGATCTGGGCCGTCAGCAAGAGGTACCCCGTAGTGGAGGGGGCTCAAGGGGCCAGCAATGTACGTGTGCGGAGGCGCCTGTGGGTGCTCTCTATCATGCACAATGTAGTTGGCTTGCACTTCATCTTCTTTCTTTTGATAGCCCTTAAAGTAGTGTCCTGCCTTGTGGGTGTCGAGCTCGCCCTTCACACCTTCAGAGCGGGTCATAAAGCCGTGCCCGTAGGCAGAGGGATACTTCTTCACGGACTGCGTAGGTGCCATCTCTTGCGAGGCTCTCGAGAGGGGGTCTTGTGGCATAAACAATGGAACAGAACGGAGGCGCGCGACGGATAGATATATGTATAATGTCGCGCGCAGGAAGCGAAGACCTCAGCTGCACACGCACACACACACGCACACACACACGCACACCCATGTATGTATATCCACATAGATATGTATGTATACACGCTCAGGAAGCGCATGCGTATGGCACGCCAAAATACTCCTGCAAAAAATGAAGACGGGCGCGAGGGCTGCAGAGAATGTACACTGCTGCGAATCCGGCACGCAGCAGGCGCGGCGGCCACCTCTAGGGCTTCGTGAAAATGAACGACAGACGTGCCACAAAGAGGTAGACAGTCACAGAGCAGGAAACCACGGAAAGGCGAAGGAAAGGAACACGAGGAGGTGGTCTTCCGCAAGAGCACGCCGATCTACAAACACCCCAAACGAGGCAGCATCCCTATTGTGGAGCAAAAATGCAACAGAAACGGAAGAGGGGCCTTCGACGGGATTGTTACACGCCTGTACTTCTTCTTGAGCCCCCTCTTGCTTCCAGCGCAAACATGGATGCCAGCGAAAAAAGCAGGACGTAGGCACTGAAGGTGGTGAGAGTTGCAATATAGATAGAGGACCCTAAGCAACGCGGTTTCAGTCCTGCTGTTGCCGCAGTGGAACCAGATTCTCATGAAGCAGCCGCTATAAAAGCGTAGGCATCTCACATTTTAACAAGGATCTCCGGCAACTCGTGCCCGGCGGCAGTGGATCGAGCTTGACCAGCTGTTGGCGGTGTTGCTTCTCTGTTGGCAGTGCTGGTGTAGCTTACCCTTTGGAAATATAGACTAATGCAGGAATAATCAGGTGATATCTGATCATGTAGAATGTATCGCAGGTTCTTGATGGGAATGCCTCTCCCGCTGCTGTCACACAGTGGCAGCGACACGGTGCTCAGAGGAGGGGTCTAAGCACGAAACAGCGGTGCTGAAACAAGCGGCTGCGGTGCTCTACAGACCGAAAGAAAAGCTGCTTCGTTGGATCTTTACTTCAGTACACAAGTTAATGTATTGGCATGCAAGGCCTTCCCTTTATGTTCGTTTATAGGCCAGCTACAGGAGAGGGAGCACTAGGGATGCAGCTGCCACGGAGTGAGCCGACTCCCTGGGCGCTGTCGAAGCCTCTACTCTCTCTGACTTACGGTTTCAAGCGCTTTCTCGGATAACTTTGTTTTTCCTAAGGACGAACTTTGTACGGTTGTTTGTGCTTCCCCCGTTTCTCTCTCATGTTCCTTTCGCCGCGTGTTTCCCACCAAACAGAGAACAGAGTGGTGTTGTAGTATCGACGGCTCGGAACGCCTAAATTCTACCACCGAGAAGGCGAAAGAGGCATCCTGAGGCATTCCTTTGCAGGTTCCCACGGTCAGTGTGCAGATCTACGCTGCCAAGCTGGGGTGGAAAGGGGGTATTGCTCGCAACTAGGTGCCAGTGCCAGTCGGGAAAGTCCTTTATTACCCCGACACGAAGAAAGTCGAACAGGAGAGCATGCCTATGAAGACGCGGCGGAAGAAGGTAGCAAGGGAACAGGGGCCCTTACCCTGGGCTTTACAGAGAAACGCACGTATACAATAGCAGCAGGACCCCTAAAAATGAAGCCCACACGTGATCCGACGCCGCACTGCTCATAGCATGCACAGGCAGTCTTTTATCGAGAAGGCACTGCACACCAGCGCGTTAGTCTACAATGAGCGAAGGAGGAGGAACGCAGTGGCAGCCAGTCCAAAGCACCCTTCCACAGGCAGTTCACAGGGGTGCACTGGCACCAGTGGGCGGCCCACCCAGCACACAGGTGGTAGGCCATCTAGGCAGCCGGCTAGCTAGTCATTGAATGGACAGAAGGAGCTGCCTGCCGCTTTTCTCTGAATTCGCACAGAGGCAATACCCCAAGAAGACTGCGGTTTGCCTCTCGCAACGCATCAGTCCAACCTTAAAACTGTAACGTAAGCCTTCTGACAGACGAAGTGCAGCCAGAAAAGCCTTTTGCTAAACGCCCTATGCTGTCAGACGAAACAACAAGACAGGCCCCTAGAAGCACGCCGTCTCCCACGAAGGAGGTTCAGTCTAGTGGCAAGTGATCTAGGTCGAGGCGCAGAGAAGGTTTTACAAACCGAATACAACTCTGTGCAAAGATCTGCGTCCGTGTCGTTGGCACGTTTGCCGCGCACGGTGCTCGCGGCTCTTGTTTTTTATGTCGTGATCTAACCTTCCCAGCCTAGTCGTAGCTATGGGTTCTGCCTCGAACGCACACCACCTCGGCCCTTCGCTTTGAAGAGCGCCCTTCAGCACAGAAAAACACACGCGGAAAATTCCGCATCTCGAAGTTGTTCCTGCAAGTGCAGCAGCAAAAGCAAGACGTGCAGCTGCTGCTAGCCTCTCGGTGCACGAGCTGTAGTTGGTGTGCTGCAGCCAGAAAAGCTGGATGCCAGCGTTGAGAGAAGGAAGAGCTCCAAGCTCCGGCTGCCTCGCATCCCTGCGCTCAGTCCTGCGAGAAGAAAGCCCCCTCGGAGAGCGAAGAGACCAACATGTCAAAACGCATGCACGTCTGAGAGCCTTTATACCCAGCATGCATGCGTGAAAGGCCTCGTCAAAGTCCTTCCTGAGCCGGTACATTGGGGAGCAGCGGCAAGGGGCGGGAGGAGGCGCTAGACACACCTGCAAACCTCCCCTTCCCTCCCTCCATCCAGAAGCCACGGCGCATATACCATTTGTTGGTGCTTCTGTGCCCTCACAATCCTCACAGCTGAACAGTGGCAGGCGTGTACGCAGATATTGCTTCCGAGAGGGAGAGATGGAGACAATGGATAAGCAACAGCACAAGGAGGGCAAGTGCGCGCGCACATACGTACATACACACGAACACACACACACACGCACGTTTACATACACAAACACACACGCCTCTTGCGGAGAAGCGATCTTTACAAATGAGCAGCGGCTGACGAGGACACAAAGAAGCCCAAGGAGGCAGAGGCAACCAGCAACTGTGTCAGGAGGGAAACTGCTTCCGCTTCTAGGGTTCCTCAGCAAGAGGGTGAGGGCCTATCTCTCCGAATTTGCAAGCCTTCAAAGACCGACACGGCATGGATGCTCGCACTTGACTGCCATGTCATCCCCGCTTCAGTCCCACACGTGGATCTGCTCTTCCTGAAGGAAGTGCAGAAAAGCTTTTTCGTCTGGCTGCGAAGGCCTCCCAAAACAGCAACAGTTTGATGCCTGTTCCTTGAGCTGTCTTGGTCTGTGTGTCTCTCTGCCGCTCCCCCCTTGTGTATAGGTGTATATATATATGCATGTATATAAGTTAGTAATAAGTGTACATATATATAATATATATATGTATATAAACATCTCTGTTCCTGTACTTCTCGCATCCAAATCCCTCATTTCCTCCTCAACTCATGCCGCCTGCTTCGCCGTTTCATCCTCTCTGACCCGTCGCATAAAATGCCAGGCAGCAGCTCTGGCAGTACGAGCAGTAAGGGCAGGCAATCGAAGCGGCCAGCGAACGCCTCCAGCAGCTCCTGCGTCCTAGGGCTTTCTTGTGCCTTACGATCGCCAAAACTGAGCTGCAGGCGAGGAGCGCTCGGCGCGGACTCTCTCTGCCTCCTCTTGAGGTTCAGTGCCAGGGGAAAAGAGAGCAATGCCTGCCTTTGCGAACCCGGAGGCTCTGGCAAGGAGCGGCCCGAAGTTGCATCCTGCCCAGAAGCCAACAACGATCCCGAGGCCAACTCCCCACCAGAAGCCGAAGATCGGCTGCTCCGACTCGCGGATCAAATCATCCAGCTCCTTGGATGCGAGGTGCTGGCTGACTCCAAACCCTCCGAGGAGGAGGGCCGGCAGGAAAAATCCCATTTCTTGTGCTGCTGCGGCTACCACTGCTGCCGCTGGTTTTGGCGACGCTTCTGAGGCGGGCGCGACGAGGCTCGGGGGGCGGGTTCCTAGGCGAGTGCCACAGCCCTATTGAAGAAGGGCGGGGATAAAATCACAGGGAAGGACCAACACGAATACGCTGGGGCAGGGCCTACAGAGGCCACAGGGGTCTGGAACCCCTGCAGGAGCACCTACGTGGAAGTGCAGCTCGGAACAGGCGAGCCAGAGAGCAAGGGCCGAGAGTTGAGGCAGTGCAGAGGGTGACGAGGGCGACCAGAAGGCCAGGGGATAAGGAGAACAACCGGGAGGGCCTGTGGCAGGGAGCGCTAGGGGCCGAGATCTAGCACAACAGAGAGGCTCCGGATGAGCCAATTCGACGGAAAGTCCAAAATCATGTGCAGAAACATGCAAAATAAGGTGAAAGAAACACCAAGAACACCCTTTGGACCGCCGTTGGGTCGACCGACCGCACTGTTCCATCAGCAGGGCTGTACGTACAGCCGGGCCCGCCACGAATTTCGGCGTCGTGGGGGCACTGGCTGCCACAAGAGCAAAAGGCACCAAGGTCTATGTTATAATATAGCACTACTTCCATGTTTTGTTGCATTCTCTCACATCCACCCTTGTGCTAACAAGAGAAGCAGCAAGGGTTCCCCCCGCCCCTCTGGGGTGTGCAAACATCGCAATCGGAGGCTGCAAGAGGCATTGGAATTTGGCGGCTTCCACCTCTTCTGACCCCCGCTCTCGTCCAAGCCATCGTTAGGGCTCAGATTGTTCTCCAAAGGACGGCAGACAACACCGCCCGCCAAGAGAGAGTGACTTACAAAAAGGTGACATGCCGATCTCGGATCCTAAGCCTTCTTAAGGGTTCTGTAGGGTTTGAGGGCCTCTGCTTAGCGTAGCATTGAGAGCTCCTTTCCCTCTCTTCTAGGGCTTCCTTTGTTTCCTCTTTCATGCTGTCACAATACGGGCTTAAGGTGGGGGGATCCAGGTGCCGCGGTACGAAGACAGGCTAAGGGGGGCAGAATTATGGGTGTTTTGGGGTCTCTTTGTCGCAGAAGTACCTGATGGCTCTCTCCCAGCGTACGCGGAACATCCTTTCGTGGGCGGCAGTTGTGATTTTAGGTAACTAGGACCCCCTCGGACGCAGGATTTAGGGTGTGCACGTGTGACTGTGGCTTCGTGACGTCTCTATCAGAGAGAGGATCATTCAGACGCAGAGGTGCCTTCTCAGGCTCTTCTTATGCAGGAGTATGGGTTGACAGGGGGCACGGAGTCATGTTCTCTCCCCAACATCCCGCTCATGGTAGGAGAACTGACCTGTCGCTTGCATGCCTGTGTGATGCGCTGAATCAGGAGGCGCTGCGCCCCTAGGTTTGGCAGTCCTTCAGGTGTCTATGCAAGATGTTCATTCCGAGGCGATGGCGATCCATCTAGAGGGGGAGCGGCAGAGGCAGAGCTTCATGAGGCATCATAAGCACAGGCAACAGCAGTCCAGCGAGTAAGGCGCATCTGCACACATTTTGTGGCTGTGTTCGCCTCCGCTTTTCGCCCCCGCGGATCTTTTTGCGCGTCTCGCTTGTGCGCCTTTCCTACGGAGAAGGAAGATGCTCACGACTAACTCGGTGCACGGGCAGGATAGTCTGGCGTCAGCCCCCATGTAATTCCACGAGGCCCCAGTAGGAGCCTCGGCAGGGACGACTGCAGCCATTGAACTTTGGCGTCACTATCTCCACACGCATGCCCAGCCCTTCCGTGCCACAGTCTTCTTGAAGAGAATTGCTGGGCGGCTCCACAAAGTCTGGCCGGTTTAGCGGTTGCTGGAGGGGCAAGGTTCCCTCAAATCGTAGTCGCATTTTACACAGGAGGCTCCCGAAGGAATGGGGTTGCCGAGATGCAGGGGCGCCAGGGAGCTGGCTGATACAGGAACCCCTAGCTTGAAACAGGAGTTCACTCTTCGAGGGGCCGTATCGACGCCGTATAGAGGGAGGGAAGCCTTTCAGGTTGGGTATTAGCCAAGGTGTGCGTACTTGACACACCCACTCTTTTCCCCCATTAGACTTCTAGGACTCAGAAGATTTGGGGCTTTGAAATTTCAAGGGTCTATCAGGTCTACACACGCTCTCACATGCCACTGTGCCTTCATAGAGAGTTTGGTTGTGCCGTACACCCCTACTGTATCGTGTTACAAATCGCCGTTACTAACAGTCCTAGAACCGTATGCAAAAGACTAAAAACCAAGACCCCGCAAAGTGCTGTCCCCTAAGGGGTTCCCGTAAGTCGCCATCGTAAGCGGCTCCCAGAAGGCGCCTTTGTTAAGCGCCTCCCACGAGTTGCCTCCTGGAGGGGCCCCCTGTGAGGGGCCCCCCATTGACTTCCCGATGGCCGAGGTGCCCGCGCTGTGGCTCGCCAGCCTACACGGGGATCACATCTGCGTAAATTGCATTGAAACAGAAAAAGGCGCCAATATGTTCGTGATAAAGCGGCGTGCGTGCGAGGCTGTACGCTTTGGAGGGGCCATCGAGTCACATCGCATGGGCGGGCGGCACTGCAGTGTACCGACAGCCGAAAGCGCTGGTGTCCTCTCTCGAGATGAATTTAGGACAAATATTTAGCCAATATTTTTAGAAAAAGTACAGTGTAGAAGGTTTACGGAGGGGAAGGAGCTGGCGACGGGTGAGGTCCCTCGAGCTGCAGGGATCTCCTTTCCCCCTCCTCCCTCTCCCCCACGGGTAGAGCGAAATCTGAAAGCACTAAGAGAGTGTCTGACGGCGCGCGTCGTAGTATAGGAGACGCGTTTACTCTCATGGCTAGCTTTCAGCCGCGGCAAATCACGAGGCTGTCCCTTCAGCCTTGTGTGCTTCGACGGCGTGCCCGTCTGCGCGCCTTCCCTGAGACACAGCCAGCGGCCGCTGCGTTTTTTGGCTTAAAGTGGGGGGCCCCGCTTGCACTCGAGCTGCCAAGGCACTCAGGCTCCTTGCTTTGGACAGTTGGTGGGGGGGAAAAACCCCTCCCTCACCAGTACGCAAGTGCCTCCTGCTGTTTTCGCGCGTGCGCGCACAGCTCTAGCCGCGTCAGAGAGGGTGCTGGCTGCATCGACGAGAGCAGCAGCAGCAGCGGCTTGTGGGGGTTGCAGCACGCGATAGTAGATCAGCAGGAGGCACTCGACAATGGGCGCCACAGGCGGGGGCAAGCCCAGGCAGCTCAAAAAGGCAACCACCTCCCCTATGGCGGATTTTCTTCGCAGCACGGAGAAGTCTCTTCCAAGAAGGTGTCTCTCGAGCACTCGGCAGCCTTTGCTGCTGCTGCCGCTTCTCGGCAACGGCTGAAAGAGCTGCAGCAGCCAAAAGCCCCCCGAAGGCGGAGGCATGCAGTCGCGACTGTGGCAGCGAACGCCTCGGAAAGAGGAGCGTCTGCGGAGCGACATGAAGGAGGGCTGCGAATGCTGCAGCCTGATGCAGTGGTGGCCGCTGCGTTTCGGGCAGCAACCAACAACGCACGCAGTGAGGCACTGTGGAGAGGCATTTCTCGCCGCTTGGCGCTTGCCGCCCCTTACCTCAATCCCCAGCAAGTCGCGATCAGTCTCTATGCAGCAGCACGAGTCAGGTAATTGAACGACGCCTTGCACTGCTGACGCGTCGAGCCGTAGAGGCCTCACGGGGGAGGGAAAGGGAGAGAAAGAGATAGGCACGCCAAGAAGCTGTGCCACGCATGCCCTCACAGAGAAACTTCGTCTCGTGGAGTGCTACGCTATGCGCTTGAACTCAGATACCGTGACGTCCGGCTGGTGGATGCCTTCGCCCCTCTCATCCTCAAACAAATCGAAGACTTCTCCGTAAAAGGTAAAAAGAAGCAGAAAGGCTCAAACTCCAAGCCAAAGACGCGCGTTTCATAAATCGCTGCGCCTCTCGCTGATCCTCTGCATATACAGGCGCTTCAGCATGCCACGCTTCTCTGTCTGTCTGTCTCCCTCTCTGCGTATGTTATGTGTGGTGTATGTGTGGGTGTTGTATGCGCTTCTCTGTCCCTGCGCGTGTGTGTGTCGTTTGTCTTTTCTCTCTCCATCTCTCTCTTGATCTCTTGCTTCCCCTCTCTCTGTTTGTCTTTCTCTCCCTCTCTCTTGCTTCCTCTGTATTTCTCTCACTCTCTCTTTCGCTCTCTGAGGCAAATTGGCTGGCGGGTATCCGTGCGTTGCAGATATTGCACTGCTGCTAAATGCATTTCGCAAGTTGGAAATTCCAAAGGCGGATACCATCGAGCTGCTCGTTAATCAGGTGGGGCATGTGCTTCGCACAGCCATTCCTAGCGCTTGACCTGCTGCCTGCGAAGAGACACAATACAGTCCCCCCCGCCTCTCTATCTCCCCTCTACCTCGCCACTTGCACGTGAAAAGAAGCGGCTCATACCCTGCACATCTCCCTCCTGTGCTGCTGCTGCAGCTCTGTTTTCGGCTAGGTGAAGCGTCCGCCGTGGACCTTACGCTTGTCGCAAATGCCTTATCCTTCTTTTACATTTATCACAGACGGTAAGCTGGCGATGCTCTTTCTTTTAGCGGCAGTGCCTCTCCTCCGAGGCCTTTGTATGCTTCCTTCTGTGTCATCAACTTCGCCCTGCCCTTCCCTGGTGTTACACACAGCCAGCACGTGCGCTGCTTCGGGTAGGGGGTGAGTGGGGGATCTGGCTATCGCTTTTCCGCACATTGGCTTTTCGAGCGAGGCCTGCTGTTTTGTCGAAGCTGTTGCGGCGTCTTATATGGCCCTACCCTACGCATGTGTATATATATGTTTATGTATGTTTATGTATGCGTGTCTTTATATATGTATGTTTATATATGTTCATGTATGTGTGTCTATGTATATGTATATATGTATATTTATGTATGTGTTTGTGCATGGATGTGTATGTTTGTGCATGGATAAGTCTGTGTGTGCGTCCTTGCATGCCACCGACGTGTTGCGTGCATCAATCATGCAGGTTCTGGAAAGGCCTGCTGCAGTCTTTGCCGCGCATCTTCCCCACACTTGAGCCCCAGCACGCAGTCCTCCTCCTTGCAGCATTTGCCAGGATAGATCTCAGGTAAAGGCCCCCCTCCCTTCTATTGTCATAGATGCGGCGTGTCATTTGCCCCTCGTCGCGCTCTTCGAGTGGAGTCTTTTGCTGCTGCTGCTTGCTTGCTTGCTTGCTTCTGCCTAGGGACGGATCAACGTTGCTGCTCCTTGCCAAGATTGTGAAGAAGCACGCAGCTACGCTGCAGCAGCAGCAGCTTGCTGTTGCGGCCGCCTCCCTAGCCAAGTTGTCCTTCGTGCATCCAAAAGTCACTGTAGCCTTGCATCGAGCAACACACCAGATGCTGGATCAGGTATGGATGCAGCTGCAGCTGCATACATACGTGTGCTCTCGGCTCTTGCATGAGCGCGAATGCAACGCATTGTGCTGTTGCATGTGTTTTCCTGCTCCTCACCTCACCACGCCTGCGGCCGCTGCTGCTGCTTCTGCTGCTGCGTTGCGGGTTGGATTTTTGCGTGCAGCTGGACTGCCCGTTTGACGTGCAGTCATTATGCCTTCTTTTACACGCAGCCGTCTGCTTTTCTGGCGCATCCGAAGGGGTCAGTGCCTGCTGCATGCGTGGGTAGGCGTTCCCGCATAGGGATCGCGTCTACGCCGGGAGCTGCCGTCTGCGAGGCCTCCAGCCAAACGCTTTGCGGAGCAGAAGAAACAGCAGGGAACCCTTCTTGGCAACATCGCAGCAGCTGCTAGTGGCTTGTGTCTCGCTATTTTAGCACGCGCACACACTTCTTGCGACGGTACATTTTTCTGCGATGCCGCAGCTTCTTCTAAAGCTCCTAGCCGCCCTGCAACGACGAAGCGACCACTTGACGCCGCATCAGAGCCACAAGCTGCAGCAAGTTAGACTTCTTCTAGAAAACCACTACCAAGGTCAGCTGAAGTAGATACACATATCTACATCTATATATATATATATGTATATACACACCAACCACTACCAAGGTTAGCTGAAATGCATACATATGTGTACAGATATAAATATTATATAGATAGGGCAGAGACAGTGGCAGGGGGATTTATGCAGGAAAAGGTCGAAAAGCAGTGCAAAGCACGTGTGCATAGCGACGGGAGCCTCCTTATAGGTGGAAGCGCATGCGGCATTGAGCGACCTTGGGAACGGTTGCTTTTGAGTGGGGTTATTGCAGATTTTTACTCGAGGCTGCCCCCTGAGCTTCATGCCTTTTTACGGCAGCTTCCAGAAACCCATCCTAAGTCGGTAGGTGTCCCCCGCTTTCGTCTCTGGAGCAGGATGATACGTGTGCCCTCGTTTTTTGCACACCTGGTCCTGCTGCTGCTACCGCTGCCAAAGCTCAACTACCAACGCAGCAGAAGCAGCACACACAGTCAGCAGCTGCACATGCTACTGCTGACTGTCTGTGCTGCTTCTGCTGCGTTGGTAGTTGGGCTTTGGCAGCTTTGTCCGGTGGCGTCACGACGTGTTGCAAACGCTGCGGTCTATGAACATCGCGTTTGAAGCGGCAGTCCCCCTCGGACCGGCAGTTGCGGACGTCTTGCTTGCCAAGAAGAAGATTGCGATCAAGTGTACAGGTAAATGCCTTATTAGGGGAGCTAGCTACTGGCCTCAGAAAAACGCTTTTTGCACGCTCGCAGGAGACGTGCGCTGCTTTGAAGGCCCCAATCTTCTTCATGACGGAAGTCCCTTCGCCCTTGGCGAGATGGGCCGCACACAGACACACGGGCACACACACACACACACACACACACACACACACACACACACACACACACACACACACACTAGCCCCTGCACGCACAACCTCCTTCTACTCAATTCTTGCCTCTGACCTTTTGAGATGCATAGAGACCGGCATTCAGACTTTTTGAGGCATTCACTTTTTGCAGGACCCCACAGTTACTACTTAAATTCTTCGCGCTTGACGGCATATGCCCTTTTACAGAAACGCTTGCTAGAGATTCAAGTGCGTTCCTCCTTGTGAGGACCCTTTTTGATGCTCCGTTCACCACCTTCCCATACGTCAAGGGAGGAGGCGATGTAGAGCTTAGCAAGCTTCAGCCGCGTTTTCGTTTTCCCCGTAGAGATCGGGGTGTCGGGGTTTGGATCTGTGGTTGGTGCTGCATGCAAGCTTTTAGGGTCTTCCGGAGTATGGATGCGTATTTGTTATGCTGCATGCAGGGCTTAAAGGTTTTGCTGCTGCCGCACATGGAATGGGCAGAGTTGCGGGACGCAGCAGAGAAGAGAAAATACATTTGGGCATTTGGCCGGCTTGCTGCTGCCTCTCTTCAGCAACAAGAAACTATACACTTTGTGAGCTCGCTGTTGGGGGTACCGGTGCATGCATGTGCTTTAATGGAAGCGCCTTCTTACAGGGCCTGCTTTTATAAAAGCAACACCATGGCTTGTGGGTGCCGCAGGAAGAAGGACCTGAGGTGTATAGAGAGACGATGTCTGAGGACGGGGAGGCCTTTGCCTTGGAGGCGCACGAAGCTCTAGGAGAGGACGCCAACGAAGATGACGGTCTGCGATCAACACACAGACAGGCACACGGGAGGGCGGCAGCTAAGCCGGAAGGCGTGCAGGCTGCTGTATTTTGTGTTTGTTTCCAGCCATCTGCATTCGTTTCTTTCGTCTTTCCCTATGTGTGTTCAAGCTTCACTTCTGAGTTTCCTCGCTATCGTCACATGCCCTAATTCGCTTTCTCCCTCTTCTGTGCTGCCTTTGCTTATTGTGATGGCCTCTTTTGCGCCTTTCTCTATTGGCGGAGTGCGTTTTTCCTCGCTGTCCATGAGTTCGTCTAAATATCTGTGCCCAGCGTCTTTCGGCCTTCCTCCCATCGCAGCTTCTGCAGTCTTCTTCTTGTCCTCACAGCGCTAAACCCCTCCTGTGTTTTTGATTTCGGGGAGCTCTCTTCTTTCCATGTTGCCGTTCTCTCCGCGCAGCATGCCTGCCACGGCCTTCTTCTTCACCCCAAGGCGGCCGCAGGAAGCGTCGCCAACATGGAAATCTCTCACAAGAAGCTTTAGATGAGGATCTTATACTCTAGGGCTCATGCTAGGCCTACTTAAAAACCGATTGTTAGGCAGGGGGCATGTGGAACGCCGCAATCCTGTTCCCCCCCTCCTCCTTTCCCCCCCGATCTAAGGTTTTCTCCACAGGGAGCCACTTGACTACTGACGCAGTCCACGCCAAATAGAAAGCTACCCAGAATTTATGAAAAGGGATTCCTCATTACTTTGCCTTCTCCCCCCCTCAGGGGTCCTCCTACATAAAAAGGCGGGTGCGCGAGGATGCGCGGCGCAAGGATCTGCTAAGCAGCGGGATTGGCACTTGACATTTAAGTACAGAGGGGTTTTCTTTCCGTATCGCAATTGATATTGAAGTAGCTAAGCCAAGTTGTCGGATATTTTTCTGAATTCTTTGCTGAACATGGCTAGTGGAGTGTCAAGGGCGGAAGCGACGCTTGTCCTCCGAAGGATTTGGCGAATTTTCGCGCTTTGGAAGGCGAACCTATGGCACCAAGAGAGAGGGACTAGGGGCAGGGTGCATATATACGTCTGTGATGATGATGCTGCAGAGAGGGGTTCTTCCGGTTTAGGGTCTGCACTGTCAACATTTGTGGCGGGGATATACGAGGTGACTCGCAGGGTGTAATAATACTGCAGCTTGAATCGAAGGGGGAATGCAGCTATCTGTAAGGAGGTATGGTATTCAAGCTTTAGAGGAGTGGTTACAAACGGGGAGGTGGCTGGATAATGAGTGCCCTTTCTCGGGAGATCTTAGTGTGTGCGTTGGGAGGGCCTTCTACGCCTTCCTGCGGACCTCGCAGTCTATTTTTCCTCCGCCGCGGGTCAAAGCATTGTTATTTAAGGTTTAGACGACACATTTGTAACTGGATTTTTGCGCACATGCGTGTAACAACAAGGCGCAGTGCTCGTGGCTGGTGGCCCTGGTCCCTGGCGGCTGCGGCGCGCGGCTGCGAGATCCGTATTTCTGTGATTCCCTTCGTTTTTACAGCACAGCATGTGCAAATGAGTTTTTCCACATATTCGAAACCTGAGTCGCTCGCTCGCAGACTCGGTGCGTGACTCCCCGAGTTGCAACACTCGACAGCAGCCGACAGCCGTCGAGAGCACATCCAGGAGAGGGGCTCACTCTCTCTCTCTAAGTAGTGATCCCTTGCTTGGCTTTCTTCAGTTTCCCCCCTCCTCCATTACTGCCTTCCCCTGCCCTCCTTTCCTGCTCAATCCTGCGCAGCAGTCTCTAAAGCAACGGAGCTACCCGGCCTCACAGGGAGTGCCGCAGAAAAGTCCTTTTCTCAAGGCCGACTCCTGTGCGATGAGCCTCTCGCTGAACAACACTGCAAATGTGTGGGTAGTAGTACCAGCAGCGGCTGCAGCAGCAGTAGTAGTAGCAGTAGTAGCAGCTGCAGCAGCAGCAGCAAAAAATGGGTGACAAGAGACTACGCGGATTCTTCACGAAAAAGCCCGCAGGAGCTCCCTCGCCAAAGGGCAAGACAGCAACTGCGGCACACAAACCCAAGGCGGTTGTTGTATTCAAGAAGAAAGCTGTTCCTCAAATGCCTGCAAATGGAGCGACTAAGGCAACCCCTAGAGCTGCTGCTGCTGCTGCTGCTGGTACTACCGCTGCTGTAGCGCCTCCTAAAAAGAAAGCCGCATCAAAAGCAATGCCTAAGGCAACAAGCACACCACAACCGCGTAGTTCCCCTGCCACAAGTGACTCCCCGACTTCCGTGCGATCAAAATCGCCAGCAGCAGCGGCAGCTAAACAGCAGCCAGCTGCAGCCAAAGGAGCCGGAGCGAAACAGCAAACTACAGCAAAATCAGTTGCAGCCAAGCAACCAGCTGCAGCAAAAGCAGCTGGAGCGAAACAGCCAGCTGCATCAAAAGCAGCAGCAGCGAAGCAACCAGCTGCAGTAGCAAAACAGGGAGCTGCAGCAAAACAGCCAGTAGCAGCAGCAAAGCAACCAGCTGCAGCAAAACAGCCAGCAGCAGCAGCAAAGCAACCAGCTGCAGCAAAAGCAGCAGCAGCAAAGCAACCAGCTGCAGCAAAACAGCCAGCAGCGAAGCAACCAGCTGCATCAAAAGCAGCAGCAGTGAAGCAACCAGCTGCATCAAAAGCAGCAGCAGTGAAGCAACCAGCTGCAGCAAAACAGCCAGCAGCGAAGCAACCAGCTGCATCAAAACAGCCAGCAGCGAAGCAACCAGCAGCAGCTGCAGCAAAGCAGCCAGAAGCCGCGGCAGCAGCAGAGCAGCTAGCAGCTAAGCCTGTAGGGGCCCGTAAGGAAGCACTCCCACCAAGTTCGAAGATTGCAGGAGAGTCGTTGCCACCAGCGGCAGGGAAAGAAGGTTTAGCAGCAAAAGAGGGTGCAGCAGCCAAGGAGGGAGCCGTTGCAGCAAAGCCCCTCCAGCCTGCAGCAAAAGAAGCAGCGCCGACTAAAGTAGCGGCTTCCAAGGCAGCAGACACGCGAGCGGTGAAGACAGACGGCAGCGCAGCTGCGCCAACAGGAGGTGATGCCCCTGCTGCAGTCAAAAGTGCAGTATCAAAAGATGGAGCAGCAAAGCCTGCAGCGCCTCCTCTGGGTAAGCCTGCGTCCAAGGAAATGGATGTTTCGGCAAAATTACAAGAGGCAGCCGCAAAGTCTGCAGCAGCACCTGCTGCTTCAGGAGCAAAGGCCGATGCGAAGACAGCAATTTCGCCGCCACCTCCCACAAAGCCTGTGGCAGTCAAAGTGACCCCCAAACCCATTGTGTCTGCAGCAGGAGCAGCAGCAGCGAAAGATGCAGAAGCTGCAGGCAAAGCAGCTACGAAGGTGGCAGCCCTAGCCAAATCAGCAGCAGACGTTACGCCTGCCTCTCCTCCAGCCGTGAAACCGTCGCCACCTGCAATGCAGCAGAAAACGCTCGATGCTTCCAAAGGTGAGGGGCCCCCGAAGGGTCTTTTGCAGGCAGCAGCTGCTCCTACAGGAGCAGCTAAACCGCCACTGATACACCCAGGTGACTCTTCAGCCGCTGCGCCAGCTGGAGCAGGCGCCGCTGCGTCAAAAGCAGCAACGGCAGCAAAACCAGCCTCCACAGAAGGCCAGAAGCGGCGGGATGTTCTAAAGGAGGTTCTGGCAGAAGCTCCTCGAGCAGCTCCCTCCGCTACTGCTGCACGTTCACCGAAGCATCCAGCAGTGCCTGCTGCAGCGAAGCCTCTTACTGTGCCTTCTAGGCCCTCGGCAGTAGGAGCGAAGGCGCAGCCAGGAGTGGGAGGAGGTGCTCCCACAGCAACAGAACCAGCAGCACTAGCAGGAGGAGCATTAGCGCCAGGAGGAGCATTAGCACCAGGAGGAGCATTAGCACCAGGAGGAGTATTAGCTCCAGGAGGAGCATTAGCGCCAGGAGGAGTATTAGCACCAGGAGGAGTATTAGCACCAGGAGGAGCATTAGCACCAGGAGCATTCGCACCAGGAGCATTCGCACCAGGAGCATTAGCACCAGGAGCATTAGCACCAGGAGCATTCGCACCAGGAGCATTCGCACCAGGAGCATTAGCACCAGGAGCACTAGCACCAGGAGCATTCGCAGGAGGACCATTCGCAGGAGGAGCACTAGCACCAGGAGCATTCGCAGGACCATTCGCAGGAGGAGCGCTAGCACCAGGAGGAGCATTCGCAGGAGGAGCACAAGCACCAGGAGGAGCACAAGCACCAGGAGCATTAGCGGCAAAAAAGGAGGTGGCTGCAGCTGCGAATGTGGCTTTGGAAAGAGTGCCGGCGTCCGATCGTGCAGGGGGCCCTGTGGAAGCAAAGGCAGCTGCTCCAAAGCCCCCTATGCCACCGCGGAACGTGTTACCAGTGCGCATGCCTTTGCTCGCAATGCTGAGAAGCGTTGAAGAGCATTTGCAGCAGGAGAATGCGGAGGCTGAGAGGCAGCTTCACGAAGCAGACATGCTGCTTGCTGAAAAGCGGAGGCTGGACGCTGCGACACAGCAGCACGAGCAACAAAGCGTGAGGCAAGTCCTTAGGGCCTGGTTGCACCCCGAGGCTGCGGGGAGTGTCGCCGAAGGCGCTGGATTGAAGGGAGCAGAACAGGCAGCGGCGGAGGAGACACTTCGTCGCCTTACAGATATTCGAGCCTCGGGAAGCCCCACGCTGCAACTGCTTGACGCTTTTAGAAAGCATGCGGGTGGGTGGTTTACATAGCGGGGGAGACTTGTTGCTCCTTCGGCCTCGTGGAGTGTGTGTCTTGAGTCTGCGGCTGCCTCTTGCTCGGCTTTTTCTCCGAGGAGATGGCAGCGGGAGGGGGTGGATGGCGCTGGAGAGGGGAGGGGGGGGAAGCTTTCAGAGTCCGCCTTGCCAAGTGACACGTGTAAGTGTTTTGTGCATTGCTGTGTCTCCAGATGTATACTCCATCTGGGAATGGGAAGCGGACTATGAGGGAAGCCCTTATCCACACACCGCAACAGACATCGACGCGCTTGCTACTGCTGCTGAAGCGCTCCAGCGGAGGCTCCTACGCCTGCAGCTCCTCACCTCTCGAAGCCTCAAGACTGCACAAGAGCAGATCCGAGGGACAAATCTGGAGGAATCCACCGCTTACGGCCTCGTAAGCACCGAGCCAGCGAGCCACACACAACCACACATTTACACTTTGCTGCCTCCTTCTTCTTCTTGTTGCTATTCTTTTTGCCCCCCGTTTAATAAACGTTTCATGGGCCTCTGGTGTGCCGTATTTCTCACCTCCTCGTACACCCCTCACGCTGCTGCTCTGCTTTCTCTCACTCGCTCTTTCATAGTGCATTTCTCTACTTCTATGCTTGTTGCATGGGCCCTTGCGCGCCGTTCGCTGCGTCGAGAAGACCCTTATTCGCTGTTTTTCTCTTCGCAACTACTCCTGCTTCATCCCTTTATATATGTGCCTTCTTTCGCCTCCCCCCTCAGCCTCATCCAGGGGCCGCCGCTGCGCATCGCCGTCTGCCCCCTCTGTCTGCTCCCCTATACAGAAAAGTGTTCTGCAATGCACATGCATATGTATCTATCTACTGAAAATATGTGTCTGTGTACATATGTGTACATGAACAATCTGCGGCATGACAACCACCCGTATCCTTTTGTCTGCCCCGTGACGGAGCCTGCGAGGTGTTTCCTCTATGCGCCTGGTGCTGCTGCTGCTCTCTCTTTATCTGTCTCTCTCTCTCTCTCTGTTTGCCGCTTGACTGCCCTCAGGACTTGGATGCGGCCTATCTGAGCTCCTTAGAGTCTGTTGTCCGCTCCCTTGACGTGAAGCTTCTTCTGGCGGCATCAAAGGACAAGGACCCCGATGACATCCTTGCTGAGTTCTGCAGAAAGGCGCTCACGGTAGAAACACCCAGAGGCGCACTCGAAGAAATAACGCAAAAACACCAGGACCTGAAGCAAAAGAAGAGCCAGGTAGAAGCAGACAGGCGAGAAAACCTTCAACGGGCCCCTAAAACTGCGGAAACGGGAACAGCGAGCGAAGCCTCCAAGGAGCCGCCTTCTTCCAAAAAATTACCTGTCAACATTCGCATTCCTAGAGATCCTTCCCTTTTTTCGGATTTCTCCATCATGCGAAAGAAACCTTCTGCGCCTTCAAGCAAGGGAGCAGCACAAACTCAGACCGCGGACGCCAGCAGCCCTAGGCTTGCCAAGCAATGGCATGCCTCCCCCAAGCCAACCGCTGTCTCTAAAGAAACACAGTCCAAACAGCCCATCACGAAGGGAACCGGAGAACACAAAGCGACAGCAGCACGAAAGGCCAACCCGCAGAAGCTTCCTGAGACACCGAGGGCCCCTAAGGATGGACCTAGACAAACGCAGAAACCTCCTGAGACACCGAAGGCCCCTAAGGATGGACCTAAACAAACGCAGAGGCCTCCTGAGACGCCAAGAAAGACGGCCAAAGAGCCCGTATCCACGGTGGAGCCTTCGAAGGCAGCAGTCAGTCGGAAGGACTCTTTGAAAGGGTCTTTTGAGAAGGGTTTGGGCCCCACAGGGGTCCAAAAATATCCAGGATTTCCTTCTGTAGTGGTCCTAGCGCATACAAAGAGAGCGGCCCCTCAGCGTGCGTCCTAGCCACTGGTTTGACGTACTTGGTGTTTTCCAAAAACCCTGAGCAGTTGCTCGGCAGTGTGCTAAGCAACTGATGCGGAAAGACTTTTTTTGTCTCTTCTCGAGTATTTTCGTTGCGGCTCGCTACGTTTGAAACAAGGGTTGGGGGTATATGCATTTCTTTGAAAGCAGGTCTTCTGTTTAACCCGCACTTGATCCCAAAAGTCTTTGTATGGGGTGGTACTTCAGTTGAAAGATACAGACCTTGGTATAACGTTCTGTAGCACGCTAGGCTACACCGGAATACTCTCTACTACGACAGCTATGTTAAGTATGAATTAGTAGAGAATTGAGTTACGCATTTGTTTGTTCGTATATCGTATGTGATGCAGGGTTGCATTAGCACAACAAGAGATAGTGCAGTGTTGTGGATGTGCGCTGGGTGATATGTGTGTAGCCTTGTATCTAAGGTCTCCCTAATAAACCGTCTACCTGTCGAATCAGTACAGATTTAGTAGGATGGGGCTATTGATTGTATTGTCACCAGTCTCCCGCCTTCTCTTGCCTCATTCCCTGCAGTTCGCGACATGAGTAAAGGGGGACAGCAAGGATGCGCGGAGCTGCATTCTTTAAGCACTCCGACCAGTCACAGTTAGTCGTAAATATCACCTAGCGCACGTGCACACGACCTCGCGTCTTCTTGTTTCCAGCCAACATTACCGTGCAGTACATTAGCAATGCGAACAGATAAATCAATGAGTCAATTTAAGTACAAAAAGCATGGTAGAAACTACCTACGTGGTTTTCTCCCTAAATTCAAAGCACACACCACAGTGTTTCAGGAGTGGCTGTGTCCGTCGAAACCAAGCGCATGCAAGACAAAAGCGTTCGTGGCCTATCGCCATTCCCCCGGCAGGTAGAAGCGCAAAAGCGATTTCCTTTTAGCGGTTGATGCACAACCTTTAAAGGAAATCGGCAGAGATAGAGGACACACATATATCTACACATACCCACACACAACGAGGAACCGAATCAACACGACTTCGCCGGCGTGCTAGCTTAGTGCCTTCGGAGCGCTGCTATGTGTGAGCTTCCTGCTACATAAGGAAAAATGTTGGGACAAACCACCTGCGAGTACCTGTGCGTACAACTGAGTGTAGAAAACGCGCGAGCGATGTTATTCGGAACGTCTTTAAGCATAAATTTAAAGAAAGTAGCTATTTTAGGCACAGCGCGCGCTGGAGGACAACCAACGAAGAACGCGAGGAACACCGTCCATGGCTACCATCGCTAACCAAACAGAGCAGCCAGTTCTACTGCGGGCACTGAAGCATGCAAATGCTCCTTATTAACCAGTGAGGCCGGCTTTATCCATCCCACTTCACTAGAACCTCTCGTTTGGTGGATCCTTGCCGCTCGGGAGTCCGCGAACCCCGCGCTTCTACGGCTCCCTGTGGATCGTCCGCCTTCATAAGGGACACTCCCCTGCGCGGGAAAGTTCGCGGCTAACTTGCAAAGAACTGAATTATTTTAGAAGGCCAACATTAATAGGTCTGTGGCACCTTCAAGTTTTAGGCGAATTTCTAGATTGAGAAAGAGCATTGATTCGTGAGAGCACCGCAGATGGTTCTAACCACCTGGTAGCAAACGTTTTTGTGTGGTATCCTTCTGGTGCGCCTCTTACAGACTTCCGATTCACAAGGACCCTATTTCCCTTCTCCGAACACACTGGCAGCCGCCGCTTTTTGCCTCGTGCCTCTCTCTCTTGAGCATGGCACATACCTTCGTGTGCACTAGTCAGCTGTTAACTTAATCCAGCCGTCGCCATCGCGGTATATGGTAGCTGGTGACTGTTGAATTGGGACTCTCAGGTTCAGGTGCGGATTGGAAAGGCGCTGGCCATGTAGCCCAAGGATGCGAGAGAGCAAAGGGTAAGCCAGTGTACAGTTGGATTAAAAATCCGCTGAGCACAAGGAAGAACCTCAATTCATTTTATTGGGTTTGTGTGACCTTACACTCAAAAAAATATTGCAGAAGAGTCCAGTTGGAGCACTTTAGTCGTCAATCTGCCTCAGGGAGACTTGCAGTGGCCAAATGCTGGTCAACGCGTGGGCTAATCGTGAAGGCATGCCAGAACAAACTAACGAACTTCTGATCCATACCTGTATTGATATTTGTGTGGAATCCGTGAAGCTTCGAAACATTATTTAAGAATTTTTTGGAGACTCCCTGAGCTGTCAAATGGATGCACGGAATGGAACGGGCAATGGAATGGGCACAGCTGCTGAGTCTGGCGACAAAGGCACAATATATTTCTTACCCTTGATCTTTATCAGTCAGGCCGAATTGTTCGTATCGGTCCAAATCCTCTTGGGAGCCGAAAAGCTCTGCAGAGGCCGGGTTTAGGAAGTTTGCGTGGCTTCAGCTGCCGTGAGAAGCATCCCAGTCCACCAGAAGTGCCATGAGAGCTTCTTCAACGTAATGTAGATTCCGCTATGGCCTGAGAGCGGTACTGTGGAACAAAATCGGTATTTACAAGCAAGGAAACTCCCACATTGTTTTGAAGTACAGCAGGCCATCCTTTACATGACAGTGCATAACTTAACCCTTTTGCCATTCTGGTTTTTGGCGATAGTAGTGAGTGCATGGGTGTCACAAACATAGGACTCCCTTGATTTCCATAAACGTCTTCAATCATCACAAGCAAGGGCAGTAGTGCTGCACAATAGTGAAGCATTTGGGCTTCGCAAAAACTCATGGGCGACGACGTTGGGAGTCGCTGCCCATCCTGAGGTCACGTGGCGTGACCCTTCCCATAGAGCAGATATGAACCACTTGTGGAGCAGTAGATCTTCCAGTGAAGTTGTGTCTCTGAGAAACCAAGCTTGCACATTTTTGAAGTACCAAGCACTTCATAGATTTCTTTGCTTCACCCTTCTCCATTCTCCCAAAGCTTGCTGTTGAGCTAATGTTGACATAAACTGATGAACCACACCGTTCATGAAGGCTTGAAGTGGGATGCTAAACTCTGCTGGTAGAGAGCTACCTCTACATGAGTATAAGCATTGTTGAAGTGCCGTGCCCTCTAATAAACATGCCTCAAGGTGCATTACAAACAGTACTCCATAGCCAAGGGGTAGATGAACTTTACGAATTTTACTTATATTCCTGGCCGCCATACTGTTGTGGCTCGTATAAATTTATCGACGCATCCCGGGACGTATACACGGCTGACACCGCATGCCTTTCTACCAGCTGTGGAGCTACTGCGTCCACATCAGATTGCCAACGGGCATTGTGCCACCATCAACACTCATAGGCAGAGCGCATTGTTCTACATACTGTTGCCAAAGGCAATGAGCGTAATGAACTATCAATCAACTTAGTCAAAAATAGACTACTGCTGTAGGAAGCCCGACTTCCCACTGAATGCACGGCCAGTACATCAGCGAGGAATAGCTTCATCGAGTCGTGCGGTGCTGTCATATGTAGCCCTCCATCTAAGGTCTCCGCAAGGAGTGCTTAACTGCACTGTCTATTCAAGCTTGAGAGGAGGTTCTTAAGTGGGTTCCCACAAAACCCTGCCTGCCCTTGCCCGCGTCCCTAGGAGTTCCTGGTATCAGGAGAAAGAGACGAATAGGGTGCGCGCAGCAGTGCCTGCTGAGCACTCTGAGCATTCATAGCTAGTTGTAATAGACATCTAGCACACGAACAAAAAATGCGTATGCCGGGAACGAGCCAACAGTACTGGGCGATAAACAAGGTTTTTGAACTGCCACAACAGAGAGTCCAATCTTAACTCATCCCTAATCATAAATAACTAGCCTAGTAGCAAGTGGCAAAGGGCAGATTTGACCGCGCCATGTGTATGTAGCACACCTAAGGCTGTCACCCCCCGTCCCCCCCGCGCTGTTCATAGGGAGCTACTACCTCACTTTCTAGTGAGTGAGCGAATGGCGCTTACGACAAATAGGGGCTTTGTGTAGGCCGCCTGTTTCCTAAGAGTGCTCTGAGTCTTGGGCAACTTGGTAGGGTATCCTTTCAGCACGTGCCAGGGCTTAGCGTAGTGAAAATATGGCAGGCTTCGGGATTCTTGGAAACGTCATAATTAGAACTCAAAAGCTGCACTTTAGTGGTTAAGCGAATATTTCTTGATCCTCAAGTTCGAGAAGGGCACCAGAGTAACTATATGAGATTCGGGGCTGGGAGAGGCCATCCCACGGCTGCATGCGGCCGAAGTCCGCGCTCTCAGGTTTTTGAAGTATTTTTTGGCAAGGCTTTTTTGTGCTTTCAGACAAGGCTATGCAGAGCCTTAAAGGTGGAGCAGAGAAGCGCAATCGGCAGTAGGCAAACAAGCGGAAGGCTGGGGGTGACGAAGGCGATACTTCCTGCTCTGTTTCGTGCTGCAAGTAGCGGCAGCACCAGCTGCTGCTGCAATTAGCAGTGCCAGAATTCGTGTGCTGCTTTTTCCTATGGCCTTTGGGAGCCATAAAGCGAGGGCATCCACCCCAAACCCTGCGCACTCCCGCTCAAACTGTTGCAATGGAGTCGAGCATACGGCGCCTCTTTCGGGCTCGTCGCACTTGCTGTGAGATACTGGAGGATAGAGGCTATTTGCTGCCTCCCCAGGAGAAGACCGAGGCTTTTAACGAGTTCGTTCAGCGCTTCAACGACAATGAGCAATCGTAAGGCCTCTCTAGGGTGCTCTCTCACAGGCCTGCCTGCCTACACGCGTGCATGCCTCCTCCCTTTCTTCCTCCCTCTTTTTGAATCAGTCTGCCTCCAATCAGGGCCCACCTCTGTGTAATAACGTCTCTCGGCGGAGCTCCGGGGGTGGCGATGGGGGAGAGGGATAAGGAGGAGGGAGGGAGGGCTTCGAGGCTTCTGGCTTTCGTCACCGGCTCCTGCTGCTCCTACTGCTATGGACAGATCTGCATTAAACGGCTGTAAAACGTTGGCCATTGTTGTAGACTCTCGCTCTCCTCCCGCCTGTTCATAACGCGCTTCGGATTCATATGCTGTTGCAGACGTTCTCGCATGCTGTTGATCGCATCGCACAAAGTCGATCCTGAGGCGAAGGTGATTGTATATTTTGCGGACGAGATCAAGAAGACAGGGGTCAAGCCTATCAGGGAGTAGGGCGCTGCTCCCAGGGGTATCGGTTGGATTTCGCTCGTGTTCTCTGAAGAAGGGTGCTATGTTCATTGCCCAAACGCCACAGTACGGTATTTGCATTAAGCTGTGCAGTGGGGCAGGTGTGTGTGTGTGTGTATATATATGTATGTTCATGTTTGAGGGTTGGTGCCTGTGCAGGCTGACGGAACGTATGGAAGAACGAAATATCCACAGGGCGATCCTCGTTACGCAAAACGTCCTCACGGCTTTTGCTAAAGATGTAGGAAGCCCCTAGAGATGCCTGTCATGGAGAGCTGGAGAAGAGCTCGTGTTTTTTCAAGCACCCCATACCACATCCTCAGAGCCTGAGATTTGCTTCAGCTGCCAAGACGGCTGCAAGGAAGCACTTGTTAAGGAAGGCTGCTACTGGGCTGCAACAAACTCGTCGCGCGTGCTGCTGTTTCTCTTGCTGTTACTGTTGACGCTTCTACGCCTTTCGCGCGCTTGGCTTTCGGCGGAGTGTTTTTGCGTCCTCAGGCCATAGCCGAGGCGGCTCCCCGTCACATCATTGAGCACTTTATGGAATCGGAGTTGCTTGTGAGCAGCAGGAGGCGACACCGTCTGCTTCGCGAGCAGTGCTTCTGTGGTTGCCGCGTTTTAGCCGCTTGTCGCGGGGGTGGAGGGCTGAGGATCGTGGAGGGCATGCGTTGCGTCGGGCAAGGCGTTTCCTGTGCAGGTTAACATCACGAAGCATGAACTGGTGCCAAAGCACGTGCCCCTCTCGCCGGAAGACAAGCAGCAACTTCTGCAGCGCTACCGTGTGCGTCCTTGATGCGAAATAGGCGCTAACGCCCCTTGCGAGCGAATTCCTGGGCAGGCAGGCAGCCAGCACAAGGCTCAATCACAGGGGAGTTGCATGCGTGGCGTCTCGTCTGCGGTGGCCCGAATTGGGGCTTTATGCATGCGCGCATGCAGGTGAAGGAAGTGCAGCTCCCAAGGATCCAAGTAGCCGACCCGATTTCTCGGTACTTTGGTCTTTCGAGAGGGCAGGTCTGTCAAGCTGTTGTGGAGAAATTAAGACTGCCAGGCCGTGTCTTGTTGCCGCATGGAAGCTGTTTCCCTGTTGCTGCGTTACGGGCGTTAGGTGCTGCAGTGCCAGTTTCCCGCGTTGCTGCAGATATCTGGTGCTGTGGGGTGAGGGTCTACTGTGCAGGTGGTTAAGATCATTAGGCCCTCCGAAACTGCTGGCCGTTATGTTACTTATCGGTTGGTGGTCTGAGCTGCATTTGGAAGGGCGGCAGCTGCGGGAGCATATGGGCTGCAGTCGCTTCTGGAAAGCTGCGCATTCGCTTACTTGCCGCTTCAGTCGCAGGAGCAGCTGGACTGCTGCCTGACTGGCTGTCACGGTTGCGATGCGCTTGCAGCAGCGTTCACGCGACTGCTGCTCTACGCGGAGGCGTCTGGCGCGCCAGTGGGCCCTTGTCGTTGGTCCCACGTTTGGGGAGGAAGTATTGCAGCAGTGCAACTATAGCACAATGTTCAGCAGGTGGGTTAAAAACCAGGCAGTAGCAGGCAGGAGGGGTAGTCTGCGCTAGTCCGCAGCGGTCGTCACGAGGCTGCTGCATCGTTGGTGACGAATTCGGTGTGAGCCGTGTGCTTTTTTGAACGGCCTGCGTTTGCCTGTATGGGTACGAGCCTCTACGGGAGGGGGAAGAAGGGGGGAGAAGGAGGGATGAGGTTAAGGCGGTGCTGCGGGCAGAGGTGGTGATGGTGGTGCAAGGCACCTCCACCCGTAATGCGCTTCCTGAGTTCCTCTGAACGAAACCGATATTCAAATGTATTCTTGAAGGGAGAGCTTTTACTGCTTTCTCCAGGGGCATTTGAGGAAGGAGGGTACGCGTAAAGCGGCGCACTTTAGAATGATGCGAAGAGAGATATTTTTACACCATCCGTGTAGGCAGGGTAAGCAAGAGAGACAGAGGAGGCTCCTGAAACAGCCCATTTGCTTCCAATAGGCAGATAGAATACGTGAATGCTTTGTTAGCCCGCCGTCTCTGGAAGTTGCTGTGGGTAGCGGCGCGCCCTAAATCAAATCCGGTACATGCATGCAAGGGCAAAGTTGGAGGGCTTCATGGTTGCGGCTTCCCGTGCAACAGGGTGCTCGCATGTCTAATCAGTACTGTCGTCACTTCTCAGAGACTCCCTTCCCGTCCTGCGGCCTAACGATTGGCTTCTTTCTGTTGCACACACATCTTTTCTACCCAGTTGCCTCTCGGAGCCTAGATTACCTGCGGCTAGGTTCTGCCATGTGGTCGTATGTTTGAGAGGCAGCCTTTTGAGACTACTCACGATTGCGTTCCGGAAAATACATTTAAGAGGATCCTTCCCCTTGCCCCCATTGCTCATCCCAATTTTTTTCCGCGCAGAAACACTCTGCATGCCTTCCCGTTAAACCATCCTATCCCCCCTTCTCATAGGCCAGCAACTGCGTAGACTCGCTGAAATGCACCCAATTAACGGAGCAACGTCCGCATTTTGCTACCCATATATCTATACCTCCATGTATGGATGTCTATATGTACATATATGTATATATACACCCGGGGGAGCTGTGTGGCCTAACGTGAAAGCCTCCTGCCCCAAAACCTCTGTAACAAGTCACTCTTCGTCCATCATGCGTGAGACGCGCAATAGACGCTCGCGACACCCCCGTGTGGAAATCTGTGCTTCAAGTGAACTGTGTATCGCACTATTAATAGCACCACACCCGCATTGGGGCAGCAAGGACGCGAACTCATCCTCTATGCACGTATCGTAACGCCTATCTGTCCTTCTGTGAGTTTGACGTCTTGATTAAAATTTCTTGCCGTTTGTTTGGCGTAAAGACGTTGTAAGGAATACATGGCCAGCTCTGCAAAACGCCTGGTATAGGGAAAAGAAGGGTGCAGGGAGGCGGTCTGTGTGTGAGGAAGGGCCTCCTGCATGAAAGGGGCGCGGGCGGCACGTAAAACAGGAGACAAAGGCGCGTCTGAATAAGGCGCTAGAGTGAGATACACGGAAGAATGTGAGAATGGAAGACTGCTTGCTCGAAGTCGTTGCCTGTGTTTGCGTGTCTCTCTACCGAGCTCTTCGTGTCCCTACGCTTTCAGGGTTATATGCCCTGTGCTGATAAAAAGTAAACAC
Source organism: Cyclospora cayetanensis (assembly GCF_002999335.1). Classification (NCBI taxonomy): domain Eukaryota; phylum Apicomplexa; class Conoidasida; order Eucoccidiorida; family Eimeriidae; genus Cyclospora; species Cyclospora cayetanensis. The sequence continues at coordinate 232,855 of NW_020312170.1, read as the reverse complement.
CCTGAATGCTCATCACGGGAGCTTGAGAGCACCACCAGACGCAAGACATACACACGCACCTCCTCAAGGCAGCACCTTTCCTGCGATATTTTAGCCAAGCCAGCGGCGCTTGGCCTCCTTCCTCTTCCCCTATTCCCCCCAAGTGACACGTGCAGCGGAGTAGGTTGCGCATCAACAGCCCACCCATTTCCATCATCGAAGCGAAATAGAACCGCTGATGATGAGGCTTTCGCGGCACGGGCCATGGAAACAACTACAAAAAGGTCTTCTTAAGCGAACAATGGAGCATCTGTCATGTCCAGGAGGAGGCAGAGAGGGCACTCTGTGATGTTGTGAGCGGGAACCTCGCAGCCACAATTCGAGGCGACCATCTTTGCAGGCTTCTCACAGAGCCTAATACCACTCTTGCGCCTGGCTTTGGCTGCCTCCTCAAGGCTCTCCCGCTGCTCTTGCTCATCGCGCTCCTTCTGTAACCGGCGACTTTCCCTGTCCAGAGTCTTGGCACGTCGTGCTGCTTCCTCTGCCTCTCGTTGCTCTGCCCGTTTCCTCTCTGCTTCTTCCTTCCGCCGCATCTCTTCCTGCAGTGCCTCCTCCTGCCGTTGCCGCGCTTCTTGCTCTTGCCGCCTCCGTGCTTCCTCGGCCTCTTCTCGGGCGCGCTGAAGCTCCTCTGCCTCTCGCTGCTTCTGTCGTTGAGCCGCCAGCTCTTCTTGCCTGAGGCGCTCTGCTGCGTCTCCCGCTTCCTTCGCAGCTGCTGCGGCCTCGGCTGTCTGCTTCTTTTTGGCGTCTTCTTCCATCTGTTGTTGCCGCCTCTGCTCTGCTTCGCGCTCGGCAGCCTCCTTTTCCTCCTTCTCCTTCTGCATCCTCTCCGCGGCTCGTCGCTCTTCTTCCTGTTGCGCTCGTCGTGCCTCTTCCTCCTTCTGCCTCTGTTGCATCTTCGCCTCCTCGTCGACCTCGGGCTCAAGAGAAAGCGCCTCTTCCGATCCCTCCTGGCCTTCTTTCTCCCTCATATCTTGGGGGCCCTTCCGCCTAGGCTGCTTTGTAGCACTTCGTCCGCATTTCCCCCCCATTGTCGGTTCCCACACCCTCACCGCTAGTGCTGCACAAGCGCTGCCTTGGGTGGTACTGTGACCTCCCTGTCAGCCTTTGAAGGCGCAGCCCTGCTGGCAGTGGAGGCGCCGAGGCGAGAGGCTCTAAGGAGAGGAGGGGAAACAAAGGACGCAGGGAGATGTGGCTAGGAAAGCCCCCAGACACTCAATAGAGCACTAATGACATCCAGAGGGAGAAAGCTCACCAGAAAGGGCGAATTTAAGGATCGGCGTCAGCTCAGCCCAGTGAGCCTTCGCAAAGTCTTGGGGTCTCTTTATCCTGGGGAGAAAGCCAGTTGCGCGCGGGGAAAGTGGCTAAAGAGACACTTCGGCTAACTGTTAGCCGATGGCGATGATGTGCGCCACCCCTAGCAGAGCTATGGCGCCCATGGATGGGCGATTAAAGACTTTCTTCTCCTTGCCCTTCCTACAGGCTCTCAGCTGCAGAAAAGAGTCTCGAGAGCGAAAACCAAAATAAGGGCTGCTTGCGGTGCTCTCCCTTATCCAGCACCAGGGATTAGAGATGCACACCAGGCCTGAAACTGGTGACGACCGAGGGGCATGCAGTGGCGGCACCCCACCAAAATACACAGGCTACGGTGATATTTTACAAGACAAAGAATGTTATCCACAAAATTAGGCTCTAAAGTACATAGGCGACTGGGGGCCTCGTCCGCAAGGCCCTCACACAACCCGCCCTCAAAGACCGTCGCTGCGCTGCTGCTGCTGCTTCTGCCGCTTGTTGAAGTTCTTCCTATCCTTCCTGCCAGCCAAGTAATGCATGCGCTCCATTTACGTGGCCAGCCTCAACTCATTCACAGCCCTTGCAGCGGTGACGCACTTTGAGCAAGCCGGTACTGCCCATCTGGGGTGCCCGTAGCTACTAGCCGCGTACGGAGGATGGCATCGACATAGGAAGCACTGCCACGTGCAACTATATTTTCACGCACATATTTGATATATCACATACTGTAGCTCAGGGCATGCTCCCTCTCCTGTCTTATCCAGTGAATTACTCGCATGTTGACTGACCAGTGGCATGAGGAGCCCCTGGTCGGTCGATCATGCACTGCAAAGGCATAAGCGCCTCCCTCCTTAGAGGGCGCCTGCGCAGATCTCTCGGTCCTCTCTTCGCTATAACAAAGAGCTCAACTGGAGCAATACAACCAGTAATGCTACAGAACTTCAGATCTCTAGATAAAGCCTTACAAGCAACCCTTATTACACACTGCCGGACGCGGGCGGTCAGCGCATGAAACGTTCCTTCCACGGCTGTTGCTGCAGCGGACCAACCAAAAACCAGACTTTTCGAATTACTTAGGCTCTACTTTTTTCATATAGATCTACCAATTTGGCATCTGCACGAACGTGCCCCTTAATTTCTCTTGGTTCTGGGTCGGGGTAGTCTCGTGTTATGATCCTGTATTTGCGGCAAGCCTGCGCCTCAAAGTGTATTTCGTGTGACACTGTGCGGATGCTTGGGGCACACATAGGGTGTAAATGCTTGGGCCAGTCTCTTCCACTCAAGTAATCCGGTATCCTGGAACCTTGGCAAAGGGCTTCCTTGTCGTGAGGTAGTCTAAGACACCCACTGAGGGCTAGAGCATCGACCTCCGAGCTCCATAGTCAAGTCAAGCCCCAAGCGCTCGCTTCAAAAGAATTCGCGCATAAGTCTGAGCGTCTCGAGTTGCACACGGACGCCTGAATAGAACAGAGGCGGGTGCCAGGGGTCCCTAAAATGCCGGGTGGCCATCCTACGCCCATTCATATGTGCATCTGGAGAACTGTGATGAGCGGCTAGTTCCTAGGCATTCCACTGAGGGGACCTGAAGGGATATTCCCTCTGTAGGTCTGCACGAACTCGAGAATAGAGGCGCTCGCTTCCCTCATTTAGACTTAGAGAAAGGAAACTTTAGTTGACCTTAGGAGCCGCTACGTGGCCTTCCCCGCGTAGGTTGCAGACCACATGAAGGACAAAGTCGGTTACTCGCTCATTGGGCGGGGGCAAAGGACCGATGTTCTGTCGCACGGGAGAGACATTTGGCTTCTTTCCCAACTTTTAGGCAGCCCTTCCCCTGATCCCCCATCGGAAGCGTTGCTGTCTCTCTGCCTCTCCCATTGAGGAAGCGAGGGAGGCGGTGCAACCCGCAGTTAGCAGCAGGAAGGCCGTCCCCCTTGTGCACGGCAAGGGGTGCACTGCTCACCACCCCGCGTTATTAGTCGCTCTGCTCCAGCGTTGTTTCATAGAGCGGCGGCAGCAGGAGGGGCTCTTCGTTGTCTAGAGGTGCCTCTAAAGGGTTCCTAAAACAGCCGGTCGAAATATAATTTCCGTATGTTGCTGTCCACCCCTCTGCAGCAGACACAGAAAGGAGAGCAGCTCTTTGCCAGCATTTGCCTGAGGCGTCCGCAACCGGAGTGCAGTGCCCCTCGAAGGACGCATTGCTTGCACCCTGTTTTACACAGCCCACAACGGGCAAGCAACATGCGCAGCGACATGGCAGCAACGGGAAGCAGTAGTAAGGCCTCGTTTACAAGAGAGAAGGAAGCTATATATGTATGTATTTCAGGGTAAGCACGGCAAACAGTCCATACGAGATGACGTTTGCACCGGTTGGGCTCTTGTCGAAAGAGCAAGAAAACGATGAGAGGGCAAGAGTGACATGGCGGGCCAGGAGGAATAGACTGCCTTTTGTTTGCCGCGGTAGGCTCGCTTACTCTCATAGACAAGAAGGAGCCTCAGAGGCTCAGCCCAGTCTTCCGCTGGGAAGCAATCAATTGTGCCAAGACTCTGAGCATCCCCTGGGTTGTCTACATTGAAGCGAACGATGGAGAGGCTCCCCCGTGCGTCGTTCGCCAGTGCATACAGCTGGACACACACGCACAAGGAGACTGATAGCAGGAAAAAACTTGAGAGCAAAACGACTTCGTCTAGCAAGGCGAGTGCGAGGGTCACCAAGGCACCACTCCATCGGACCGGCCTGCCGAGGTTCCAGCACATGGTAAGCAAGAGGACCGGCTACGTGGGCTGTGGTAGAGTTCAGCGCTTCACCTGTCCGTCGAAGATGCGAATATCCTCCACGCGTTTGTTGGGAAGCAGGTGCACGAGGCTCCCAGGCGCTGCTACAGAAGCGTCTACAGACGTCCAAGGCTCCAAGGAGGCCGCAGCCATGGCCTCGGAAGGGCGAACTACCGGCATTCTGGAAGACGAAGGATCCACAAAGAAGCAAGTTCACATTTCCCCCTTCCCCGTTCTCTTGTATGCGTCTAAGTGGTGCTGCTCTTCGTGCTCCTCCTTCCACCGCTAATGCAGCCTACCGCATGTCAACTTGCTGAATTCTGCCCGTGAAGTCGCCCTGGCCAAAAACGCCATTCGCGAATGCCCTGTGGCCTGCGCAGCAACAACAGTAGTTCAGGTTCCAGTAAGCGCGCGCACATAGAAACACACAAACACGTACACTCACATACATACATACATACACACAAACAAACAAACAACAAAAACACACACACACACACACACACAACAAATACACACACACACACACTTTCCTTCTACGGCCGCCACCAAATGCGAAAGACAAGATGGTGCAAGGCTTGTTGCTATTGTTGGCACAGAAGCCCTAGCAAGGAAGGCCCCCACTACGTGCGTCGGCTTGGAGTACCCTGGGTTCAGAGGTGCCTCTACGGCAAATGAGAAAGTCATGCATGCAAAGCCAAGCGCAAGGCGGCCTACCTTCCACCCTCAAGGGCCACAGCATTCGCTTCGTCTGCGGAATCTTCTGTACGACTGGTCGCGCCAGTCTGCAGTCGAGGCGCAGCAGGGCGAAGCATCCAGCAACTGAGCTCTCTCCAACTGCAACAACGTTGCTGCTGCTGCTGGTGCGCAAGCTGCTGCTGCCACCTGCGCTGCAGCACCAGCCAGGAGTATTGTCAGACCTCCCCTCCGAACGTGAGGCGTACGGGCACCGCATTGAGAGCTGATCGACGTCCACAGCGTGAATCCAGTGCCCTGAGGGAACGCACACCCAGAGATAGGAAGGCATGTGCTCACGATAAGTTGAACAGTCTACATCCGAGGGGGACTAGAAGCACAGAGCGGCCCAAACGCAGATGCACCTTTCAAAGACGTGCGTAGACGGAGAGACAGAGAGGGAGAAAGAGCGAAAGAGGAAGCGACTCTTTGTGAGACGCCCAGAGAAGCGGAAGAGGGCGACTGGCAGGCAGAAAATACTCTGGCCAAGATACAGAGGCGTACAGAAAGCTCAGCGAGACTACATCAATGGAAGAGTGCCTTTCAAAATGCAGAGCAAACATAGTGTTGGGGGCATTGGCAGCGGAAGAAAATCCTGCCCCCTTTCCTAGGATATATCGAGAGCCACTGGCAGCAGCTGGGGGCCGCCTACTTCTACTTGTTCCTTCCCCCATCCCCCACGCCTGCGAACCCCTAGACCTCTGATGCTACTCCTAATTCGGCCTAGCCGCCTTACAGTCTCCCTTCGCATAAGAGGCCTCTCACAGGCGGGTGGTGCCTCCTCCTCTGTCTCCCTCTGGCTAGTCTGTGTTCCCCTCTGTGCCTTAGGCCTCAGAGCCCTCCTGCGGCGAGCAGTCGGTTTTTCTCACCTTCGGTTTGCTCCGGCTTTATGGCTCTGCTGACGCCGGACTGAATATCCAAAAGGTCTAAGCCCGCAGGATAGCGGCTTGCCGTCCTCACTGCGAGGACGTGCTGCTCCGTCCCACACAGCCGCAAGTCGTTTACTTCTTGGGAAGCCCTCAGGTTAGGCGGCAGGAGGCCGCTCGGGAAGGCCCTGCCAAGACAACGGGCGCACACAGCAGAGGCCGCTAGCTGCATCGATGTCTGCCTCTATTCGCAAAATCCGAATCACAATGTAGCAGGAGGGAGAGGGACCCCAACCTCCGAGCCTTGCGAAGGCAAGCCATGGTGAACGCTCAGGTGACACAGCACAAGGAAGGCCAGAGAGCTCACAACAGGAGCAGCCACAGCCGCAGCCCCCTCACGGTGCACCGAATTATGGAGGGTCGCGGAAGCAAACAAAAGCAGTGCTCCACAAACACACCAGAGCAGAAGCAGGCAGGGGGACTGGCGGGCTGGCAACGCAGCGCGCTGCTGCACTGCTTACGGAATGTGCCGTCCTTTGGCCTCTAGGGAAAAAGGATCAAAGAAGCGAATGACGCCGCTGTCGTCGCCGCACACGAGGATCTCATGGCTTACTGAGCATCCACAGAAACAGGGTTGTACACCGTGTGTCGCAGCTGCTGCAAACAGTCTCAGATGCGACTTAACTAAGGCCGTCCGAAGCGCCGCAAGTCGAATGTCTCGGGCGTGCAGACACTGCAGCTTACGGTCTAGGCAATTGATGGCCCTAGATGATAGGGAAATTCGCGCTTGGAGCGAGAGGTCTCTGAGAGAGAGGATCTGCAGCTGTGCAGATGGCGGGCAGTGTTGCCGTTTGATGCCCTCTCCCGCCAAGTACAAGAATCCAAACTGCTGCCTGCGTATTATGCGAAGAGGGAAAGCGAAACAGAGAGATGGAGATCACGCTAGGGGGGTGTCGATGACGTGCAAGTGCGGGTCTAAGGACTAGAAGGGGCAACGTGGGGGAGCTGCAGATGCGTTAGTTTTGTCGGAGGCGCCTCCATCACCATGCGCATGGCAGCCCCCACCCCTCCCCGTGTTTCGACACTCCTACCTGGCATCCATCGTATTGACATGCGCTGGGTTTGCTTCGCGCTTGATGCGCCTCCATGATGGCGCAGATCCAGACCGAGGCTTCCATCCGTTGCGATCCAAAAGAAGCCGACGGTAGTCAAATCCGTAGGCTTCGTCGTTGAGAGTGTGCGCAGCCCACGCCTCCCACTGAGACACGACAGGCCGCCGCTCGTCGCTGCCGCTCTCGCTGCTTGTGGTAGCACTCCCGTTACTGTCACTGCTTTTCCTGCGGAGGAAGGTGCTCTCCCACAGGCGAGCAGGGGAGTCTGCCTCTACGTGATCCTTGCAGGCCGCTGCGCGTGGTCTTCCTCCCGGAGGTGTAGCTAATGCCGTTTCGCCGATCGTTGCCGCAGCTTCCGCTCGTGCGGGTTCTGCCCTGCCGCACAGCAGCTGCTGGTTGCGGAGCGTCCATTTCCTGCGCAGCCTCAGCCTCTGTTTGAGGGGGGCTCCTAGGGGGAGGTCTGCCGTTCTAGCAGCCGTTGCTGAGAAGCACGGAGCCAGGAGACGCGTGCAACGCAGCATCCAGCAGAGGGGGTGGTCTGCTGCTGCGCGCCCTGCTCTCCCAGCGGCGGCAAGCGCTCCGATTGTTTGACTGTCTAAAAGGCTGCATACCAGAAGCTGCACGCCTTCTGGCAGTAAGGCCCAAGCAAAGTGCCTCCTGCCGGAAGCACCCCCCGCCCCCACCCTGCACGCGGTAGGAAATAGGCACGTCCCTTCTTGGCGCTTCTGCTTCCCAGGAAGCTGCTGTTGCTGCTGCTGCAGGGGGTGCTGCCCGCCCGCCATGAGCCGCTGGGGGTGTCGCTGCAGATGAAGGCCGTCCTGCAGCGTTCCGTGGGAGTGAGGAGGCCCCTCTGAAAGACTTTGCGCGCAAGCCATCGCCGCTCCCAGTGCTGCTCGGGGAGTCTCCTCAGTAGCGGCAGCGCCCAGAGCCCTTGTGCAAGACCTGCACGTGAGCACTCCAGACGCCGCTTCTGCGCTTTCGTCCGGTGCTGCAGCTGGTGGTGCTGCTACTGCCGACTCCCTTTCGACTGCCTCGTACAACGGTCCTTCCCACTGAACATCCGCTTCGCTCTCTCTTTCTCTGCTGATAAACTGCAGCAGCAGCTGGTCCTGCTGTTGCTGCGACAAAGGACTGCGCGGAGGGCGTCTTGGATGGTGCCGAAGTGGCTGATGCTGTTGCAGCGGCAGCGCTCGAATCTGCGGCGGCTGGCGTCGGCTCAAGTGCTGCCGTTTCGAAGTCTCCTTGGAGGCACGCTGTGAACGAGGTGCTGCGAAGGCAGCGTCTCTGCCTGTAACACGTTTTTGCCTGCTGCCGTTGTTTGGGTGTCGGTGGCAGCCCGTCTGGCCGGTTAAAAGGCTACTGCGCAGCCTCTCCGTTTCGTGCATCTGGTGTAAGGCTTTCTGAGGTCGCCCTGGAAGCCGCTGTGGCAACGACGCTCTCTTATGATGGCGCTGTCTTTGCTGCTGCCGCTGCTGCTCTCGCGGTTGACGGTGCAGACGCGTGCAGAGAGACCAACCAAAGCGAGCAGCTGCTGCTCGTGGTTGCTGTTGCTGCTGTTGCTGCGGGTGAGCCTGCTCCTGCTGCTCAAGCTGGAGAGCTCGGCTTCTCCACTGCTGTGCGGCTGTTTGGGGAGCTTCTGCTGAGCAGACAGCTTCTTGTGTGCCCTCCGTCTGCTGACGCAGTTGCGGACGCCGAAGACGTTGATGGACCTTTGCAGCAGCTCCAGGAGGTGTTGCCGCAGCGGCAATTCTGCTTCCCAACTCCCGATGCTGTACAGTGTGATGTGGCAGCCCACGCAGCTTGTGATGGGGGGTCGTTGGCAAGCCCACAGCTGCAGTCGCTTGTGTGTGAGCACGCACAGTGGATCCTGCCGATGCTGACAGGTGTCTAAAGGCGGTGCCTCCCTTCTGGCATCTGCTGGCGCGAGTGTTCATCTTCTTCCGCGGTGGCGAAAGAGAGACTTCCTTGTTTCTCACGCTTCTCAAGGAAACAGGCGTCTGGACTCGCGAAGCAGACGCTCCAGCGCTTGTGGCTGCCCACCCGCTAAGAGCCTCGCCAAGAGGCGTCTCGCTGGCCGTTACAGTGGAGGAGAGGGCAGCACCAGGATGGCTGCTGTTGCTGCTTCTAGGGGCAGCCCCATTCAGCCGGCGGCCTTCTTGCGGCTGCCGCTGCTTTTGGCTGTTTGTTGCTGAGTTGCGCAAAGGATCCCCCTGAGAGTTGAGGAGCGACTGAGGGGGAACGGATCGGAGGCTCGCGCATTCCAGCCGACTGCGCTGCTGCGGCGGGTGCTGCTGAGCCCGCTGAAGCCACAAGGGCTGACCTGGCAAGCCGTTTCTAAGGCAGGTAAGCCCTTGCGTGTGCAGGCTGCCCAAAGAAGGGATCAGTCCACGGCTGCGGCTATCGTGAGACGCTGGAGCGGCGGCTACTGCTGCCCCCGAGCAGGAGGCTGAGACTGGCGCTGCTGCTCTGCCGGCGGAAGGAGCTGCTATCTGATGGCTGGGATGCAAACAGCAGCTCCTCCACTGTGCTCGTCCCAGGGGTCCCTCGCCATCCGACTGCCGCGCTACAGCCCTGTAAGACCGCAAGTCCAATGACGCCGTAGCAGCCGTGAGAGTCTCCAACACACATACTCTCGATTCATCCTGGGGCGTTCGCAAAGGCAGCACACTTTTGATACTGCCGAGGGAAGTTGGACGCGTCTGAGAGGCTGCGAGGGACCTCCCATGAGCGACACGCTTGCCCGCCATAGTCGCCCTCGCGGGTACGTGCACGGCCCAGCTATTGGAGGGCTGGAACGTGTATACTCGAACCCTTCTGAAGTTGCTTCTGCATCTGAGCGTGAAGTAGGAGCGCAGTCTGTCGTTCTGAGAGGGCGGCGTCCTTGCAAGCGTTTTAGAGTGTTTAGCCTATGCTTTCCATGCCCAACGAATTGAGACTACTCTGACCTGTATCGTTCCAGTACGCAGGCCGGCAGTGAAGGCCATTGGCACGAAGGATTCTGGCAAGTGTTCAACACTCCTGCAAAGCGCTTATTTATGCCGAAAGAATGTCTGAGGCTTCCAGTCCGTCAACGGCCTCCGTCACAATAGGAGACTTCCCGAGCTTTGTCCTTGCAGATTGCGAAGAATTCTGTGGATATGGCTCCTCGTGTAACACCCTTTAGCAGAGCAATTGGTACGGAAGCACTATGGTCAGAAACTGTCAGCTTCTGTGCCTCTTCGCCGCTACTTTGGCGACTTCTGAAATTCTCAGTGATCAACCAGTATGAGCTCGGTATATTGGTCCAGAGTTGCCTGAGGGCAATAAGAACTCTGTGTCCCTTGGTGCCCTAACCAATGGCCAGTCCGAACTTGCCCGTGCATGTAGAGCCGGTAATTCCTGTAGGCTCCCACTCTTTGATAGCCTTATTATCTAGAGATTTTGCGATTTATAAGTCCCAGAAGGCAGACTACTGGCCAGCAAGGGCAAGGATCCCCATAGTGTTTGAAATTCTCAAGGGGCAGGTACGAGTCAACATCGGGGGAAAGGGCTCAAAGGTCCAGACAGACGAATCAGAAAGAGGGACCCAAGAACTTGAGTGAAAATGCAACGAAGAATGAATCAGGGGAAAAGGACCGAAGGATTAGAGTAACGGGTGGGAAATTCCGTCTGCTGGGCGCCGACGCTGGAGAGGCAGAAGCACTGGGCATCTGAACAGCTCTCCTCCTATTACCTTTCTCCGTGCCTTCAATCCAAAAAGCGCTTATTTGTCTAAGAGACAAGGCTGTATGAGGTGGAAAAGTTCAAAGAGGTGCCGCTGCAACATAAGACATTGGTCGCGCCCGCTGGGCATGAGGTGAGACCCTGATGAAGCCGATACATTGAAGCTGGTCCTGAAGCAGTGCGAATATATAATTTCGCAATTTAGGGTATCAATGCTGCCAAATTCAATGATTTTCTGTTAAATTTTCAAAGGCAGGGAAGGGAAGAGCCCCTATATCCTCTCCTTCATTATATTTGGAGACAGATACGCACGGCTGCCCTCTTTTTGCCGCGTCCAGGGGGCTTGTCGGGCCCGCCTTGCGCCGCTTCGTGTTTACCTACTAAGCGTTCATACAGGCAGTTTATTTTGCTCTACTTGTGTTTGGTGGAGGCTAAGATAGCCAGGATCAATTTGTAAACCGGAAGATTACGGCCTGGGCGTCGCTGTCGCGACGCAGCGGCCGAAGCTGGGACCTCTTGATAGACTCTGATCCCAAAATTTATTGCCTAGAAATAGTGATTCCTCAATGGTTCAGTCGTTTTACATTGTACGCACACGCGGGAAGGACGAGAAAGTACTGATTTGCAAAAGGTCAATCCCCAGGTCACCAACTGCCCTCCTACTGAGGGGGACTTCGGATGAAGGCACATTTCTACCGCCGAAGTGAAGCTTGTTTTTCTTACTCTGTCTCGTTATGGAGAGGCAGCTTTGGGGTATGAGCTATATGTTGGTGACTTTATGCACATGAGTCTTGTCAATCTGCAAAGGAAATCAGGCGGGTTTCCTAACAACTCAATATCTTCAATAGAAAGCGGGTTATCCTCAAATGCGTAGTGCAGGTAGTTTTGTAAGCAATTCATGTGTTTTATAAGCTACAAGCACATTTTAAAAAATTGATGCCTTTTTCTATGCTCCGCAATTCACGGATATATCGTTTCAAAGAACGAAAGACCATTCAGAATCGCCGCGAGGAAAGGTTCAAACTTGATGATGTTGAAAGCAATGTGGCTCAATTTTATACCATTTAACCAATGCTGTGCAAAACCTGCCAACAATAAAAATGTTTTTTTTGCGTGGGCGTCGTGAATTCACTGAGGTTCAGGGTGTGGGCATAGACGGATACAAAAATAATTTGCACTTTGGAGCCAATGTGCATTCGGGGCTTCAACTGGAATTCGTGGTACCTTGATGAGTAGAACTTACGAAAATATCATGGTTTCTTAATTAAATGAATTGAATGCTTCATTAGGAGAGTAAGCTTTCCATAAGTCAACTCATACATAGAGCAATTGATCGAAGAGTTGTATAGGCCAAAGTGCTTACAACTCGCTACGCTGAGAGAACCTCTTTTTGTGAGTGGCCAATTACAGGAATACAGTCCTATAATTGTCACCATTAATTATTTAAACGAGATTAAAATCCGTGTAAAACAAACATGCAGATCTGCCTATATGTGTCCCATCCTTCTTTGTCGAAACGCGTACAAGCTTGTGATGAGTTTCTGTGGGGCTAGGGGCACGGATTGAACCTCGGAGAAGACGAATGTATAATAGTAGTCCTTAAATGAATTTATTGCATTTTAGAGGGTAATTCTGCATAAATCCATACTCCACACGTTGCGGGTTCTGAGTGTTCTTCATCTCCTTCAACAATTTCCAAAGCTCGGGTGTACGAACACGGCTGGCCATGCAGATGTGCACAATTCACTCCGAACCCCTCATAGACGAACTGCTTGTTAAGAGGCCAAACGTACAAAGGCCTTGGGCATGAGAAGTGCAAAGTTTCTTCCGTGGATATTTCCAAAGTCACTGCAACACAGACAGCATGATTCCGGCTGCCTGGTGCAGGGGTTTCATCTGTGCTGCTCTTTTTGTTTCACTGGCACTTCCCTCACAAGCACAGGCTCCGCTCGGTGCACCAAGAACTCCACCACCACCTTCTGATAATTCCTCTCGTGGGCCCCCAGGTGCAACTGAACTGCCTCCAGATCAAGGTCCCCCCAGCCCTTCGCCTGTGCAGGATCCTGCCGCCCAAAACGCAGAGGGGGATAATACAGCTGCTCCACCAGGTCCTTCTCCTGGTTCTGTCAGTCCGGGAGAGCCCCGTGGGCCTCAGGATCAAGGAGCTGCTGACCAGCCGGCTGATATTGCCGGTGGTGGGGGGGAAGCCGCTAACCCCTCAGGTGCCTCTGCTGCGGGCACAGCTAATGCAAAAGGCAGTGCTACGACAGGGCCTGGAACCACAACAACAGCATCTGGAAGCGATATTGCGCAATCTGTACCAGCTCTACAGAAGCTGACTGAATTTCGCCCGAGACATAGGAAGACAATTGACGGACGCCTGTGTGCGGCGGCGTTTGTGCACGAAGGGCAAACATACACAGACTGTACAGATGCGCGTTCTCCTGATGGAACCACAGGTACTGCTGAAAGCAAGTAATATGCGTCCTTGTGAACGTTGACGGCAGCTATGTTCAGGTCGAGAGTGGTGTTATGTTGAAGTTCAGCTTCTGGGGAAGGGCCCGAAGGACTGGGATTTTTGCACACCCCCCTTGAACTACAGTCAGCAAAAAATTATTGCTTATGTACTAGTTCACAATGAGCGATGATTTGTGTAGATGCCCTGCGATCGTTCGTGAGGCGGGAGTTCGACGCTTTGATGGCAACGAATGATGAAATGGTCTGTTTGATTACATGACACGCATACGCTTTGCTTTCAAGTGTTTGCTGAAGATCGATAGTCTAGATGTAGAGGAGCTCCGGTTGCAAGACATGCTTTCTCGGTAAGCCTCAAATGGGAAGTCATCATTCATATGCAATGGCAACATAAGTAAGCACTAACTCAGGTTTCGGCAAACATGTGGCCCAGCACACACTGCCCTAAAGCAAACTGTTGGGCAAATAGAAAGCCGGTTAAAGAGAGGAACACAATGTCTAAAACGACTGGAGGCTTCCTTGAAGGAAGTTGGACTTATCGAGTCTGCAATCGAAGACGTTCGGACAGATATCGAACGCGAAGGAGCGAAGTCACTAAAGGATCCAGAAAACTGCCAAGTGAAACCCGGGTTCGTTGCTCTGCTTGAAATTAACGCATTCTCCAGCTATTTCCCTAATAAATTTGATATTAAGATACGAAGATGATCCTCAACCGGACGGACTGAGAGGAGCATATTTCGCGAATGATCGTTTTCAATGGCCACCAAAAAAATACCGGACAGACAGAAAAGTTGATTTCCTCTTCTTTGGAGACGGGCCGATTGACGAGGTGCCTTCCCATGCATACTCTATCCGTGAGTGGCTATCATTTAATAAAGCTTCCTGGCTCCCCGTAGAATCGCGATGCCATATGGTATGATGTTCTGTGAAATATCAGGCTGGGACGGATTCCTTTCGGCTCCCCACAGTGGGCCCTACGTTTTAACAACTGGTAAGCCTTCGATTGCAGTCGATTTTCGTGCATACGTATAGAGTATTTCGCTTTGATTATGTGTATGTCACAGAAACTGACTGTGGCGTCCGTGTATTTCTGAACGAACGCCCAGTCATCGTGGACAGAATGCCCCCTCCTACAAAGGACGATGCTTTTGGGCATAAAGCAGTTCCTCTTATGGCCGCTGAAGAACAGTCCGGTGTTCATGCAAAGGACTCTGAGAAAGTGGAGCTGATAGCTGGCGAAAAGTACAGAATTCGCATTGAGCTGGTGCACTCTAACCATCTGAAGTACCATAACCCGGAAACCGCAGTGTTAAGGCAAGTTCAGTATTCTACGATACCTTTAGTTCCTTCATGAGCCACATTCGTGATCAAATAGGCTTCTATGGCGAAGTGGGGCAGCGGAGCCGGAGGTTATCCCGGAAGAATTCTTCTTCACAACAAGCGCGTCACCAACTGCAAAATTTTTGGGGTATTTCTCTCACCGCTTATGCACATGTATGAGATCTCCCTCTACATAATTGGAATCAGCGTCAATCCGAAGATGTTTGATAGTGACTTTCTACAGAATGGCGTCCAGCCATTCCTGGACAATAAGAGCTACTTCATAACGGACATTCCTCTCCGTTATCATGGCCGTCGAATGTTGCGATCGCTTGCTCAACCCAACATAGACAGCTTTACGATTGATCTAAATGTTCCCGCCATACTTTATATCGCGTCTCCAGCAGACGAGTCGCTGCCTTTGGAACCGACTAACGACGCACCTTGGACTGCTCACGAAACTCACGAAACAATGACGCTGCTGTCAGGCGTAGATGCTTCGGGCAGAGCTCTGGAAGCGAAACCCCTTAGCATCCGGTTCATTTCCTTGAGGACCGCAGGGGGCGTCAAGTGCAAGGTGCGGCACACTGCGATCCCGTTCATCATTTTTGTGGAGCCGCACAAGGAAGAGGCATTTTCGTGCGGTGAGAGGATCGAGTGATTTTGGTGACACTTTCTCGTCGGGGTCATACAGATGAATCAGATGCTGAGGAGGATGTCGTTTCATTGGTTGGAGGGCCTGCATTTGCGGAATGTGATGCGACTTCCGAACAGCCTGATGGCTTTGACTGTTTTTCCGGGCTTAACGGGAAGCACATGGACCGACCTTTTGGGACCTGGAAAACGAAAGGAGGAGGTATGATTCCCGTGCTTAAAGTGTATATTATTTTTGAGTTTACCTTTTCTTTGCACCACAGGTGTTGGGGAATCTATTACTGTGCGCTTTCGCCACCTCGTCCAGTTGTAAGTGCATTAACGGCAACGTTAGAGAAATGCGACAACAAAAGTTGAGTATCTCTTCGCAGAACCCATTTTCGATTCAAGCCCCTAGATGACCAGCTGTTATGGCCCTCTGAAGTAACGCTTTCCTATAGCGGTAAGCTGCATACCGCACACTGTTACGAATTCAATCGCCATAATCAAGGCACTTATTTCTCGAAAGAGGAGGGAGATGAAGGGTCGGAAACGTTTCTCATGCGTCACTCCAACTCCCTCGAGCACAACACGTATAAACTGCGGGCTCCAGTGATCACGCAATATGTGAGTAGTACAGGGGGGCCAGGGTTTGTGTACCAAAAGTGGAGGGTGACTCACTAGGTCGCAGACAACACATTCTAATGTATTGATGCTCTTTTCTCTTCTGGCTATGCATGTTCTCGGCCTGATATGACCTGGTTATGCTACAGGTCAAAGCGGAAATATCGCAGATGTACGTCAACGGGATGGAAAGTGGTGGCTCCTTCGAGTTTCTCGGCAGCATTTGTACAACACAAGTGCGGGCAAAGGGCATTTCTTCGCTGAGAAAAATACTCATAGAGGCAAGTCAGAGCAAGCATTCAACATATCAGCCTTTTGCACGCGTAAATATCCTCGAACGAATGATCCACTGCAGAAATGCGACCAGTCTCTTGAAGCCATTCCGGAGGTTGTGCCACTGGAGGAGGGCCTACAATTCATTGCCATTTGCCCACATCACTGCGTTGCTTCCCCTGAAGGCCGTGTCTTCGGCTCATCCTCATTTGCTCCAGAGTCCACTGTTTGTGCTTCTGGAGTTTTCGCTGGGATCTGCAAAGCGGAAGTCCAGGCAGAATGCAGTTTGCTGGTTACTGTCGGAGGTGCCAAGAACACATTTTCGAAAGATACGAAGCACTACATCGAAGCTGCAGAGCACGGCCCAAGCGACGCCTCATACACCTTAGCCAAAGCTCCATGCGAAGGAAAAGAAGAGGAGCAGCCGTCATATTTCTTCACATTTGGAGCGCAGTCTGCCCCAGAGGTCCGCCCCTCTCCACACCTTAGAAGGTCCTTTTCTCTACATTCACACACTGAATTCCCCAGGGATGGCTCATTGATGATGGCTCAGCCCGCCGAGTGCGAAATGGAGCAGAATATGGTATGTACAATGTGTGGTGTGGCGCTCTCATACGCGTGTTTCACGAAGACTGGCCTAAACCAAACAGGTTGGCTTCGGCCTGCCCGCACAATTAGGGCACCGAATGATCAAGACTCCGTAGCGGGGTCTGGAGTCGTGTTTCCCTCGCCTTCAAATTACGCCTGTCAGCTTGGAGAGGTAAGGTGTTGGTTTCGGCGAAAAAGAAGTTCTCGCCGTCACATGCAGAACGGGCTCTACAGGATTGCACACCGAACTTCTGGTCCTTAGCTGTCGCTGCCAATGGCATATATCACATAGAGGCGCTTTTAGCGGTACCCTTTGATTCGGCTTACGACAGTGCGCCACTTTACCTGGAGGTCAACGGCGTGCCCATTGCAAACGGCACCGTTATTTCCAAAGGGAAAATTTTTGGGGTAGGCTTTCCATTTCTCGCGCATGCCTGCCCTGCACTGCATTACTTAATCGTTTCTCTCCTCAGGGCTCGGCTACCGTGGAGGTGACACAGAGGCTTATTGACTTTGCCTCCGTCTGTAAGAACGCAACGTGCGGGGCAGAGCCCACACTTCTCCTCAGTGCGTCTGTGTCATACGTGGGTCCTCTTCCCGGGAACAGCGAAACGGAGGAAGATTAGTTGCGATTTTTTTCCACTTTACGCGTGCTTGCTAAAAAACAGAAGAACATTAATCTCACGGTTTAAGTACATCTTCCCAAACAGCACGTAGTTTTTAGGCTAAAGCGAATTGCTGCCCTTCGCTTTCCGCGGCTAACCACCGTTAGGACGCTATGCTGCATGTGGCTAGAATGCTGCGGTCGTTCTTCTGAACAACCGACTTTTCACTCACACAAGCACCCTTGCGTCGCCAGTTCACGGGATGCGAGCAAACGGTGCTCATCAATAGTCTCGTAAGCCGCAACGAAGTATTCAAATAACGTGTACTCGGCACAAGGAACGGTAAGGTATACCGCAATATACCACATGCAACACAAGGCTCTACATGCCATGCATATGCCTGTTTGTACACGCAAATCGCGGCAGCTTTCCATTAAGGGAGATGGAAGGAAGGGGGACAGTCCATCAGCAAATACAACATAGACAAGTGGAGACAAATCTACTGATTGATACGGCATAATTCTATTCATTCCTTCCATCTCTCCCCGTTTTCTCTGCAGCCTTTTCGAAGAAGCGCCTTTGCGTCAGGGAGCATGGCGGGCAGTGGTTCGCTGCAAACCACCTAGGAAAGCAGTTTCCATCAGCAAGGGCAAACTGAATAGCAAGATACCCATAGAAAATAGCTTTAAGATGTAGAAGAGTTCTATAATACATATTTCAAGAAGCCAGAGGACAAGATATGCCACGCATGCGGCCTGCTGTTGTTTGCTGTTCAACGCAAAAGTGGGCGAAGGGCAGCCCGACGTGCTCCAAATAAATGAGTTCTCCCGCAAAGCAGTGACTAAGAGCTGCCTCATGAAGGCCATAGCACTTCGCTATAATGTAGCACAAAACAATTAGAAAGCACGAAGAATAAAAGAAGGTCCAAGGGCACTAAGCTCTGTCTGGCTGAACCCTGGCCTGAAGACACAGGGAGCGGAAAAAGCTGTCTTTCTTGTTGTACAGCACACGGGGAGAGTCAAACTCCTCCACACGGCCTTCAGAAAGAACCAGCACCTGCGCACAGTCGGTCGGACAGGGAAAGGGGGCAGACAACATAGCGCACAGCAAATGAACCACACACATACACCACACAAATACGCGCTTCACTGGTAGCCTAGAGCCTGCATAGGCGGATAGAGAATGATACATCCCCGAAATCCGTTTGCCCCACGATAGTACAAAAAAAAAAACAGAAACACACTATCCATCACTAGCAGATCAACAAAATTAACCGCAAACCTTACATACCCGACATGCAAGGAAAGAAGCCGCGAGTTCTGCGCGCTTCCACCCTGTTAAAACTGAGATGTGGAGTGAGCGACTGCATCTATCAAAGGAAAAATCCACTAATGTTCAAGGGCGTTCGAGGAGCCTTCCTCCCTGACAGCTTTCCCCCCCTCTAAGCCCTTTATTTGTTGCTTGCTCTTTTCTCCCCTGCCCTCCTGCTCTCTCGAAGTCTCCCGCGTCTCCTTGTACCCTGGCCTGCCCCCCATCAAACCCTATGATTCTGTCACCCCACCGCGTATCTCTCTCTCTAAAATGCTTACCCTGTCGTAATTAACAATGGTATCAATACGATGCGCAATTGTGATGACTGTGCACTCTCTGAAGTCCTTTCTGATCGTTTCCTGAAGGTGCAACAAATACCGATATATAGATATATATATATATATATTCTGTACTCTCGTTTGGGGAAAAGTAGAGAGTGCCAGAAACACACACGGAGGGCTAGAAAAGACAAGGAAGCCACAAGCACGTGGCAGCACCGGTTCGAATCATGCAAGGGTAGCTAGCAGACGGCCAGTCAGCAGGGTGCAATCGGTGGGAGAGCTGTGCCAGCCATAGCGCCAAAGAGGAAAGGACGAGGAGGAGTGAAGCAAACGCACCTGAATAAGTCTATCAGTCCGTGGATCTACCACGGCAGTAGCCTCGTCCAGAAGAAGAATGCGTGAACGTCGCAGGAGGGCTCTGAGAGCGAACAGAGGGGTCCCCCAACGACCAACGAGCAAAGGCGGAATGAACCGAAGCAGACGCAGCAATTCGCAAGTAGACACTCGAAGGCAGAGGGACTGAATCTGCAGCCCGCAGGAAGGGTGAAGCTGTTCTGTAAGGGTGGGTATGATACGCAAGGGAAGATGCCTCGCTGCTGCAGCCTACCTGGCCAGGCAGATAAGCTGTCTCTGCCCTAAAGAGAAGTTTCTGCCGCCCTCTTCCACCATGAGATCCAGAGGATTGAGTTCCTCTGGTTGAGAAAGGGCGACATCGATTGCAGCAGCAGCTGCGGTTTCTTCAGGCTCTTCTGCTGCAGGCAGCATTGCAGCCTCAAGCCCCTGTTCACCCTGCGAACCATTCCACGCAATTCCCTCGGTGCTCCCTCTGCTCACGCTGCTGACGCTACTGCTCCTCCTTCGCCAATGCCGCTCAGCCATGGCTCGGACGGCACTTGCAAGGTGTGCCCCTTCCAGCGCCTGCCAGATTTCCTCATCGGAGTGCTCTCCCTGGGCGTCTACATTGAACCGCAGAGACCCCTCGAAGAGAACGGGGTCCTGAGCAGCACAACATGCATACGTAGAGACACAGAGAGATGGGAAGGGGACAGTCGGCGTGAATAATCGATGCATGCAGGAAGCCTCGGGAAAGAGGCAAAAAGAAGATCGAGAAACCGCCGAAAAAGCCTGCAAATTGCAGGCAGGCAGTGTTTAAAAAGCCGTCCTGCAGCAGAATACTCCAGAGGACCTTCCTAGGTCGACGCCCCCTCTCCGTCTATGTAGTTTTCGCAGTTCATGATCGTTTCCCCATCAGCGCCTCTTTGCCGTCACGCAACACGGTGCCCCCTTCCTAGCATCGCCTACCTGCGGAATGATTGCGAATCGAGATCTGAGAAAGCGAAGCCCGACAGTCTGAATATCGACGCCATCTATTAGGATGCTCCCTCCACACGGCTCAACGAGCCGCAACAGCGACACGAGCAAGCTGCTCTTGCCGGCACCAGTCCTCCCCACCAAACCAACTCTGAAGCCGCAAGCCAGCAACACACACCACCACTGCCCTCGATAAAGGTAAACACGATGCTCGGCAGCCTATATACAAAGACTCCACAACATGCATCCAACAGAAACTGAAGACACCCCGCCGGGCAGGAGGCAGAGAAGAAGAAGCAACACGGCAGCAAGACAATTCGGCAGCAAGCCAACACGGCAGCAAGACAATGCGGCAGCAAGCCAACACGGCAGCAAGTAGATTCAGCAGCAGGATAATTTTTTTCCTCTCTCTTCTCTCCAAACGCACCTTTCTCCCGAGCGAATACAAAACGAGATGCCTTTAAGAACTAGGGGCAAGTCCGGTCGGTATCGAACACAGAGATCCCGAACTTCGACTGCTCCTTCCAGAGGCCATCCTTCTGGCAGCTTCTCCCTCCAGCTAACCAGAGATCTCTCGGCACCAGCAGCAGCCGCAGTAGCCGCAGTAGCTGCGAATACTGGCTGCCCTGCAGCCGTACTGGGAGGCACACCGACTGTGGGCTCGAGGCGCTCAGCATCGATCCCCTCGGAGTAATCTCTTACTCTTTCCACGGAAACAATCGCTGTTTCTCTGTCGCTCGCCATGCGAACTAGCCAGTTGAGCTGCTGCGTAACCGACAGCGCGTAGGAAACAGCGAGACCTCCAAGCCCACCCGTAATGATGCCCCTCCCCAAGACGGCAAAAAGGGCAGAGCTGCAGACCACTGCGGCTCCAACCAGCTCGAGCCGCACAGCCAGCCATCGATTTGCGGCTATGGACATGTAATAAATCTTGCTATTCGCGTCGAGCCGCGCTGCAGAGACGGCGAAGAATCGGGCTTCTTCCCTGTAGGCTCGGATAGTCTCGGTGCCTTCGAGCGTTTCCTGGAAGTGGGAAATCACCGGCGATCGCGATACCGTCTCTATGCGCTGCAGCTGGCGGCTTGTCGGAACATAAAAGTTCTGGACCGACGCGTAGTAGAAAAGCAGCGGGATCACGACAAGCAAGAAGGACGGAAATACGACAGAAATGACGGAGAGGGTGAGCAGGCACGTGATTAGCGTGGTTACGTAGGACAGCAAGGCGGAAGGCAGCGCCTCATCGATCCCATATATAGACTTTGTAAGCCGATTCAGTAGGCGGCCGGTTGGCGTCATGTCGAAAAACTTCATTGGAGCACTGACATACATACACACAAACGCATGCACACATAGCACATAGCAACCCGGCGGCATCAACCCCCATGAGGCTACCACACAAAAACGTTTACGTATGCCTATATACGTATATGTAGACATATACATATATAAATGGATAGGCTGATCCTGCGTTAACTACGCAACCTCAGAGCAAACGTGAGGGTGAACGGCGTGTGCCCTCCGCAGTGCACAGGAGGCAAGCGACTTGAGAAGGCCGCTGGAGAGGTACCAGCTTTCTTCAACAGACCAAGTCTGCTCTCGTGAAGCACACACCCGTTGGGGGCATAAATGACACACAAGAAGGACAAACGGCACATATACATACACATATGCCTTTTTCGGGAGTGGCGAGGTGACAGTGATGCGCTGGAGCATCGTTTCTCGCGGCACTGAAGAGGAGAGTTCCCTTACGGGAGGAGGCAAAAGGCAAGGAGAGGTAGAGGCGCTGTTCTACCGGGAGAGAGAGAAGAGAGCACACAGAGACACACACACACACACACTATACGCGAGACAGATCATTGTATGGCCTTCAGCGGTGAACGGTGAGCAGCAGCGCCTCCCTCCCAGGAGCTACGACTGCTGCCTCCTGTCACGTGGACGCACTCAAGGATGCTTCTTAAGAGCTGTTCGTGGAAATGCCGCGCCGCAGTAACTGTTCCCTCAGAGACGTTGAGGTAGGAGAGGACAGACACTACAACGTGGGCTGCTCCAAGGGCGGCAAAGACGCAGAGCGATATGCCTGTCGTTGTCTGAACTCGCTTGTCTGCCCAGTTGGAAAGCCACACGTTGGACAAGACCATCAGCAAGGCGCCTCCCACCATCATGAAAACGCAAAGGCCTACACGGCAGAGGCCTCCTGCGGCTTGCAGATACTCCAAATACACAGACATGGGGACTGCCCCCCACTGCACCGTCTCCTCGTCCGTCAAAGCTCCTGCCGCCTTCCTGAAATGCCACACGCGAGGCGACAGCAGCGCACGTGCAAGGCACTGGCAAAAAAACGAAGGCTGGCGCTAACACATGCACACACGGGTGCAGGTAAAGGTGTAAATGCAGGTAAGGGTGGAGGTAGAGATGTAAATACAGGTGCAGGCAAAGGTGTAGGTAAAGATGTGAATACACGTAAAGGTGTAGGTAAAAGTGTAAATACAGGTAAAGGTTCAGGTAGAGATGTAAATACAGGTACAGGCAAAGGTGTAGGTAAAGATGTGAATACACGTAAAGGTGCAGGTAAAGGTGTAAATACAGGTACAGGCACAGGTGCAGGCAAAGGTGTAGGTAAAGATGTGAATACACGTAAAGGCGTAGGTAAAGGTGTAAATACAGGTACAGGCAAAGGTGTAGGGACAGGTACAGGTAAAGCGCTATTTCGAGAGGTATCAACACTCAGAGAACGGAAATGCATGCGAAAAGGGCAACAACAGGCACTCCCCACGCTCCAAAGCAAGAAAGACGGGAAGAAGCTGGCTTTGTGGCAGAAAATGCAAACCGTGTCGGAGAGCAGTGACAGCCACACATCGAGCCGGCACAAAGGACGCGGATATCGCACACAGAGGGAACTGAAAACCAAAGGCGAGTGAGAATCAACAGGAGGAGAGAGACAGACAGAGAGACAGACAGACAGACAGACAGACACACACACACACACACACACACACACACACACACACACACACACACACACACACACACACACACACACACACACACACACACACACACACACACACACACACACACACACACACAGACACACACACAAACACACACCTACATACAGGCAGCCGCACAAGCCGTGCAAAGGCTTATTCCGCGCATGTCTTTTAGCGTGCCAAGACGCAGGATCTTCCTCCTTGCGCTGCTTACCACGAGGCACTTCCGTCTTGACGTGCTGCTGCAACAACGGCAGCAGCTGCGGGAGATTCTCAAGCTGCAGCAGCTCCGGACTGCATCCTCGCCATGCGCCTAGTAAGGCATGCCACACAAACACTTGGAGCTCTTCCTCCTGCTGCTGTTCCTCCTGAAGCCGCTGCCGTTGTCGCCTTTGCAGCAAGGAGACACAGGTCTTTAAGTCTCCCACTGTGTCGCTGTTTCCGCCAAAAGACAGTGCAAGGGAGCTGCACAGCTGTCCAGCATCCCTGAGGCAGCAGCACATATTAAGCAGGGGGAGAAGCAGAAGCCTGGCGCTCAGCGAATACTACCTAGATAGAGCACCACATGCGACATCCTGCAGCTACGGCTGATTTCAGACCGCAAAAAGCTCGTGCATGCGAGAAAAAAAACAAGATAAAGGGGGAGCGCCTGCGTCTCCTTGACGGATCAGATCCCGAGAGCTCATGCTGCCCTTACTGTGGCGTGAACGGTCTCGTTTGCTGCCAGCCATCATCTAGAATAAGCCATCCAAAGAGACCCAAAGATGCAACCTGAGAGCAGAGCATAACCCCCAGCAAGCAGCGCATGCGCTGAATGCTGACGCGTTTCTCGAAGGCGAAATCACCTGCAATATACCGCCAAAAAACAGCAGCAGCAGCAGCAGCAGCACTTGCTGTTGCTGCTGCTGCTGGGGATCTTACTTCTTCAAGGCCTTCTATTCGAAGATGGGGACCAAAAGCATCCCAGGAGCACCATCCTAAGCTCCTCAGCAGCGGCAGCTGTTGCTGTTGCTGCTGCTGCTGCTGCTGCTGCTGCTGCGGCTGGGGAGGGTTCCTCGTTGCCTGTTGCTCTGGTGATGTGGTTGCTGCCGTCCTCTGCCGTTGCACGATAAACTCCTTGACAGACCGAGGATATCCAGTGCATGGCAGCAAGGCTGCTGCAGCCTCTGCGAATACGAGCAGGACCTTAACAGCAGCAGCAGCACAAGCAGCAGCAGCACAAGCAGCAGCAGCACCTGCTGCTGCTGCTTGAGCTGCAACTGTACCGAGGAATGAATTTCCCCTTCAAGCGAATTTCCATGACCATTCGCAGCTATGGGGGTGCGATGGAAAAACAGCAGCAGCACGTTCTCCCCGCAAGGGTCTCACCTCTTGCAGAGAGACGCCTTCTGCTGCAGACACACAAAGGAGAAGCTTAGCTGGCTTGTCTTGCAGGAGGCCCCTCTCTAAGTGCACTTGCAACTCGAAGACATCTGACGCGGCGGCACCAGCGAGGCTGCTGCTGCTGCAGCTTCTACGCTGCAGAGCAGCATAGCTGCAAGCGTCAGGATCTGTCAAGGGGCTAAGCAGCAGGAGCCGTCCCTCCGAATGTTGGTCCTTGTGCTCAGTCTCAGAGAGGCGTGCTATGAGAAACTGCGTCTCCGGTTGCAGAGCAGCAAGCGCAGAATGGTGCTGCGGATACACCCAGAAGGGTGAAGCGAGAGGCAGCGAAAGCACGTGCTGCACTGCAGGGGCCTCCTGCCACTCTATAGTGCACTCCGCGTAGCATGGGGTGAAGGGGTTCTTGCTGCCGCTTCTGCTGCAGGAGAAGAGTTGTAGAGGGACAGAGAGCTCGGTAAGCTCTTGAGGGGGGTTCTGGTGCGGGTTGGCACGCAGCTCTAGTAAGGAAACGGCAGTCGCCGGAAGTTCCTGTGAAATTGCCTCGAATTCTCGTACAGAAGAATGCAGCGCGTGAAGTGTATAGCCTACAGGTACAAGGCACTTGAGGGGAGCGCACTCTAGGGGAGGTGTGGCCCAGTTGCTGCCACACTCGGGGCTGCAGCTGTTTACGTCACGCTTTCTAAATGCGCAAGCCTCTGCTAAGGGACCGGCGCTACTCGCAGGAGCCTCAGGTGTATCTGCTGGTCGTTCTGCAGAGGACATGAGGGGTTCCTGTTTGTCGGGCAGCCACAGCGTGCTGAAGACCTCCCACGACGTGCATGGGCAGCAACTGTTGCACTGGACACCCTCTACGCAGCTATCGATGTTTCTGCCGCCGCTGCTGCTGCAGATACTTCCAGCAACAGGTAGCGGCACTACCCACCTCTCGGACGGCATCGCTGAGCCCTCAGGCACTGCAGATGTTCAGATTCCTACGACTATATATGACTGTGGCTGAGGGGGAGGGAGGAGTGGAGGCGGCTCGCAAGCAAGCAAGGTGCTGCCTGCTGCCCTGTATGCCCACTACCACTCTACGTCGGCGCTTCCTTCGCCGTAATTGTGGATGCCACACTTGCCGTTGTTGCCACTGTTATTCTCGCATCTAGTGTTTTAATGCTCTTTGGAATTTTAAAAGGTTTGTTCGCACTGCTATTTATTGAACTGCCGCCCTTGCCGCCTACCGTGCCAGCTCGGTCGTGTGCCCTGCTGGCACACCCGTCCAGCTGTCGGTACACCCCGCAAAGCGCTTGAACCGACAACGCGAAACTTTGGGAGCGAAGCTCTCAGATTTTAAGATAGCCCGTAAAATGCCTCTTAGGCAGGACCTGCCTTATTTTTGGACGTCTGCAGAGGCTCCTCACCAGTATCAGGCAGGATGAAGAAGAGCAGCACCAGGTGCTGCTGGTCCCGGTGTGCGCTCTGATGGAGGCGGGAGTCGCGTCGATTGTTTCACGATTGTGGCTTCTTCTGCCTCGCTGTGTCTACGAGGGTCTTCCGCATTTTTTCTCGTTTATGAGTTATTGCAGTGGTCAAATACAATCCGTAATTACTCTTTAGGCGGCAGCAGGACCCCATACTTCATTAGAATGGGCCAAAGCAGCAGCGGCTTAGACTGTGCTGCTGCTGCTGCAACGCCTCAGCGGACAGGAGGTACGCAGCAGTAGGCCACTGGCTTGCTGCAGCAGCAGCTGCCGCTGCTGCTCTGGCTGCTTCGGCGGATACTGCTGCTCTTCGTGTGCAGGATTTTCTTTTGTAGCAGCATCAAAGCCGTAGCAGAAAGGAGGCAACGGCAGCACGACGGCGGCGGCAGCAGCAGCAGAGCCGCCATTAGAGTTGTTGCCCCGAAGCGCGAACGTGTCGACACACGGGCTGGCATGCGCGTGGGCTTGTGAAGCGCAGCTGCTGCGTTGCATGCACGAGTCTTTCATCGCGCGGCACTCCGCGTATTGGCCTTGTTCTATGTAGAAAGGGGGCGAAAGTGATCCGTAGAGACAGCAGTCAGCAGCCCAGCTGCAGCGCTGCAGCCGCCCGTTACGGTGTGCAGGTTCGACAGCAAGGGCAGCAGCAAGTGCAACAGCAAGGGCAGCAATGGTGTTTCATCGGCTGATGAGCCCTGGTTCTAACCAGGATGGGCGGAGTCAGCAGTCCTCGACATCCTCAGCGCCTGCAGCAACAGCGAGCAGCGCAGTGGGTGCAGGCAGCAGTGCGTTTCGTGTGCTTCGCGGTGCTGTCTCTCGTACGATGGGCGTTTTGCGTGGCTCTTCGAGGCAGCAGACTGCTGCTGCGTCTTCTTCTCCAGTGCATGCTGCTGCTACTGAGGCAGCGACAGCAGCCCCCTCGGCAGTGGCGGCGACGGCGGCAGCAGCAACAGCGAAAGCAGCAGCGAATTTGAATGCCTCGAAGTCGCAAGTCGCTCCTGTGTCTCGCGATGAAGGGGGGAGTGCACTCATGGCTGCTCGTCTGATGCGGCACCAGACAGCCCCTGGGGTGTTTGCCAGCAGAACGGGGAGGTCTGCCGCCGGCGTGTTGAAGGAAGAGGAGGCTGGAGAGGGGGGGGGGAGGCGACGGGTGGCTGGCGAGCTGGCAGCGGTGCAGTCTCTGCGACCGGTTGACGCCTTGACGCTGAAGCGCATGGGAGAGTGGCCTGAGTCTCTGGAGGAAATAGGAGCTTTAGAGGTCCACATTATGCAAATCGACGCTGTTGCCAGCCTCGCAGGAGCCCGTAGCGGCTCGACTGCGCGTCTTCCTCGGGAGAAGACGCTAGGGGGTGCTGCTGTCGGTACACCGGGGGGGGCGGGGGCAGGGGCGGCGGAGCTGCCGTTGCGAGCAGACACTGCAAAGCACCTCGTTCACGGTTCTCGGTGCTTTGCGACGGCGTTTCTTGCGGCGGAAGGCAGAGCCAGGGGCCTCCACGACATGCGCGCACGCACTGTCGAGGCGGTCGTTGGCGGGGGGGGGCAGGGGGGCCCCTTCGGGGAGGAGCATTTGGCGATTGTATTTCCAGAGGGAACGCCTATTGTGTTGGATATTGAAGGTTTTCGACGGCGCCACGAAAGAGGGCCTCCTCAAGGGGTGGGGGGGGGCAGCCCCCTAGAGGCCTCCTTGCTGCGCATCCCCACCCTTATGCCGCCGCATGCGGAGGACGTGTCTTCTGTCTCGGAAGCAAACCCTCCAGGCGATGTGTCGAGTGGAGCAGACAGCAACAACGACAACAGTCGCTTCAGGCTGGGGGCATTCCTCAGGCTGGGTTCAGGGCGTGTCACGCAGTGGGGTGAAACGGCGCCCATATCGCTCCTCGACGCGCGGCTGTCTGTGCCGTTTCGGTGGCCTCTGAGGGGCCCCCAGGGGGGCCCCGTTGTCGGCGGGGTGGCCTTTTTCTGCAGACCCCTGCAGGGGAGAGCCGCTGGAGGGGGGGTCCAGCAGAAAACGCTCATGAGCTACGCCTCGACGCCTGCCTTTCTCCCGAGGATGGCCTCTGCCGGCTGGATGCTCCCGCCGCACGCTGAGGGGTACGCGGCTACTGCACCGACACGGGAGCCTCGACGAGGCAGTCAGCACTCGCATCCGACTATTCTGCAGGAAGCGCAGGCGCAGGCTGCAGCGGCAGCCTCTGAAGGGGCCAAAAGCCTCCCTGTGCGACCACCAGTGTCAGCAGTAGCACCTCCCCCCCGACCACCTCCCCAAGAAAATGTGCCCGCAGAGAATCTGGAGGGAAGCGTACCCCTGCCGCAAACAAGCCCCTCCCGCGACGCCAGCAGCAAGGAAACTTCCTCTGGAGAGCTCGTAGAGGGCGGGGGGGGTGGCGCTCTCCGCGTAGACAGTTGGGGTTCCTGGTTTAGCCACCCTGAGGAAGAGGACGTCTCGGCAAACTCCGCGCAAGAAGGGCCCCTTAGCAAGGAGGCCTCGCGGGGGGGCCCCCCTTCCCCTCCCCGCGAAGAAACTCAGGGAGAGGCAGGGGGGGGCACTGCCATGGGGAGAGTTGGCTCGGCTCCGCCGATGTATCCCCACGCGAGTGCGCCTCCAACGCGCCTCTCTGGCCAGTCGAAAGCTGCTCTCTCGAGGGGAGAAATGCAGAGGCTGCCCCTTGAAGGCAACCCAGAGGGGCCCCCCTCCCCGAACCCGCTGCAGCGGGGCCTCGCGTCGTGCCCTTCTATGCGCGAAACGAGGAAGACTCCCGCTGCTGAATCGCCCCCAGCAGGGTGGAACGCCGTTTCTCCAGCTCATCAAAGCCTGAAGAAGCGCGACGCTCCTGCACGCCACCAGGAGAAAGCGACTGCCTCAAGGGCCCTTCCTTGGCAGTCCGACCGATATGCGCAAAACGCCTTGAAGCGTGATGCCCCCCCGGGCACATATGGAACTGAGGGGGGGCCCCTTCTCCAGCTCAAGACTCTGGAGCTAGCCAGAGTCACCGCAGCGAATCGCAAGGAGAGACACAAATTGTAACGCACAACACCCCCGTGGTGGCCTTCCTTTCAAGGCACTTAAAGAGCTATCAACAGCCCAAGGCAGCTAGATACTGCTGAATATATATATATATATGTAGCCAGAGCTGTTCCCGCCAGTATTAGCAGTGGCCAGTGACAGCCAGCGGCATCCTACGCTAGCTAGCCACGGCTACTGGTAGCGCGCGCGATGTATAGCTAGCCGCAGCTAGAGTCCCATGGCTGGGCGTGCGTGTGTGCGGCTAGCCGCCACGAGCCGAGAGCGGCTCGCTCCTGACACCGATAGCTAGTAGCTCTGCTGGCAGCCAGAGTTTCCCCACGCTTTCATTTGGGCAGGGCTACTACTAGGGGGGGGATTTAAGGAGGTTTACAGGGTGGTGTACCTTGAGAAGTCTAAAAAGAGGCCCTAAGGGGCCCTTCTGCAGGCAAAAGGACCTCAAGCATGCTGACCGCCGCTCTTCAGCGGAGACGCTGCGGGGGAAGTCTCAAGAGGCCCCACGAAGGCTTGTATTTTCTGAGTTTATTCAAGCTCGCAACTGCCGTCTGCGAAGACTGCACTTAACGCAGGGAGCTCCATATGCCCGTATTAGAGGGGTGTGGGAGTCTGCAGCATCAGGGTACGCTGCAGGAGCTGCAGCAGCAGCAGCCTGATGTGGTTTTTTCGTCGTGCAAACCATGAATGATGGGGGGAGTACGTAGGGTGGCGCAAGAGCAAAAAGCTTGCGAATTTTCTAGGGAAGGAGAGAACACGTCTCCTCTACTTATTACCAGTCAGGAGGAGGCTTCTTCAGCATTGCATAATGAACGGCTAGGGGTTGCGGGCACCGTGTAACGGGGACGGAAGGGGGGCCGGCTTTGGCGTGTGTGTTCATAGATGAACTCTATCGGACAGCTAAAAGAGTCTGCGCATTGTGCCACAAACGAGACGTACTTGATCAGCGAAGAGGCAACAACAGCCAGTACATACATTCACACGTACACATATATATATATATATATATATACATTTGCCTATACCCACATATACGCATTCACATACAGCTATACATTTACGCGCATGTACAGATATACATATATATATATACGTTTACACACCCACACACATACACTTACACCCCCCTTATCCACACGTACATTTACACACACATAGGCATACATCGAGGTGCTCTAAAGGCGGGGCGGCTTCTGACTTTTCGAGGCCATGCAGAGGAGCACTAACAGAGGTTACTAGGAGAGGGGGAAGAGGGGCAATAATGGCATGTGAGTGATGGAAATGCAACTGCGATCCGCTGAACGAGCACACCAGGGCTATGCCAGGACGCATAGATAGTCTAGTCCTGCAAATCAGCAAAAACAACGATTGAGAGATAGCGTCTCGGAGAGAAGCACAGCCAAAAACTCCATGTGTGAAAGGGTTGGTCTGCATCCGCCTACCAAATCACCTACCTGAGCCCGCTTATTTCCTCGCCCTTCCTTTCCCCGCATCAGCACAGCCTGCGCTTTTTTCCATACTGCATTTCCCAGCCTCCGGCTTTACTTACATGCCCTTCCCATTCTTCCCTCCCCCTTCACAGATGCAGCTGCTTGTTCTAAAGGCGTCCTCCTACAGTGTGTGTTTCGCACTGCGTGGCCTCTTGCGCTTCGCACCACCAGGACCGTTTAAAAGCGCAGCTCTCTCCACGTCCATCCACAAACATCAAGATGGAGATTCTTAATGGCTGTAGCCCCTCCCCGCGTGCTTCAGCCTCCTTCAGAGAGCCCCTCTCTAGTGCTAAATGACAGTCTGGCGCGATGAGGAGAAGAGGGGTGTCGAAAAGTGTATCGGTGCGCTTACGCATGCAGCAGACACCCGACTTCCGTTCCCCGATTGCACGCAGGGTAACCGCAACAGCATTGCTAAGGCAGGCAAAAGATTTGCGTGTCTCTCGATTGGCAATCGTTGATGGCGTCTCTCGCGTGGGAGAGAATGCGCCATTCTCCCATCAGGGGAAAGGCGGGGGGAGAGGGGAGGGGGGAACTTCTGCTGCTGCTCTGTGCGCGTGGCTGTATTCCTGTCTAGCGCCTTTTTGCCGTGACGGCTAGCACGGCAAAAAGAAGGCAGGCAGCAAGCATGCGTTTTGAAGCGGAAAGACACTACACGCCTATCAAAGAGTCTGTCAACTTGCGAGCAGTGGAGAGGAAGACACTACAAGCCTATCAAAGAGTCTGTCAACTTGCGAGCAGTCGAGAGGAAGACACTACAAGCCTATCAAAAAGTCCGTAAACTTGCGAGCAATGGAGAGAAAGACACTACAAGCCTATCAAAAAGTCTGTGAACTTGCAAGCAATGCGCATGGCCTGTCAGACAATCTAATCCTGCAAAAGCAAGGCACGCGCGCGAATGCGGAGCGGCACAGGGGTGAGGCCAGAAGTTCTCATTTTTTCGTGTGTTTCTCCTCGCGTAGATGTTTCATGTGTGCAAAGGGTATGGAAATGGGGTTCGCTCCTTTACTGCTCGGAAACAACCACCAGCGGATATCGATTCAGGATATCCTTCCAAAGGAGTTCGCCACGACACAGTTCAGAGACGCGTGCGGGAGCTTCTGCAGCAGGAATGCGGACTTGTTGCATGGAGTCTCGCTCCCGCAAAGTGACCCCATTGTCTTCTAGCGACTGGAAGTCGATGGTGAGCGCGAAAGGCGTGCCAAGTTCATCGACTCGCGCGTAGCGACGGCCTATGGAAGCTCCGCTGGTATCGACCTTGACGGTGAGCTGCTGCAGGACGCACTGTCGCCTCAGCTGCTGCAACATGGGGTTGAACATCGCATTGTTGGAAAGTGGCAGCAAGGCCACCTTCGTGGGAGCCACCAGGGGTGGGAAGCGCATGAAAACACGTTCTTCTTGACCCTCTATGCCCCTAGAACAGAAGCTGTGCTCCAGAACGCAATGGAGAATGCGACCAATGCCAAATGACGGCTCAACTACTGAGGGGATATAGGGGCGCTCGCCGACAGTCTGCGTGGCTGCCTCGAAGCGAACCATTTCCCTTGTCAAGTCGTATGCCTCAGCATTTGCACCGTTCGACTTGTCACCCCCCCCGCTGCAAGCCGACGGAACCACCAGTCTGTACACCCCACTTGTTTCCAGCTGCTCCTCAACGGCCTCCTTCTCCTTGTCCGACAACGCCTCGATCGCAGCAACCACGGCTTTCTGACTCTGCCGAAACACAGCTCCTATCCGCTGCTTGTTGAAAATTGGCTTTAGCACTGACAGCCGAAGCGGAGGATCAAACCTCTCCATCGCAACCAAATCCACCTTAGAGGCCCGTGTATGGCTGCTTAGGTCGAAGGCTGTGTGCAACATGCACATAGATTTAAACACGCATGAACACACACATCAACACATCAACACTAACACACACAAATGTAGGCACACACATTCATAGATATCAAAAACACATATTGACGCACAGTAATACACCCATATTAACGCACAGTAATACACACATACTAACGCACAGTAATACACACATACTAACGCACAGTAATACACCCATACTAACGCACATGAATACACACATACTAACGCACATTAACACACCCATATTAACGCACATTAATACACACACGTTAACGCACATGAATACACACATATTAACGCACATGAATACACACATATTAACGCACATTAATACACACATATTAACGCACATGAATACACACATATTAACGCACATGAATACACCCATATTAACGCACATGAATACACACATATTAACGCACATTAATACACCCATATTAACGCACATTAATACACCCATATTAACGCACATTAATACACATATTGATCGAGATTAAAACACATTTCAACACATGAAAACCCCCATTGAAACACATGAACACACACTAGAACACATTAACCCATTACATATATTGATATATTTTTTTACAGAGAGAGATCGAGAGACAGTAGCATACACAAACAAGTACACACGCACACGTACATAATATATACGTGATATCCATATATGTATATACATAATATACATATATATACATACATAGAGAGAGAAAGATATCTACACATAGATGCATTAACACACACAGACCCATGCATTGCGCGCGGGTACAGCACGAAGAAAGCGAAGTTGCATGAGTTATACGGAGGGTGTGGCATCGATGGGGAACGAAAAGGCGGGAAATGCGATGGCTAAGTACGAAATCGATTATTATTCGTCGCATCGCTTAGGATGGGAAGTACCTGCACGATCTGCATGCCCAGCGACTTCGATCCATCCATAGGCCGTCTCCACTTCAGCATCCCAGCAGTCGGAGGCGTAGTGTGCCATTTCCGTTTTGAGGTGTTGCCTGAAGCGAATGTGTTTTTGCTGCAGGCCGATCTTGAGCAGGAAGCTGTACGTTCTGGCAAGAAAGTAAGCAAGCGTCTTGTTCGCCACGATGCCCTTTGCCACAGCATCCCTGAGCGGCATATCGGTGAGCAGCACTCCACACCCCAGTTGCCGCTCTCTGGGGAAAAGCGGCAAGAGCGCCTCCTCAACGTCCACAAACTTGGGGAAGTCGTTCTTCTTCTCGGGATGGCAGAAGTGCTCGATTTCCGCCATGGGAAACTCCCTCACACGCAGCAAGCCGTTTCGGGGAGCGATCTCGTTGCGAAATCCAATGCCAAGCTGAGCCGCTGCAAAGGGCATGCGTCCTCCAACAAACTCGTAGAGGCGCCTAAAATTCACAAATATACCCTGAGCCGTTTCTGGACGCAAGTAACCTCGGCCCTCCAGCTGCTGCTGCTGCTGCTGCTTCTGCTGCTTCTGCTGCTGCTGCTCCTTGACAGCCTGCGGAATTCCCTGGGTGGCAGATGCGGAGGAAGCCTCCTCCTTAGGTCCCAGCTTCAGTCCGAACATGAGGTTGAAGGGAAAGGGAGCAGAAAGAGGATTGCCGTGAGGCGACACGACTTGGAAGCGCTCAAAAAGCCTCTGCAGCTCCTCAGCTGTATAGGCATCGGCCTGCCGATGAATCAGCTCAAGCTCCGCTATCTTCGCGTCCTTCTCCGAGACTTCCAACTGCGCATTCTCCTTCACCTTCCTGACCTCCTTCTCAATGACCTCTTCCAAGTACTTGTCTGCCCGAAAACACTCCTGTGTAACGACATCCTTCACCATCAAATCCGTGAAGCGATCCACATGGCCTGCAGCGCATGCGCCCACAGTCAATCCACATATCTAATATATATACATATATATTTATATTTATATATTATAGAATTTATACATTTAAAGACCCATAATAAATATACACACACATTGTAAACATACATATACATATATATGTATATGTATATAAATATGTACATGTCATCCATACGTGTACATGCACCGCAACGGTCACGCGCAAAGGTCACTGGGTAAAGAAAGACCCCATTCTTTGAATTTCTTCTCCCCCCGTCCCCTCCCATTTTTATTCTCCCCATGAAGCCGCATGCTCTGCTCCTGTGGCCAGCAGGAGTTCGCCGCAGTGTTATTTCCAGTTCTTATCCTCGCAG
This sequence comes from Cyclospora cayetanensis, assembly GCF_002999335.1. Lineage (NCBI taxonomy): Eukaryota > Apicomplexa > Conoidasida > Eucoccidiorida > Eimeriidae > Cyclospora > Cyclospora cayetanensis. Next base: position 198,532 of record NW_020312170.1, on the reverse strand, counting down.
GGGGTGGCCTCGTGCCTCTGCATATCTAAGTACGTGAACTGAAAGTCGAAATCGCCATTCATGAGAGAGGCATGACGCACCCGACGTCTTGAGAACTACGTGCGGGGTGAGGCAAGGCCCTGAAACTTCCAGCATTTCCTCTTCGAGGACAAAATGAGATCTCCAAAGAGCCTCGATTTGGCTCTTCAAGCCGCATCCTGAAAAAAAGCACGCGCAGCAGCAGGCAGCTTGTCGAAGCGCCGTTCAATTCAGCTTTCTTTTCATGACAACGCCCCACTCTGCATCGTCAAGAACGGCTGTTTGAGCGAGCGAGCGATCGATCAACTGTGCTGCTGCTGCGCATGCGGCACACGGCTACGGAAGCACAACGCGAGGGAGTCGTACCAGGAGGCCCCAAGTCGAAGAGGCCTCCAGAGCCGCCGTAAATTTCATAAGCAGGAACGACAAAGAACTTCCGCTTGATTAGGTTCTCGCACTGTTGCCTGTACTTGATGAAGGAGGGCTGCTGGTAACCGCCTTGCTGTTGGATCTGCTTTTCTAGATGCTGAATCTCCTCGCGCGCGGCAAGCACAGCGGCAGCTGCAGCGTCGATTTCAGCGGCTCCAGCGTGCTGCTGCCGCAGTTCGCGTGCCTTTTCATGCAGCCGTGCAGCTTCCACACGCAGCTGCTGCAGCTGCAGCTCGAGGGATGCGATACTCGTATCCGACCCCGTCATCATGAAGCTCCTGACGAGGTGCCTTCTTCTGCTGCTGAGGTAGTGGAGCGGGCTGCTGCTGCCGATGCAGCAGCGAAGAGACGCAAAGGGGGGTGGGCTCAGGCACGTTGGAAGGCCGCGCGAGACGCGAGAATTCCGGAAGCCACGCGATGTTGTGCGTACAGCAGCCAGAGGAAGCAAATCAAGCCTCACCCTGATCATTCAAAAAGGCCCCCCTCAGACGCGGTTGGGCGTGCAATGGACGGCAGGACGGGGTGTGGCGCATGCGCTTCGCAGCGACTGCTTAGGACCAATGATTCAGGTGTCCAATATTCCCACAGGCAGGGCTTGCAAGGCAGAGAGAAAGAGAGAGAGATGAAAAAAGCTTGCTTTGAAGGGAGGACATGCATCACGAAGGGAAACGCGGTGCAGCGCGTGAGGATCCTTGGAGGGGCCCCCAAAGCCCCAGAACATCAGTGCGTACACCCGGGAGTTCCTGAAGCGCAAAATTGGCTAAGTGTCCAGAAACGCGGTAGATTCATCGCTTTTTAGTGGCGTTTTGTGTGTTGCAACGCGTTGCAGCAATAAAATCCGAAATACCCCGAGAATATCGGCAGGAGTGCCACTCGCTGTGAGCGCTCTGCAGCGACTGCAGTGACAGACACAATGCTCCCCCCCTTCCCTCGCGAAGAAAGTCCGCTTCCAGGCTGCATTCGACATTAGATTTATATAGATTTAGGCCTAAAGCGCGTTTCGCCTCAGGCAACCAGCAAACATCACCCCAGTGCCCCGCAGCAAGCAGGATCTCAAGGGCCTGTTGTTGCATTGAGCCGAGCGGCGCTGCCTCTCCCCCCCGGGGTGTGTGTTTCTGGTGCTTCGGTGGAGGTTTTATTGTGCACAGTATCCCGCCGCATGTCGGTCCTATTATTCCTGTCCCGTAAGCAGCAGCTGCAGCTGCACACAGGAGCGCTTACGAGGGATACGACGAAGCGCCAGCCTCGGAGAAGGCCTTCCTTCCGAGGTAGCAGGTAGACAGACTTGAGGCGTGTAGGGGGGATCGTTTTGTTTGCGTTGCTTGGTTTTCCACGCGCGCGATGCCGTCGCAAACGCTTTGAATTGGAGCCAAAAGCTCGAAAATGGAAGCCTCAAACGTTCCCGGAGGCTTTCACATGTCTCAGGGGATGGAAGGAAGTCTCCCCGCGATGCTGCAAAGCGAGGAGAACTTGCAGCAACAGGCAGGCTGGCAGAACCGCGAGCAGCTCTTCCTGCAGTCTTCATACGATCAGCCTTTTTATTCACATCCGTGGCAGCAGAAGCAGAAGCAGCAGCAAGGACAGTACCACATCTTTGAGCCTCAAGTCTCTCTAGTAGGAGAGCAGCAGCAGCAGCAGCAACCCCAGTATCACCACCCCCACCAGCGGCAGCAGCAGATGACTCTTTTAGAGGCCCGCGTGCTGGACGCTCGCATGCGTCTGCTGCTGCATGCGGGAGGTGTCTCTTTCTCTCTTGAAGAGCAGCGGCAAATCGTTCGCAGCACCAATCGCTGCTTCCTCCTTTCCTGCTGCTGTGGGCTTGCTGCTGCGGCTGCCGCTCGACGCGTGACTTCTTTAAAGGTAGTGTACTGCCGCTCCTCTAATCCCTCGCCCTTGTTGGCCTCTATCTCTCTGTCTCTGTCTGTCTGTCTGTCGCTCTCTCTCTCTCTGTCTCTCTCTCTCTCTCTCGGCTATATGTGTTGCTGCTCTCCAGTTGTCAAGACGGGGGAGGAAAGCGTGTGCTATTTTATCGCTGCCGCAGGCAACCCAGGTACAGTGTTTCTTGGTGGGGTCCTTCGGGGGATTGGCTGTGTTATCACCTCTGCAACGGCGGCACTTATGGCAACGGCTCATTGCAACTCCAGACAGCAGCGCTGGACAGACGGCCCAGCGGTTGCTGCAGCAGATGCGCTCCGCAAATATTCCTCTGCAGGAAACTCCGAATCTCCCGCTGCCCTCCCCACCGCTGCAGCCTATTGCCGCTGCAGTGGGGGGAATGCAGCAGCAGCAGCAGCGGATGGAGGGGGCTGCTGGTGCTTTTTTTTTCGGCTATGGTTCGACACGATGGGGGCAAAAACTCGGAGAACGGCAGATGCAGCAGCGTGAGCCAGACCGAATGTTGCCGCTAGGAGGGGACGCTGCAAGGTTGCATTGCATCTGTTTTTGCGTGCTGGTGCTGCTGCTCCTCCGCCCCATACAACTTGGCCTCTTTGTTCCCGCTGCTGCTGCTCCCTCTCTGCTTCTCATACAGCTTTTGGTGCTGTTGTCTTGCGGCGCGCGCAGCCTTCCGGTCCTGGAACGACATCCTTCTAGAAAACTTTTTCCTGCCGCAACAGTAGTTGCAGTAGGAGCCGCGGCAGCAGCACCACACCTGTGGCCTTTGCTCTTTGAGTACTTTTTGAGCGTGCCCTCCCCATGGATTGTGCTGATTTAGAAGCAGTGCAGCCGGCAGAAATCGTCTCTTGACATGTCTAGGGTCCAGAGAGGAAGAGGGGAAGGGCAAGGCGGACAGGGGGAGAATCGGAGGGTGGGCAGATCACCAGATGGTTTTTTCTCTGCTGCCACATGTGTGTGGCGGCAGAGAAAATTTCCCGAGTGGCGTCTTTTCTGCTAAATTCATCGTACCACTAGGGGGCGACTCGGGGCTTTGCGGATTGCCGCGGCAGCCGCTCTAAGAAGTTAAAAGCGCTCTTTCTGACCAGTGCCTAGAATATCGGGGAAAGCGACGAGAACCTGGCATGGCTGCACTCCAGAGAGTAGCCTTTTTGCCGCCTCTTTGCGCCCTCCCTTTTACGCCAGACGGCAGCACAGCGTCGAAAGGCGCAATCGCTAGATGTGTTAGCGAATTTTTTTCGTGCCAGTCACCTGGCAGCAGAAATGACCGCTACGGCTGGTGGTGGTGCGTTGTAGCTATATCGATCGAAACAGCTGTGCAGCGTCGGACTGTTAAAATGGGTATACATTAATATATAGGCACCGCGAGAAGGGACGGAGTTTTGAAAATTTTGTGAGCAACCGACGTGAAGCGTTATGGGAGCTCTCACTCAAGAGTGGGCGTACCGGAGTGCGATATTTTTCTGACAAGAAGGACTCCTCCTCAACGGTGCTGAACCTCTACAGCAGGTTCCCCCTTGAAACAGAACGCCACCAGAGGCTCTAGGAGCTTTCGAGAGAGGCACGAGTGAACCTGCGCATGCATGAGAAACAATTCCAGACCGCAGTCGTATTTAGTTGCCCCATGCTAAGGCTGCCTAAGCTCAGCGCTGCCTTCCCTATCAAGGCTCCGAAGCCTAGGAACCGACCCTTCCCCAACGTCTCCTCCTCCCTACTACCTTGAAAAAGCAAAATCCTAACACATGGCCTTCTGGATCGACGACAGCCTCCGAGAGGGTTGATGCTTCTCCGAGCGACCTCTTAGGTGACGCTTTGACATCGCCTTCAGGTCGGAGATTGTCACAGGAGGCAAGGAATGCCCGCGCACCTGCACACCCATAAAAACTACCGCACATCCTACTAGCCATAAGAAGCTGCCCCTCAGCAGCTGTTGCTGTACGTACACCGCATTTTCGGCGCGAGATCTGGCAGCCCTGCACCCTCTTCTTCCTCGCATAGTATCCATCCCGCGATCAGTAACAAAGGGAGAAGGTTCCAGCCATCTAATGGCGAAGCAGGGAAATGCAGAATTTCATGACGCACGTTCTAAACGCTTGGACTCCTCTGCAACTGCAAAGAGGGCCAGCTGTCTGTCGAACTCTGCGATAAAACGCACACGCAAACTCTTGCGAAGCAGAGATAACGCTAGTCCTCTCGAGACGAAAATTTCAACAAATCCCTGAAGGAGGCGGCGGCATGCCGTACGGTTTGAGCCGCCTTCTCGGGGGCTCAGCGAGAGCAGTATGTACACTTGGCGGCCCTGAGCTGCCTCTGCAATCTGAAAGCAGGAACATGACGCATGGCGGGCATCCTTGCAAGCCAGGTGTATCAGCAGCCGCATTTAGCTCGGCGGTGGAAAAGGAGTATATATCCTGGCAGGGGAGCTGTCAAGAAAACGAATCAATATATCCATATATATGTATACAGGCAACTTACGATCGCCTCAAACAGCTGGCGTCGCCTTTCCTCTTTGGCCAAAAGGAGCTGCACGCTGATCGTCAGAGACGAAAAGGCAACCTGTATCGCACAGGAGTGATGAAGGCTGGTGGTACTGGATAGAAGCCGTCAGTCCTTCTTTCTCTCTCTCTCTGTGTGTGTCTGTGTGTTTGTGTGTTTGTTTCTCTGTGTGGATGGGTGGGTGGGTGGTGGGGTTGCGCGTGGCTGCAACACGGCCCTCCCGAAGGGCCGGCCCCTTCTTCTCTCTTACGGAGCACTCGGCGTAAGAGAAGCACTTGTAGTCTGATTTGAGCAAAGCCGTGACACCCTAAGTAAACAAAAGAACAAGTTTAAACTGTGTCGCATGCATAGGTAGCGGGGGCGTAGAGAGTTGAAACGGCTGAACGACGCTGCATCAGTCCTGTGGCCTTATGTGCATGCAGCGTACAACTTCCAGCAAGCGTCGGCTATCGAAGCGCATGACGTCAAAACTTTGCTGCGCTGTCAGCACCAACGAGTAACTCCATCCTAACAACCCGGAGAGCCATGCTAGAGCGTGAGCATCTCTGCATCGCTCCCGCGAAACACACAGCCCCTACATACAGCCGCTCAAGGCACGTGGGCATGAGTGTCGTTGTGAACCTAGAGAATTTCTGCCGAGGCCTAGCATGCACAGGCGCTGCTACACCTCTGCTTGTTTGTACTCTAAAAGGAGGTGCCGCCATCGCGAGGCATCGGAGTTGTCGCCCTACATGGCGTTCCATCGAAGGTCCGAGAGGTCAGGTCTGCACGCCACGGTGTCTGTACAGCGACACACGTAAAACGAGGCAAACACACCGCCAGATGGTGCAGAGGGCCCCCTTTTCTCCCCCCTCTCCCCTATCGCAGGATGGTTATTTTGGCATGAGAGGAGTTTCGTGACTCAGACGTTCGCGCTGAAAAGAAGGCGTTGAGCGAGCTACCTGTTATAATGGCACCAATGAGAAGGGCTGCAAGATCCTGGGGCAAAGGAGGTAATATTTCCGAATAATGGATTTGCAATGCCTCGAGCTGCAAGCCACCCACCGCAGTCCCCCCTCCCCCCACGTTTCGTGTGAGCGCTTCCAGGCATCGCTGCCCGTCCCCATACGCTTACACTAGCGCATGCAACAACTTCGCGTGTCGTTTGTAGGGCTTACAAGGAGAGCCACAAGGGAGGAACAAGACCCAACGCAAGGGCCGGTGATGCGCTTCTTGCATGCCGCTGGAAGGGCCTTCTTGTCGACGTGATGATCCACGCAGCTCACCACATGCTGCCGCCATCTGCAAACCGCAAGGCCCCTCAACACGTAAGACTTTCATGTCTTGTCTTGCCTGCATCGAGCAGCGAAACGCCAGAGAAAACTAACAAGAAACCCAACACATGCAACTTCTTTGCAGCCTCTTTGCAGCAGCGCCACTATCATCATCATCACTATCATCAGCACCAGAAACTCTAGTTACTGCAGCAATGGCGTACTGCTCTCTACTGCCACTGCCCAAATCATTATGGTCCACTAGGCACACCCTCACGGATGTCTCTGGATTCTGCAGCTGCTCCAGCAACTGCAACCCAACCAATGCACACACATACACACACACATACATAAATGTATATACATATATGTATATGTATACATACATAATATATATATGTATATATATACATACACATACACACATACATTCACATGCATATACATACATATACATACATGTACATACAAACAGAATACACACACACACACAACACACACAAATACAATGCACCTAAACATAATACGCACACATACACATAAACACATTTGAACACATACACATAAACACACATACCCACACAACCACATACATACACACATACAAACACAAACACATGCAAACACACCCTTCCTCCCTCCCGACCCATACCTCCATCTAGCCACAGTAAAGCTTATTGAAAAACGCATGCCTACGCAGCTAGCGAAGGCTTTTTTTTCTGCAGCGTCCAGATCAGAATGAGCAGGGAGCTACATGCCCCCCCTAGCTGCACCGCGAGACAGGTGGAACGGCTGCCAGATTGACGCCAATCGAGACGCATGCAGCCCCAGGAGCTTGATAGGGTGTCTCGCCTCTTCAGCCTGCTGCCCACCTGATGCACTTCGGAGTGAGTGGTGAAGAGAAGACGCGAGGCAGCGGGGACGCCAAGACATGAGGAGATCCACCAGTCCGCCTGAGGCAACGCAGCACTTTTTGAACTCGGAGGAATTTTTTTCGAAATGCAGACAAATAGCAGCAGAAACGCCAAATGCAGCACAGCTTCCTGCCAGCGACGCCGACCTGCAATCTGCTGCGAAAATCGGCAGCACTGCAATCCACCAGGGGCAGAAATGCTGGAAGATCCGCCTCGTGTTGCTGCTGATGGCTGCTGTCAAAGCTCAGCCCACGCTGCAGGAGTCTGCAAGTTTCCAGAGCAAATGCGTAGCCTATGGCAGCAACTGTCGAGTCCTGTGACACTCGCAAATTCAAAACCCAAAGTTTTTCATTCCGGAGCCATGGGGGGCCCCTGGGGGGCCCCTGGGGGGCCGCCCTTATTGGTGTGGGGGAAGGGGGGGAACGCCTACTGTCGAAAGGCTGCTGCTCCTTCACACCACTTGAGAAACACCGCAAAGTTGATACGCACCAGGTCTGCACTGCTATTTCCAAGGATTACTGCAACATCCGCTTCCAGATTCTTGGCAGGCTGTGACTCTACTTTGTCAGCTACCCCGATACGCAGACGAGTAGCGCAACGGGAGAGGTAGCTGGCCGCAGAAGGAGCCGCCCAAGAGGCACAGGCAGCAGTGCCTGCTGCTGCTGCTTTCTGTGCTGCCGCTACTGCCGCTGCTTCTGCCATCGCCACTGCATCTGCCTCTCCTTCGCCTGCTGCTGTTGGTGCCAGGCCCGCAGAGTCCGCAGCCTCAGCACCAGCAACAGCAGCCCTTTGCTCCAGAACTGCGCTTTCGTGACGATCTGGGGAACAACAGCAACGGCAACAACGGCATCAATGGCAACTAGGGTGATGTTTATATGCCTCTAAACCCGATCCAGAAGGGGAAAAGCCGATAGTCTCTTATCGGGGTGTAATTCTGTAGCACGTCCGTCCAGGACCCTCAAAGAGAAGAATGGTGACTCACCGAGAAGGGCATGCGCCTTCTCGATTGCGGAGATCAAAATTGGCATTGCAAGAGCTGCGGAGGCGGTCACCACTGTTGCTGCTCCTCCTGCTACTGCCACTGCCGTATTCAGTTGTTCTTAACGATTCTGTGCCCCTCACGGTCTCCCTTGGAGCTCGAACCAGCCGTGTTTCGCTGCAAATTCTGGCATTCCTGTCAGTCAAGGTGGAAGCGCAGTGTGACAAAGACGATGAGCCTTTGTGCTGCAGCAGCAGCCCAGACACACCGAGAGGGTGAGGCAAGCAAGCGATCAGGCTTAAGAGTCAACCGTCAGGTTAAGACCGTATCCAAAGCCCTGCGGATTTTCACGCCGTGTTCGGGTGTACAGGCACCTCAACCCACAGAAGTCGCTGATACCTCCCGTTTGCTTATCTTCTCCCTCGAACTTTCCCGATGATTATCAAGAAAAAGGGTTTTGTAACGAATTTTTAGACGACTATGCAAAAGTAGGGCTGTTTCATCGGGGGAGAGGGGGCCTCCAGGTCCTGTCGGAGGGTCGCCGCCATGACCACCAGGGCCACCTGTTCTCGGAAGTTCCTTCTCTCCACGCGAGACAAATCTACTACATCTGCTGTGTTCCCTTATTTAATTTACTTGAACCTCAAACTCCAGACGGAAGAGCGCTCAATTTCCTGCGCTTTGCTGCCGCTGAGTCCTGTCGACGTCAGTAGGGTGGGCCCTCTCTGGCTTCAGTAGCATCTGTTGCAACCTCGCACGTAGCGACCCCGCCGCGTATCGAGACTATTGTGGGCGTCTCAAACAGTTGTACCTGCATCCCCTGCGGCATCAGCATCCGGATCTGCGGCAAAGACACGAGCACCTTCATTGTCACTACCATCTCTCAGGATGGATTGCTTCCGTCGTCAGCTGGTGATCAAGCGGAAGGTTGTTGAACGCACGCTCAAGGATCTCGTCTGCTACAGAGCGGAGGTTCTTGAGCATCAGCAGGTCCTTCACCAAATGGAGGTAAGCACCCCTCCGTCCCGCTTACTTGAACCACTGCTCCTTTGGTGTCTGCTCTTGTTGATGCCGATGCACTGAGGCATCACGATACGGATGCGGCTTTCTTAGCATCTAGTTCTTCCCGTGACATTTCAACCGACATAAGGTGTATCTCCTGCCCAAGTCTGCCTTCTTTCCTGCTGACGTGGGACAGGCAGGCATCGCCTCAATGCTTCGTCGTTCTTTTGCGCACTATGTGTTTTCCAGAGTGTGTGCAATAATCCATCTGAAAAAATGCTTGTTGTCACCTTTCCTCCTGAGGTGTTCCTTTGACTCATGCCACCCTTTTCTACCGGGTGCTCTCCTACGTTGCTGCTGTCTGTGCTTCGTGTCGGCATATGGCCCTCATTGCTTTCCACCTTGTTCTCGTCGGCATTAAGCTGCCTTCGTGTATCTGCAACGCCTGTTGCTGCCGTGTGTAGAGCCACCTCCCAGCACTTAGCTGTCGTGTGCTTGCACGCTTGCTTGCCTCCACCTTCTCTCCAGGCTGCAGGACGTGAGCCAAGCGACATTCGCCAAAGACGAAACGTTCTGACCGAAACTCTTCTGATGGTTCCAGACGCAGAGGAGCGTCTTTCTGCCGCATGCAATGCCTTGGGAGCACACCTTACAGAGAACCGTAGCTGTTGTCTCAAGGCCCTTGCGCTGCTGCTGCAGCAGCTGCAGGAGGCTTCTGAGCAGGAGGCTTCTGAGCCGTCGGCTAAAGATGCTGCCGTCTCCCCTGCTATCGATTCTGCTGCTGCTGTCGATAAGCAACGAAAATCTTTGCACGAAGCAGACACGCACACCCCCGAAGCCGCCATGACGCCGCAAGCAGAGAGAGACGAGTGGCTAGTCGAGGAGCTGCTAGCCGCGAGAAAAGCCCTCCTTAGCGTCAAGCAAGAAGCCCCCAATGTACCGGTCCCACTGCATTTCTTCGAGTCTTTGGAAAATGCAGCTGAATGTAAGGAAGAGGATGGAGGATGGGGAGGCGGGGTTCACTGCGGAGAACAGGAATATGACCCTGATGAAATTTAACCCTGATCCATTTTTTCTCCCTCGAGTTCTTCTTCCAGGCTCGGCATCCTGGGCAATTGATGCTTTTGCTTTCGCGCCTTACAAACGTACTCTGGTACAGAGGCAGCACCAGAATAAGTCTTCAACAGCTCTCTAGGGACAAAGAAGGAAACACTGATAATGGTAGGGGGCAAACAGCAAACCAGCAGGCACAGAGTCAGAGGAGCAGAAGGCGACAGCCGTACGAACTTATGGAGAAAATGATACTGAGACTGCTTCATAGAGTTCGTATATGCCGTTTGGGCCTAGTTATCATGGCGTCTTACCTTTGTGAGAAAAGGCCTTGCTACCGCACTTGATCGCTGTTCGCAAAATAGAGCCCCAGTTTCTCTCATGCTCTGCCTTTTACCTATGCAGCAGAGGCGAAAGTAAACTTCTGTTAGGGGCATTCCTGAGTTTTTGGGGCCTAGATATTAGGGAGAAAGAATAGGGCAGTTGCCCTCTCGTTCTATGCTCCTTGCTGTAACTCGCCGTATGGCCAAGTAAAAGATAGTGCTTTAGCAGGATGCACCGCATCGTCACAGGAACTTTGCTTCAGGTGTATACGCAGAAGGGCTGGCCGACTGTCTCCTCTCAGGAGCAGTTCGCCGTCAAGTTTTCCGAATATTTGGTAACCGCCGCAAAGGGAAAGCAAGCGGTGAGGCGAGATGCAGGCCCACACATTGCAGTGCCACTGGGTACTCGCATCCTTCGTTCTGCCCTTAATTCTTAGCTTTCTATTTGCTTCCACCTTTTCAAAACCTATACAGGCTCATGCCTCTCTGGGGGCATCTCGGCTCCTCTTTGCCTTCCCCAGTTCCCGCGGCACACTTGGCCGCGCCTTTGCTTCATGGTGCAATATCAATTTTTGCAGTCACTGGGCGGTTGCAAAGTGTCGAGTCAGTGTCGAATTCAGGCAAAACCCCCTTCTTGCACACGTAGAAGCATCTTGAACCTGTCGGGACAGAGCCGCGCGCATCCTCAGGGCTCGGCGTGGGGCGCACATATACACACACACAGCGTCCTAAGGATCCACTGATCTGCGAATATGTTTCTGAATCACCTTAATAAGCACGCATCATGAGAGACAACATACACCAAGGCAGAAAATAACGCTTCAGAACGTGGGACCGACCGGATGTCCTGGACCGAGGAGGGGTCACTTTCAAGTGTGAGGGAAGGAGCGAGGGCGGTTGATGCAGTGAAAATTGCTTGCTGATTCACTTTTCCTTAGAATTCTGAGCATCGGTCCAAGCGATGAGAGCTGGTGGGCTTATTTGCCGCATGACTGAGAGCGGTCGCATGTACACCCCGGAACCAGCTCCATGCTTTTCGGTACTGCAAGTGACCCCACATCTCTGCTTCACTAGTTGAAAAATACGCTCTAAATGATAGAATGCCGGCTTTACAATAAATCAAACTGCAGGAAAGAATGCAGCCAAGCAGACTGGGTGGGTAACGGGCCGAGAGGTGTCCCTGCTCTCTGTGGCCTTTACCGGGACGGGCCTGGGTCACTCACTGGCTAGCTGGAGTGCAATGTGGCTCGATGTGCGGTGGATGGCTTACAGCTGTATTATTCTCTTTCTGTGTTTGTTCAGTTGCTCTTTCTGCGTCTTCCTTCATCGTTTAGCTCATCACTGAACACGGTTCCCGGCTGTCCTTCACGGCTGTGTGAAGCAGCCGCGCAAAACCAGCTCAACTGCCTGTGCAGCAACAAACAGGGCCTCCATAGAGGCTGGTTCTTATTCCTGCTCGTTTTTTGCACACTTTCGTGCCTTTAATTCTTTCTTCGACTCCATTCCCCCATCTTCTTGCCTCTTCCTGCTCAGAGACGCAATGAGGCTTGCCCCTGTCTTTGCTCCTTCAGTGCGGGCATCCGCTGCCTGTACGGCCTTTTTGGCCTCAGCGGTTGTCTTGCTGTCTTCTCCCATAGTTGAACTCGGGCTTGCGGACACCGAAGGCTGGCTCTCTGCTGATGAGGCAGCCCTGCACTTGCACGTGCTGCAGATGGAATTTCCGCTGTGCTTCTATTCTGCGGTCGTGCATATGGTTTCTCGGCAGGAAACGGCGGCTTCCACCGTTGTAGAGTGTAAAGAGTTGTGTTATGCAGACCTGAAATGTGATAAGTTTTCGTTTGATTCTACCGCAGAGGCCTCCAGTGCCTGTTCGCTTATGCAAAAAAGCGCATTCGAAAGTTCCGTGCCAAACAACGGAATTACTGGACTTGGAAGCTGCACGGACTCATGCAAGGAGGAGGGCCTCGTTCAGGGCCTCCTAGTACGCGTCATAGCGGATGGTTCTGTCTCAACATTGCAGGAGTGCTTGGACCTCTGCGTGGAGAGCGAGCCCTGCGTTTATGCATCCTTTGATTATACCACGGATGTGTGTTGGCTCCGAGGGGAGAAAGCGGGTGAGACACTGTACAAGCCAGGAGCTGTTTCGGCTGCCAAACGGTGTGGTCTGAGGGACAGCTCGGTCACAGTGGATCTAGCCATTGTGGGGGCTGAAGACCTTAACAGCGCTGATGAGACAGAGAGCTGGGAGCTGTGCCGTAGCAACGGTCAGATCATGCCTACGGCTCGGTACTTCTCATGGGATTCTGAATCTAAGGTGTGTAGCCTCTTCGATAGCTCGGCGAAGGGGCTGTTTAAGAAAAAAGAAGGAACGATGGCGGGTCCTACGTGGCCCTTCCAGTCTCCTTGCTACGTTCCAGATGTGCGAATTCCAACCAAAGCGGCGAGTGAAGGAACCTATGCTATGAGTCCCCTGCACTGTCAGCGGCTCTGCCTAGACGCTGTTGACTGTGAATTCTTTTCCTACAGGGAAGAAACAGGGGAATGCTTCCACCTCGGCGGCTCCACCTCCAAGGATGTAGCTCTAGAGGCTGCTACTGGATGGGTGGCAGGCCCTCCGAAATGTGAAACTCGTGACTGGTGCACCGTCCAAGGCATGTATTACAGCGGAGGAACCATTTCAGACATTGTGATGGCTGGTACCGAGGTGTGCAGAAACAAATGCAGAGCGAATAAGGACTGCGCTGTTTGGGGGTATAATCACGAGAAAAACCTTTGCTCCCTGATGCGTGAAGCTGCCCTACAGAAGGTTGGAAAAGGCTCGAAATTTGTTTCTGGCCTCCCGCAGTGCGGCTCTCCGCGTGCTTGCGAGATGAATGAACAAGACCTTGGCCTGTCGAGGCACCTGGAGGACATAGAGCAAGTCACAGATGCTGTGGAGTGCAGCAACGCATGCCACGCACAACCCAGATGTTACAGCTTCTCACTCTTAGAGGGGAGTACGTGCAGACTATATAGTAAAGCCAGCCAACCAAGAACCTCCCCCGGCAGCATCTCGGGTCCAGCTGTTTGCTGAGGGAAATCGGATCGATGCGTTACGGCAAAGGAGCTGGCGCTACTGTATACCAAAGTCAAGACGCTCATCTGAAACGCACTACTGCTGCAATAGGGAAAAGACGAACAGGCGCTGATGATCTATTCAGCTGAAACCGAGGCAAAGCTTGAGCAGTGCAGCGCGAGCAAGCACGGGCATGTGTCTGACAGACTGCATTCCCATCCGTGTTTTCTACGCACATTCGAAGGAGGCACCCTCGTTGCCTTGCGAATGCTTGACTCCTTGTATGTTGCTTTCCCTGGTGGTGGCGTTTTCGCTTCGTTTGCCACGGATTGAGCCCCCAGCGTTCACTGCAGAAACTCCCTTCAAGCTGCTACCTCGGTACGGAAGCGGTGGATGCAGCCGACCTCGACACCTCTGGATCTGAAGCTTGGAGACTCAGTTCCCCTCACAAACTGTAAATACACCCAGAGCTCGTTGGTCGAGCTGTAGGCGTCCACTCCTCACCCCATTAACATTTGTTGAGCAGATAGGTCTGTGGACTTGGATTCGGTCTGTTCCCTTATGTTGGGGTGGTGTTCAGCTGAGTGCTAAGCCTTTGTGCGCTCGAGGCACTCTCCAGCACGGTTTCGCAGTCGTTATAGCTTGGAGGCCCCCTACGCGTGCCCATTAGGAGAAGACACTGTTGGCCTTTTGGACTCGCCTCCTCTATCTCTGCCCATCCCTGACATGTTTACGCGCATTCTCTAGTTCGGTTGACTCCTCATCATGTACTTTGGCACACAAATATTGAAGCCGCAGACAGCTATTCTGGCGGCAGCAAATATCGGTTCCTCCTTGCGTCTCAAGTCCTGTAGGGTTTGCCGTGCAAAGCATGCAGCTTCAGGCCCCCAGTCGACTCCATTGTGCACTCCAGTGCGCCTATTGCCTGTTAGCCATTGTTGCTCTGTCTACCTCGCTACCCGGGGTGGCTTTACTCAAGCTACTTTGTACTATACAGCTCATCCCTGAAACAGTCTAACTTCCTCCTAATTGTCTATTTGAATTGGCTGTTCCTACATCATGTGCGTCGCACAGAAGAGTTATCTAGTTCGATGCAAGAAGCAATGCTGTGCGCCTCCGTGTTATAGGCTGCTATAAGAATCTGAGTGCGAACAAATGCTCAGGAGTATAGGGTGCAGCAGCACCCTTGTACCTCAGCATTGACTCTCGCTCGTCTTATGTCCGGGCCTCGGGGGACAGGGGGGAGGGAGGGAAGGCACTCTTTTAAAAAAAAATTGAATAGCCTCTTGTGGAGCTTTATTTTAAGTTTGGAGCTAATAAAGAGCCACTAAAGGGCGACTCTGATTAGAGCGCGGCATCAATCCGGCGCTCGCCCCCAGCGTCACCTTCGTTGGCTTATGGGACACAGAAGAAGTCAGCGAGCCGCTAAGGGTGCCCTTAGAGCAATTCATAGCGTGTTAGAAAAATGCCGCAAGCGACCCAGCTTAAAAGTAAACATAGGAGAAGTCAGTGCATGTCGGACCAGGACACGCCCCTCATGGTTATATGCAATAGGCATTTATGCCCAAACGTTTGCTTGTGCATCGTCTAACTCAGAACAAACCAGTCCTACAGCAGCAGCCTAATGATGCTGGCTTAAAACGCCAGACCGTTACTCTATCGGTCTCGCAGTATACGAGAAATACGGTGGCACCTACATGAGACTAGGGTGTCCCCTGAATAAATGGAAAATCAGAAGCCTTCTTGAGCGGAGCCACGGGAGGTGCACACCTCGGCGCATATGGCTGATCCCCTGCTTGCATTGGTGCATCCCTTTCTTCTCCCCAGTCAGTAGGAGAAGCCGGAGGTGGGCAGTAGGACAATTCGACGTGAGGGAAGAAGGCGGTACAAGGCGGAGCCAACAATAAGCACGGATAGCACGTTCCTGCAACTAACCGGAAGGTTCTATTAAATTGAATTCTCAAGGTAGCGAGCAATTGTGACGCAGTGTGCGAGTGCATTAGGGTTAACGGTCGCAGATGTGGTGGCGATAAGAACCGAAACCTGTGGTGTATGGACACCTACTTTTGATTTGTCGGCGCTGCTCTGATATATACGACACAGCAATCTATATGCCTCCATAAATCATGAGTACGTTAGCCAGATTGCAAGAAATAGGAAATGATCATGAGCTCTGCGCGTAGGTGCTCCTGCGGTGTAATTGGTACCGCGCGCACGCATGCATAGAGCAGCAGACACCAGTGTTGGGCCGGCGGCCCCTTAGAGGAAGTTTCCTGCTTATTAAATAGATTTTTGGCCTTCTTGGTCCGTTTGTTCGACTTTGCAATCCACTTCAGCACCTACATTGACGTCCAGGACCGCTGCTGTTGCTGTTGCAATATAGTGCTGCTGCCACTGCCGCAACCGCAGCCGTTGCTGCCGCTCTTCTGCGAGGGCTACCGATGTGGTGCTGCTGCATTACCACCAGCACAAATTCGAGTGTGCTTGCAAGTGGCTGCTTCTAAGCGCCAGCGACCTCCATCCAAGGTATGCGAACTTTCGTAAGCAGCCGCGGTCAAAGCACCTGCAGAAGCGGCACGCGAGGCGACACTCCAGGATCCTGGTGCCGTGCAAACTCGCTGCTGCTATCGTCACAACACCAGGCAGCACAGTGCGACGGGGGCTCTGTGTATCTCTGTAGACGCACTTCCTTCCGTTCCCTGATCCTGCAGCCGGTGTTGTTTCTTGGGGTGCAACCCTTGCCATGTCTACCGCCGCTGCAAAGCGCATGTTGTCGGCGCTGCTGCAGCCATCTCCGTGCCTATGTTTGTGTGTGGCACCACACAATGCAGCACGCGAGGCAGAGAGAGACAGTCCCAAAGCCTCACATGGCGCGGCTGTTATAGTTTCACGTGTACATTTGAGTTGCATAAATGCTCTTAGGGGCGTTCGCGATGCAGTATACGACAATTCATGCGTTTGTACTTGGGTCTATTCTTCTCTTTACCACTGTGTCTGCTCTTGCGGAGGCAGGTGTTGTCTCTTTGTCGCATTTCTTCTGTATGCCATTCCTTGTGATCCAGCTACTTGGTGGCTACTTCGCTAGCTGAAGTGTCTTCTGCGTGCTCCTGTGCAGGCCCTTCCTGCCTACTCGCCAATTTGTATCTGCCAGCCTCCCCACGATGCGGCTGCGCGTTCGTACCCTCGGGTCGGAGGAATGCGAAGTGCATATCCAACCGGAAGACACCGTGCGGGATTTGAAGAGGAAGATTGAGCAGCAGATTCCACGCATGCAGACAGACAAACAAAAGCTTGTGCATGCGGGCAAGGTTTTGGATGATAAGCTGCTCATCAAGCAGTACCCTCAGCTGAAGGATAACGAGCGACTCGTTGTGCTCGTTACCAAGGTGCGCTCTCCGAACAAGCACATCATAAGCCACAGGATAGGAAAGAGGCGTTAGATGTGTTACTTCTGCTTGCCGCTACGGCTACCTTGTCTCCCCTCTGTGGCGTGCAGCAAGTGCCTTCTTCCGCGTCTTCTTCAGCAGCATCGACGACGACAGCAGCACCAGCACCAGCAGCAGCTGCAGCTGCGGCAACAGCGCCAGCTGCAACAGGAGAAGGAGAAGGAGGATCTCCCCGTGCGGGAAATCCAGAAGCTGTACCTGTGCCAGAAGCACAAGCTGCCCCCTCCACAACGCCAGCTCGATCGGAAGCAACCGCAACAGACAGTGCCGTCCCTGCTTCAGGAGGAGAGCAGCAGGAGCAGCAGCCAATGTCTGCCGTCATGAGTGAATCTGCAGCCACACTCGCAACAGGCGCGCAGCTCGAAGAGGTCTGCAGGAGGCTCTCCCCTGCTTCTGTCTTGCACGGCTGCTTCGCTGCTTTTTCTGCTCCGTTTCTGTCTGTCTCTCCAGCGATGTTGATCCTTTTAGCAGACGATCCCCTAGGCTTCACGCGACTTCGCATGTCTGTGACCTTCTTCCATCGCTAGCAGCCCCATTTTTTTTTCTGCCGTCCACCTGCTGCCTGGCCTTCGCCCGTTGTCGCATGCGCGCGAGGCATCTCCTGCTGCAGATGCGCTTCAACCAGCAGCGGATCCACGCGCTTTCTGCTGCCTCCTCGTGTCTGCGTGTTGGCGGTGCAGTCTATCAGGAACCTCGAGGAGATGGGCTTCCCCCCAGCAGCAGTTCGAGTTGCTCTCCGAGCTGCTTTCAACAATCCGGACAGGGCTGTAGATTACTTGATGGAGGTATGAAGGGAACGCACACACACATATACACACATATACGCACATATACACACACATGCACACACATACACACATATACCCACATGCACACACATACATACATGCACACACATATACACACATGCACACACACACACACACATATACACACACACATATACACACACACATGCACACACACATATACACACCCATGCACACACATATATACACATGCATATATATATATATATATATATATATATATATATATATATACATAGACAGACAGCACAGGGACAGCCAGCCTCGCGCATGCACGTTGGGCTGCCTCTCTTTAGCCGGCCCATTATTTTTGCCGCCTTTCCTCATACATTTTTTCCTGTGTATTCACGGCTGCTCCCTCTGAAGAGACTCACATTTCGCGCACTGCGCATATACCCCTCTCCCTCCTCCTCGTTGCAAGCCTACCTCCCTACCTACCCTCCAAACCCTGATTCCTGCTGTTGCCTCCCCCAGTGTGCAGCAGCGGCTCGCGCGCGGTAGCTGCATGCGGCCTTCCACTCGTGCTGCTAGACGCCTTGCGCAGGGTATTCCAGAGGATCTCTTGCCTCCTCCGACTCCAGAGAGGGCTCCCGCAGCAGCTCCAGCCGCAGGAAGCTCCGAGGGCGGAGTCTTGCCCTCTCCAGGGAGTCCTCCTGCAGACAACCCCCTGGCTGCCTTGCGCAGCCACCCAGTGTTTCAGCAAGTTCGGCAGCTCACGCAGGTACTGCTGGCTGCTGCTGATGTATTCGGCGAGGCCCTTAATGGCTGCCGCAATCTGTTCACTGGCGTCAGGCAGCTCCCGTCGGGAGGCTTTTTTCCTCTTCCCTCCTCCCTTTCCTGCGCTTGCACCCTCTAAGCCGTGTTTTTGCGCGTCAAGTTTCCTCCTAGAGCCAGGGGCAGCGGCGTTGCGCACAAATCGAGGTGCGAATATCTGTTCTGCTTCCTTTCGCCGCAGACTAACCCGCAGATGCTTCCACAGGTTCTTCAAATGATAGGGGCATCCAATCCCGATCTCCTTCACGTAGGCTTCTCGCGCGTAAAATATCCTCTGCCAGCGTCGCGAAACTGGCCGCACAGGCGCTTCCCGTCAAGTCTGCCTACCCTAGTCTGGCGCTTTTTTTGCGTCTCTTCATTGCTCGCAGCTCATCACCCAAAATCAGGATGCCTTCCTCGAGCTGCTGCGCGAGGGAGCGCCTCTGGCCGGCGACGCCGCCTCTAGGGGCCCCACCCCAGGGGCCTCGCCTCTGCTGCAGGGTGGCGTGGTGCAACTGACTGAAGAAGAGATGGCTGCAGTGGAGAGAGTAAGTTTGATCGCCTAAAAAGCCTCGTGCCAAGCGTCCTAGACTGAGTCTCGCCCTCATTAACGTTTCAACGGGCTAGCGGCTGGGATCAGTGGTCCATACATTCCAGGCTGTGCGTGGCTTTGTTGATCTGGTCGCAGCTCACGGCCTTGGGGTTCACGCGGATGCAGGTTGCTGAGGCATACATTGCATGCGATCGCAACGAGGTGACTCTTGATTGGCTGCTGCGGCAGGTGTTCGGTCGCGTGTGCGCTCCTCCTCGATTTTTGGTGTGTGTCTGGGTGTGTATTATCGACTCTTTGTTGAGCATACGGTGTTTGCAACTAAGTCCTCGAAGCCCAAGGGCCTGCCGAGTACCGTTTGCGTGTTTCTTTTCCCAGGAGATGGCAGCCAATTATCTCTTTGAGAACATGAACGACTTTGTAGATGACGACACCCAGGAGGAACAACCCCCAACAGCGTGAGGTGTACATACACCCCATGCAGGTGCGCCTTCACGTACATTCGGTCGCGCCCGGTTTTGTCTACGCCTCATGGCTTATCGGTCTTTCTTCAGCTCGTGGTATCGGTCTTTATTTTCTAAAGGCAACTCGGAAGTCAGCAGGGGGAAGAGGGGAGAGGGGGGCTAGCTAACGACCCCCTTTCCAGCTTAAATCCAGCACGCTGGTTGGCGTATTAGCTTTGGGCTCTTTTCCCACTGCCGTAGGGCATATAATCTGGGAGGCTTGCGGAGTGTTGCTGCGGCCTCACAGGCCTTGCGCCCGCACTGGGAAGAGGACTACTGGGGCTTTTCCTGAATCCTGGGGTCCCCAACCAGAGTTAAAGAGGTATCTGGGGATCGATTGTTGGGGTTCATTTTGCTGTTGTTGCTTCATGTTTTTCCATCCCGGTGCCGTTGCCCTTCTTTGAGCTGCATCGTCCCCTGCTGGCCTGCGCCTTAGTGGGATCCCCTTCACCCTCTGGGTGTATCAGGGTAGTCTTCGTGACTTGGCGTTCCTGTGTTTGCTAGCTTTGCAGTGTCGGTGTCTGCATGTGCCCTGGTAGTCTCAGTTGTCAGCTTAGGCTCGAAAATAACCAGCTCATAGTGACAAACAGTGCTTTGCGCAAGTCGTGTACGCCAGTCAGCATATATTACTAAGCCTTGGTTCGGCAAGGGTAGCATGGAACATGAAGTGTGATTTTAATGGGGTAGGGTGAACGAGGTTGGGAAGGTTGTAGCCGGTTGGGGTGGGAAGATGTCGGCTATTGCCTCTCGTTGCCTGACTCCTGTCTGGCGTATTCTCGCGGCCTTAGCCACGTTTCAGCAGTTCCCTGTACACAAGCGCAGGAGCATCGTTGCCATTGGATCAGTTCGTAGCGAAATCTCTCGGAAGTAGATGTTCCTTTAGACCGGTGTTCCCATCTTCCCGAAACGGCGTAGGCTGCGTGATTGTGCGTTTAGCTAGCGAGTATACCTTTGCGCGGACCTCTGAAGTGTTTCGAGGGCACAGCCACTCGTACTGCGACTGTAATATCCATGAGCTGAGACTTCGGCACCAGAAAGGTACCCCGGAAAACGCTTTCTGCTACGCTAGCTACAGTCAACTATCTATCGATTCGGAACGAAGTCATTCACTGGTTTGTCTGTCTGCTTATACAATTCGTTTGTTGCAGTCCACTGTCAGCTTGGTACAGTGGGATGCAATATTGGATGCTTGGGCGCTAGAAGCTATGTGCAACGGCCTACGTGTGCGTGGAGTGTGGAAAGAGTATTGCTCCGTGCACGTAGCCGACACCCACCACTTATCCCGGAAACTCTCAGGGGCGGCGGCACAGAAAAGAAGGAGTTCGTTGAAAAAGGCTGAACAATCTGTGAAAATTATGCTGAGTTTAAAATTAAATGGGTCCCTAGGGAGACATTGGATGGAGCGCTACATGTACGTTTTTGTATGCTTTTCACATGCCTATACATAAGCGCGAAGAATCCCACTCCTCCTGTGGTGCATCATAGGGAAGCAGAGCCCCCGTTTGAGCGAGTCTTAATTCTCAAGGCCCAGTACATATGTGAGAAACGCCGCTTGTGGCTACGCCAAATGTGGGGGGCCCATAACCACAAGATCCTCGCTGCACCGATTGTCTTGTATGTGAATGTGTCTACGTGTACACATCTATCCCTGCTAAATTGAATTTCAGATTAAACATGCGGCTTCCGACCAAAAACCAGTTTGGTAAGGCTGTCCTGGTCATGAGACACGAGGGGCCCCCTGTGGAGGGAAAGAGGAAGGTACAAAGGAATAGCGAGAGGGGGTGTCCACGATGAAAACATACCGCATAGACTTAAGAGCTGTGAAGGGAATGTGAAAATCAAACTTTGGTGAAAAGTTGGTAGTCGAAATCAAAAGAAAGGTCCGCAGCTGGTCCGTTCAGTCTTTTTGGATGGTGAAGCGTATGTACACCACAATGGTGGTAAGTAATAGAGGAAACCTGTCCATTTGCTGTAGAGCTTTTACTAATTTACTATCTGGACTATTAGTTTGCGTTAAATTCAATAGAGTTAGCCTCTCATACCCACGCTGTGAGGACTAACGATCAATCCATGATCCCGCTTCTCCTCAGTGGCTGTGGGCCAGCAGTTCCGCGACTACCACCACTGGCCGTAGACCCTCCCGCCGTCCCTCCGTTACTCCTATCGAAGGGTGAAACGATACTTTATATATGACAGTAAACATATTTGCTGTCGTTGTATATAAATCCGTCCACGCTTTTTGTACCGTGCTTCTTGTCTGATACTAGGCTGTGCGTACACTTGGCTTCTCGGTTCTCGCGAGTTTTGTTACATAGAGTCCTCTAACTAAAGGGAGTTCCAGCACCAATTTTTAGACACATTCCTTTCTATTATTTTATTCGCCACTCAAAAGCTGCACTTTTTCGCATTCGCTGAAAATGCCTCACGGTCTTACTGTACTCACTGCCACAATGACGGGAGGCGCCGTTGGCGGCACCGCATCAAGTGGCGCTTGCTGCGGCGGCTGGTGCCCCTTTTGTCCCACAGCCACAGCAGCGGCAGGCGCGCCTGCCGCTGGGGCTGCAGCACCAGCAGCGGCAGGAGCCGCAGCGGGCATTCCAGCAGCGGCTGCAGCTCCCGCTGCGGCTGCACCAGCAGGAGCTGGTATTGCAGGCATAGGCGGTGCTGCAACTGGAGGCTTGGGAGGGGTGGGTGCTGGTGCCTCAGGTGGGGCGCCTATGCTCCCAGGACTTGTGGCTGTAGGCAGTGGCGCAGGTGCAGCAGCTGCAGCAGGAGCTCCTCTGCTTAAGCAGGCCATGGGGGTTGTGACGGGTTTGCTGCTCCTGCCCACGAAGACGTCTGCGCTTCTCGCAAACATGCGTCGGGAGGAGGAAGAGGATGACGAGGACACGCAAGCCAGCGACGGGGAGATCACTGTGACAACTGCAGAAACAGCGTCAACAGAGACCGCCAATATGAGCAGCGCCGCTGTCTCCGCTCCGGACCAGCGGACGGTGAAGATCATGAACAAGGAAACCGTGGACGTCTTGCAGCCAGAGGACGTGCCTACTACAGGGGGGGGTCCTGAGGTGTACAGCAGCTTCCTGTAGGTGGCTCTTGGGGAGGGGCTGCATGCATGCGTTCTCCAGCAACCGATGATGCATTAAGCCGGAGATCGCGCGCGCAGAAAGCCTCTGGCTCTGAGTCGGTGGCCCTTCTTAATCCAGCCCATTAGCGGGCACGGATGTGACAACAGGTCCCTGTGCTCAGGGTCTATAAAATTCCGTTTTGTTATTCCGTGAAAAAGTGCATAAAAGCCTGATGCTACAGGCGCTTCCGGTTGGGCTGCGGTGACTGTGCATGGTGTGAGGCCTTTTAAATGTGTATTTGCGCGCAATACTGAAGGAGGCTCGGTGGGACTGCGTGTGTGTGCGCGCGGAGCAGCGGCCTTCACGCCTGCTAGGCATCATTAGCCCCAATATACCATGAGGTGTATGTACAGCAGTACACCGACTTGTTCCGACCTTTTCCTTACCCCCTTCCATCGCGACAACCGTAGGGTTGTAGCCGCCTGCACCCCTGAAACAGTGGGTACGCAGGAAAACGGGAGCATGTGAACGAACAAGTTCACGCGGGATACGCAGAGCCTTCATGATTAAGGCACCCTGCTTCTCCTGTCGGGGTCTTCCGCATTTGTACCAGGAAGCGCTGCGTCCGCACAACCCAGGAGTATGGGGAGGGCTCTGAATGGATGCAGCTTTTCGCGTTTGCCTATAGAACAATGCATGATTGTTTTTTTCTAGGCTTATTTCTGGTGGAAAACGAGCGCTTTGCACTACTCTGTGCGTAACGTATCGGTAGATTGTGGGTCGGGGATATGCACACTGTAGATGGCGCATTGCTTCACTTGGGCATATTCTGATGTCCAGGTGTGTCTGATGCAGCCCTTCAGCGATGTCCTTATTGATTTGTCTGGTCTATGACATATTCTGCTTTCTGGGGAAAAGGGATAACGCGCTGCAGAAATACGAGCTGATTGCTTGCGCGCTAAGTTACTGCATGCAGGTAGATGCAAATGAATAGAGCTGATGAAGTAGAGGTAGTTATGCCGCGACAGTCCTTTGCAGACCGAACTGTGGGGTGTCCTGAGAACGAGAAAGGGCAAGCCGAGGTCTATTGAAGAGGCCCATGGCACCTTTCGATATTCTCAAGGGATTTTATGTTGGCGGTTTCGTGATAACATATCCTGGGATAGGACTGAAGCCAGTGCAACAGTACGGCGTATACCCCTTTGCTGAAGTACAGTTTCGGAACGTGGTCGAGCGCCGTAGTATTCCTCTCTTCGCAAAAAATTTGGTTCTCCCGCAACTACAAGGTGTTATTGGTGGGCATATTGTGACCACCGTGGAGCTCGCCAGATTGCATCGTGGTGCCCGAAACGCATGGCCTAGTATGGAGTCTCTGTCTGCTATCGGGAGCCCCATGCAAGGTGCGCGGTATGCGTGAATATGAACATTTCAGAGGCATGGAAAGCTACTGCATTTAAGATATGGAGAGAAACGTTTCGCGCTTGGGGGCCAACGTTATTTGCCTACATTGCAGAGCTATGACAGCCTCTTCTGAGGTGTATGCACAGCTGCTAGTTTGTGTCAATTCCACACCAGTGACACACAGTCTCTGCGGCACGGAGGGAACTTGGCTCCGATGCTCCCGCTGAGGACGACCACCTTGAAGGAGTGGCTTGCACTGCTATATTGGACGGAAAGGAGAGCTGCGTCAAGGAGGCTTACTAGGCATGTTTGTCTAATAATCGTGGTAGACAGACACGGGTGCTCATAGTGGCTGAATTGGTGGGGGCTTCAGGGGTGAGGAGTACATACGCCTGAACCCGTGAACAGGCAGCGGGAGACGCGGGGTTCTGAGTTCCTCCTGCCTCACCCTTAATGGCGGTCCGCAACAGGATGCCGGAGCTAATAATACTAAGGAAAGCATCTTACATTCCAAAGTGATCCGATTTCGGATTTATTTTGCAGAGAACGGCACAACGGCCCTCTTCGCTTCGAAGCCCCGCACGGCCCGACCGACGCATGTGCGTAGTGCCACCAATTAAACCCGATCCCTAGAAAGCTCCTTTTGCTCAAATATTCTACTATTGGTCTTCCGATTTTCAGAAGATTGTCTGAAAGTTCCTTCTAGGCGGGGAGTTCAGAAGCCCTAGGAAGCCCGCGGCCAGAATCTCTCAGTATCTCGAGTCTGTGTGTGACAGACACCCCGTCACGGACGACCCCTCCCACCCTCATCCATTGCCTCAGCTCTGGAAGGATGTCTGCATCCTCTCCTGCTGCCGCTGCTGCTGAGCCTGGAGAGGCGGAGGGGCCTTCTGCTCTCTCTGCAGAATCAGGCACCGCGTCACTGCCCGGATCGCAGGGGGCTAGAAACCCTGCGGCACTGTTGCAGCAACTCTCGGCGATAGCCGACGATGACGACAACTGGGAAGCCGACCCTGCATTCCTTCAGTATCTAGAGGCAAAGTACAGAGATGTGGAGTGCCCCCTTTTCCTCGACACGATGCCTGCAGATCCCAGCAGCGACCCGCAGCTGCACGCGCTGCAGCTGCTGGCGTATGACGGCGAGACACCCCTCTCTGTAGCGAAGAGATACAGAGAGAGAGGGAAGGAGCTACTCACGGAGGCAGCTACTGCCCAAAGGCAAGGGCACACCCAAGCCTACAGGAGAAAAATCCAGGAAGCTGAAGATGCGTATCATCGAGTAAGTCCAAGGCGTCGTCGTCGCTGCCGTAGGCTTTCTGAAACCCCTGCAAGGCTTTGAGTCTGTACAGCGGGATAGGTGCCCGAAATGAATAAAATTCGAGGAACACGTGTGTGTGTATATTCACTCCAAGTCACGATTGTTAACCTGAACAACCTTGAAAGGGGCAGCAAGGCCGCAGCTGAGAGCCAAAGCAGTGTATGCACAGTCAGGCTTCGCCACGATGCTCCTAGAGAACGCGCAACACCCCACGGATCGGGCTGGCAAGAATATGTGTGCAGGGGAGGGCCTCCCCCGTCCATTCCAGCCTCTGCAGAGGTGTCGCTTTTTCATGTGCATGCCAGGTGGCTCATTGCCACAGACGGAGGCCTCTTTTCTTGTCGCTGTCACCCTGTGTGTTTGTGTGTATGTGTGTGTATGTGTGCCGTTGGGATTTCCCGTTGGCTGTCCCTCTCAGGCTTTGGCACAGGGCGTGGAAGACAAGGATGAACTGTCGCTGCTGCACTCCAATGTGGCGCTGTGCTGTCTCAAGAGGGGCGACCTCCTGAGGTGTATCGACCATGCGAGAGCCGCCATCAAGTGCAACCCGAAGAACCTCAAAGCGTAAGCTTTTTACGCCTTAAGGCCTGCTTGGCCCCTAAAAGCCCGACTGCGAACTGAGGACACGCTTGTGATACCGAAAAAAATTTTTTTAAAATTTAGTGCAGGTGCTTTGCCTCGACTTTTTTGCCGTTTTGTCTCAAGGTACTTGCGAGGTGCTAAGGCCTCCCTTCACCTCGAGCTGCATGCGCAAGCTGGACGCTTCGCGTCCATGGGCCTTCAAGCAGCCGCTGCAGCTGCAGCAGACAGAGCCTCCCCCGCTACCCCTTCAGAGCCAACGGACGATACACAAGCAGAGAAGGAGCTCAGAGTGCTGCAGCAGGAGGCGAAGCAGCGCTACGAGGCGCAACAGCAGAGGCGGAGAGAAGCCTTTGCCGCAGCAGAAAAGGATCAGAAGACCAATCAGCCGTCGCCGAAGGAGATCCTCAGCAAAAGAGGTCAGCTGCCGAAGTTGTGTGAATGCGCCTCTAGACTCTGCCGAAAAAAAGGGGTTCATCATTGGAGGAAACTGACGGAGTCATATGCACTGCTCTGCTACCTGACATGCTGCCCTCTGCGCCGCCTTCCTTTAATCGCCATTTTCTCCTCCACAGAGGGTCTTTATGGCGTCCGTTGCGCAGTATTATTATGAACGCCTGCATGTGCTGCAGTGTCTCGCCTTGAGCGTTGCTAGCTATGCGCGTCAGGCTTGAATAGGATTGGCGAGGCTTGAGCGCTTGGCGATTCGATGCATACCCTGCCGTTTTTTTGATGCAGGTATCCGCGTATGCGCCGTACCCCCGGGGTTGGCTGAGGCTGCAGCCCAAGTGCCCCCGGTGTCTGTACACCCGGAGGTTTTGACCGGCGAATTCTTCCTCCTGCTGCCGCTGCTGCTGTTGCTCGACGAATACGGCCGCGCTGATGCCATTTCTGCAGCAGACGAGAGGCTTTCCTTAATGGAGCAGCTAAAATCCATTTTCCCTTCAAAGCGCTTCCTCGAGCGCGCGCAGCTTCATCAGGGTGACCAGGAAAAAGCAGAGGGAGCCGCCACGGAGTTCCCTTCATGGGATCATGAGAAGAAATACCTTTTAGAGGATATTGTCGGATATTACGAGGTCTGTTAAGTGTGGACGGCCCCTCAAACCCGTGCTGCGAGCCCGGCGCCTTTTTCACTTCTGCGGGTGCTGCAGGAAACACTTTTGATGATTTTGGTTGCCGTTTTGTGCTCCTGTTGCGGTGATTGGTGGCAGTCCTCCTCTTGGGGTTGCTGGGAAAGGGGGGGTTTGTTGTTGCTTCTGAACTTGGCGTGTTCAGGTTTTGCTGGGCTGCGTGTGCGTTCTGCTACTGCGTGTGCTGTCGTAGTGTGGGCTACCGGGTGAAGTATTGATCAGCTTCCCAATGAATCTGCCGCTGGCCCTCCTCCTGCAACATGCAAAGCGATTTGCCGGCATTGCTGCATTTCATTTACTGGTGAGCAGATGCACGAGAGGTCTAGGCTTGAGACTGCTGTCCCTCAGACTCCAGAGTGTACTGTCGACAACTCATAGTGCCTACCGATGCAGGAACGAGACCTTGATGTGCGTGCAGGTCAAAGACACCCCAGCGCACGCAGCTTTTATCAAGGATGCACGAATAGAGAAGCTCGAGTTTTAGCCGTCCGAGGCACACCCTCGTGCTTTGTAGCCTAAGCCGTTGTTGCTCTCGGCGCGTTAGGCCAAAAGCAACGTCGTGCATTTGTCCCTGGAGCTACGTGCTTGCCTTTGGTACTCCCTCTTTACCAGAGACCAAGGTCGGTCAGCAAAGTCGGTTAGAGGGAGTGACCTCACCCGACAAGGCCTAGGTGGGGTACTTGCGAACACGTGTACTGAGGGCCTGCGGGTTGTGGTGTGTGCGTGGGAATCTTTTAGTCAGAGCCGAAAGGGGCTTTAGCCAGGAAGTGGTTGCCCTAGTTAGGCCTTTTTGCATTACACACCATTAGTTAGGGTTCATGACAGAAGGACGCCCTGGCGCCACGTGGCCGTTTAGTCTAGTGGTATGATTCTCGCTTTGGGTGCGAGAGGTCCCGGGTTCAATTCCCGGAACGGCCCCTTTCGCTTCTGGCTTTTGAGAACCTTTTTCCAAACGGTTCTCCATTGTTCGTTGGCTCCATTTTCTACGGAAATTCGAACACCCGACGTGTTCACCTGTTGTCCATGCCACTCTGCATGGTGGTTTCTACAGGAATGGTTTCTTCTGCTTTCACACGATGAATTAAAAGAAAGAAGGCGTAAGTACTGATAGAGCACTCTATCGAAGCAGGTCTCTGCTTACGCTTCATGGCTCTTGGTAACTCTCTTTCCTGCCCTGGTGGCCTACATGCAACAGAACCACGGCCGACGCAGGCGCAGCCTTGTAGCATCACGCTCAACTTTAGGATTTCCACTCCTTCCTCGTGGATTTAGGATGCCTTTAAATTGGAACACGCTCTTTTTGGACTAGATTCGTCTTCAATTTTCGCTGGTCTGCTCCCCCTTCTGCTCAGAGTCGCTCACGGGTCGCACTGCCCGTCCGTCGATCACCCTCTCCGCGCCCCCATACGCTGCTCTTCCTTCCTCTTTGTTGTCTTTCTGTTGAAATTTCAAGTTTCCAGCTAGCTAACCCGATGTAACACGCAGTTTTCATCTATGATGATGCTATGTTGTCCGCGAGAAATGCCCATGAACACAGCGGTGGTGTGGTGCTTTAACGAGACCTGTGACCTTAACGATGGCACCTTCAGCGAGGATTAACAATAGCGGGTGCAGCAGCTCTGCATTTTATGATGCAAAGCCAGAAATAGAACGAGCACTATTTAGGCACCCAGCCCACAACTTCCCAACCAATATTTGCCAAGCATGGCGGCACATAACCGCACAAGAGGGCCCTCAATCTGCTTTCCTCTCCAGCAATGAACCTCGATAGAGTGCAGTGCAACGCAGCCTCTCTACTAATTTTTTTCTCTTGAAGGCATAGTAACGTGTATCGGCGGCTGACGCCCTTAGAATGGGGTTGTCAGCGGAGGCCGTTAGTCTAAGTCCGTTTGTCTAGTGGTATGATTTTTGCATCGTGTGCGAGAGGTTCCTACTTCACATCCCAAACGGCAAATCCCGCAAGGCTCACGTACTGCTGCTCCGCAGCAGTGCGTTCCGCTGCAGCGTCCAAGGCGACTCGAAGGAAACTCGTTAAGTCGCTCGTGCTCTGCATCCAGAGCAGCTCACGAAATTTTGAAACTGTAGCAGCCTTCATGCACGCTACGGGAGGCCAGCCGAATGGAAGTGCAGATTCCTGTTATGTTTCGCGAGACACTGCAGCGATCTGTTTAGCACCGCTGGCCACGAGTGCGTTCCACGGGTCCGCCGCAATGGAGGCAATACGGACGGTGCAGCTCTTTACTAACCGTGCAAGCCAAGAAAAAAAGAGAAAAAGGCCTGACAAAAAGCTCAAGGTGCTGGCGTTCGCACAAAACGCGTGAACTTTGCCACTTGACAAATCGTTCACCGCCCCCCATCTAACTCTACTAGACGAGTCAGCACTGGTCAGGAAACTCCCCACGAGACATCGATGCCACGACACAGCCACCGGATGCTCAAGTCCAACGCATGCTCCAAGCCCTACTCTAAACCCACATTTAGCGCCATTCATGACCTCCTTTCCTCGCCCTTTCCCACCCCATCTAGCGGCGTTGCCCCAAGGTGTAAACCTCGGTTCTTTGTGTCTGGACGAAAGTGAGCGACCAGAAACACACCGCCCACCAACGCTACTGCTGCACAAAAGGCGGCAACACCTAACAGCCTTGACCAGCGACTCGCTGATACTTCATCCCCTTTCAAACGCTAGGCCTTGACGCTGTGCGCCTTACGCGGTGACCTTCAGCAGGAACTCCTATTCGACAGCAACACCCGAACATGCTCAGTGCAGTAATCCCTCGGATCGCTGCTATCCTAGCGTGCAACGTGAAAGAGGTCGTACGCTCCCATAGTTCCTACCTTCAACTGCTTTATCGCGAGGCCTCTGTGTGAAACACCCGCCTTCTCCTCCGTTGTCATTTCACCGAATGTCTTGCCGGAGCTTGCCTCCTCAAAAATACAGTCCCTGAAATGCACACGGCACCCAGAGAGAGCCCTTGGGCCCTACTTATGCCACACACATGCGCGCTCAAACAAAATCAGCGCATAAGTGAGCG
Organism: Cyclospora cayetanensis; assembly: GCF_002999335.1. Taxonomy (NCBI): domain Eukaryota; phylum Apicomplexa; class Conoidasida; order Eucoccidiorida; family Eimeriidae; genus Cyclospora; species Cyclospora cayetanensis. The sequence continues at coordinate 168,531 of NW_020312170.1, read as the reverse complement.
AACTAAAGAGTAGTTCAGCTCAAGCACTTTTACAGCCTCAAAACTTGTACACCTAGAACCGCAACAAGCTAGCGCGTGTTGCCGCCGCAGCAGCGAGACACCGTAAACGAGCACCCTTAGTGCCAAGCAGCCTCTCCTCCAAAATGTGCTCACCAGCCAAACGTTTTCTTCCCTCTTGGCTCTACAACCGACCCCTGCAGCAACAATCATAACACCGGTGTCAGCATTGCTCCCCCTCAAGCATGGTGCCCTTATCGTCGTTTGCCCTTACGCCTCTAAAAGAATCTGCGCACACCCAACGTTCTACGACCATTTTTTTTACATCGCAGCGACCTTCAAAAAGATGAAGGTGGCCTTCTTGATCAGCAATGCAGAGGCTGGTGAGGGCGTAAGCGGTCTTGTCCTGCAAAAAAAATCCGCAATCTCTAGCCACATGTATGAAGTGGCTGCTTGCTCACAAAGAAGATTGCACTAGCTTAATCCCAAATAGCCCTGTATTCCCCAAGTCTAAAGCCTCCTACTTCGAATCCTGCAAGGAGTTTCGGGAGGCCCTCGGCTCCTAAGTTGTTCAAAAACCACTTCCTACAACAACAAACACACAAGGCGAGCCAGCCATTGCAAAGGCTTCTCTGTGCTGGGATAACTTCTAGGGATAAAACCACGTTCGATATTTTTGCCTCTCCTATCTTTTTTACTCTTTCTCTCTCTCTCTATCCATCTATCTATCTCTCTTTCTCGGTCCATAGAATCCCCGAGAGATCGTGCGTTGTCGCTGCTGTCTCGCGCCTTCCTCCTTAGCACCCTCCTACCCGAGCAACCCATGCGAACGTTCTAGGCCATGCAGCTTACACATATGGTCCAGGCAGCCCCCCAAGAGCATTGAAGCAGAGAGCCGTGTCTTCGGTGAAGATGAATTGGGGAACTCCGCTACGGTTGCTATCGGTGGTCTGGCGACGGTGTTGCAACGCAGCCTCACACTTGGCCTTCGCGATATCTGCGGGCGATCCCTGCAGCTCCGGCACTGCGCATACACTCCAAACCGCAAGTCATGAGGCTAAAGACAAGAAGGGGTCTCGAAGACGCTCATGCCATGAAGGACGGCGAGCTGGCGCCAGCCACTCGAGCAGGTCGCTGCGCTGTCCTAGGAAGCGCTATTTTCATGATGGAAACGGCTGTGCAGACTCGCAGAGACTGACTGAAATGTTTTCAGCCCGAGGGCTTCGTGCAAGTTCTTCTTCCCGCCTATTAACAGCGCGAGGTGCCAAACTGCATAGGGCGCCATTGCCTCGTATTGACAGCCCAAGTCCCAAGCATGCAAATTCATCGCTTCTTTTTGCGTTTTAAAGTTCAGTCATACGCTTCACAACCTGGGAGCTCTACACTGAGCGACGTACAGTCGACATCCAGAGATCTGAATTCCACAGGCACTCCGTCCATCAAGCGCTGGACTTCCATGAGCTTGTTTTGGTTTCCAGTACAGAAGAAAACAATCGCCCGCGCCATCTTCTCGCGCAAAACATAAATCCTAAGTTGGCAGTGCCTGAGCGCGAAATACAGTGCGCCGGTGTCACAGAAGAGACCTTCTCTGCATGGACGGTTAGATCCCTCAAGAGTAAATTGCCGCGAATCGCCTCCCTACTGCAGAATTGAGTAGGCAGGAAGCGTGGTGCATCCTTAAAAAGGTAAGGGCTTAAATATTCTAAGGAACAGATCACAGAAGAGTACAGTGGTTCTTAGCTCGCATCGCGCCTTCATGAGCTGCATGCAGCCCCGTCGCATGCCAGCAGTCAAACCCTACGGCGATGGCGGTCATCAACCCTCCAGCCTCAAAAATCAAGGGAGGTATGTGCATATGGGGCGGTGTATTACCGTGAATCGCATTTCGAGGCGTTTTTGGTCGTAAAGAAGCTTTTTGTAATCCTGGGAGTCCGCGCTATAGGAAGCGGTCGCAACAACAGCCGCACCAAAGGCGCAAAGTGCATCCTGCCAAAGCTTTGAGGGTTTGTGAACCCTCTCCCTTGAAAAGAGGTCTGTGTGCGATGCGCCTTTCCTCCGCGTGGCCGTAGCTGCTTCCGCAGCAGAGGCTGCAGCAGAGGCTGCCGCAGCGGCGGCGGCAGGTGCTGCAGCAGGTACTTGAAGCAGGATGTCTTATCGTGTATTCGGGAAGCAGCTGCTGCCGCTGCTATTCCCGCGAATTGGGCTAAGGTTTAGCCGCAGAACGGCTGTGTTCCTCTGTGGCGTGGGCTGTACGTACACCTGGCTAGGAGGTTCAAACCCAGTGTCGTTGGTGCCCTTGGGTTGCTGCTGCTGCTATGATGCTGCTGCTCTGTTTGTGCAGCAGCTGCAGCATCGGCGGTGCCTTTTCTATCTGAGGGTGGCAGCGACAGCCGAAGCCTTGAGGATCCAGAGTCCCCTCTTCAATCACTATCTGCTGCTGCGCTTGTGCAGCCACGTGCAGCAGACAGCGCTGCAGCAGCAGCATATCGCTCTCTTGCATGTTCCTGCTGCTTCTGGGAGAAGCGGCGGCTCCAGCAGCAAAGATGCAAAGGAGGCTAACGACGGCAGCAGCAGAGCTGCTGCCGTTGCTCTGTGGCGTGAGAGAGCAGCAAACACGCCTCTCCCCGCAGTTGTAGCGCGCATGCTGCAACTGCTGATGCAGCTTGATCGCAGCAGCAGCAACAATCGTGTCTTGTGGGAGTGTTACGCAGCGGTTGCACCGACGCTTTTGCTGCTGGTGCAGCCGCAGCTACTGGAACGTGACTTGACGGCCGCCTCCTTTCGGCAGCTGCCGCCTGAGCAGAAGATGGCTTACCGTATCAGGGACCTGCTTTCTTCGTACGGCTGGAGGGCGCCTCTGCAGCGGCAGCAGCAGCAGCAGCAGCAGCTCGTTGAACTGCATGAGCAGCCGCTGCATCTGCTGGAGTTGCAGCACGACGAGCTGCTGCTGCAGGTCGTCTTTCTGCTGCTCCTGACTTCGCACAGGTTGCTGCACTGGCAGCAGCATGCAGCTTATGAGAGGCAGCGGCCTGCCTTCCGCCGCCCCGGGGTTGTTTTGCCACCGAGCGCCGTTCCGACTGCTGCTGCCGCTGCACAGCGGAGAGGACAAGAGTGGCAGCAGTTGCTGCTTTCTCCTGCTTCGCTCGCTTCTGCGTGCGGCATTCTTGCAGCAAGAGCCTGGTTCTGGCTAATGGACTCTTTGCAGGAAGGGTCTGAGGCTTCGGCAGTGGCTGCAGCTGCCGCCGAAGCTTCCCCAACCCTCCCGCAGTCTGCCTCTGCGCGACTTGCTGCTGCTGCAGGCGCAGAACCGCGGAGCTGGATTGAAGCTCCTGCTGCTGTAGCCGTCTTCTTGGGAGCGCCTTTGCTCTCCGACACAGGTCTTTCCGCCGCGGCAGCCGCAGCAAGTACACTGGGGGGCCCTGTTGCCGCTGTGGAAGGGGGTCGTACGATGCTGCAGCTGCTGCAGCTGCGTGCTCAGAGGCACCAGCAGCAACCCACGCTGGTCCTCTCAGATTCTCCTGAGGCGGCAGTTGCTGCTGTCGCTGCTGCTTGGCGGCAGCTGCAGCGCCGTAGCATTGGGTCGCGTCTGCGGCGCATGCTCTGGACGAACAACAGCAACAGCAGCAACAACAGCAGCAGCAACAACAATAGCGGCAGAAATATTGAGAACTTGCGATGCAGAGTAATGGCGCTTGCTGCAGCCATTAGAGCTGCAGTGGATGCTCTGAATGAGAAAGGTACTTGCGTGCAGGCGCTTTCACTGCAGCAGCAGCAGCAGCTGACTATGCAGCAGCAGCAGACGCTGCAGCGCCAGCAGCAGCTGCTGGCAGAAGCCGCGAACGCAGCTGTACGTACACCCCACCACCTTCACAGCTTCAACCACAACTACGATGACTTAACGGGGCACTGGACGCGGGCGGTAGTGGCAGCCGCTGCAACCGCCCTCGCTGCCGTCGTGCTGCTGCTGGCAGCAACAACTCTCAACAACATAGGGCCCACTGCAATGGGAGTTCCAAACACTTTGCTGCAGTACACCGGCTTTCCGTGGCTGTGGCGCTGGGTCTGGTATGGCAGCAGCAGCAGCAACAGCAGCAGCAGCAGCAGCAATGCGGGGGGTGGCGGCAGTGCTGTAGGGGATTACCGCCAGTACTTGCAACGCGACCCCGCAGTAGCAGCAGCCGCACAGCAGCTGCAGCAGTGGCCTTCCGAGTCAACGGCTGCGGCAGCGGCTGCAGCTGGATTCTACCAGCAGCAGCAGTTTGGATCTGAGCTGGATGCTCGTGTGTCTGCCCTGTATATGGCTCTGGCGAGGGAGAATGGCACTCCTGCTGCTACGGCTGCTGCGCCCTTCGGGGTGGCGCAGCCACAATATCCTGCGGCGGCAGTGCCTGTGCAGTATGCCGATCCCGCAGGCTTAATGGATCCCAGAATGGGGGGTTCATCGGGAGCTACCCGTTTTCTTTAAAGAGTAGCGGAGGTGCTACGAGGCTAATCGTGTACCGCAACAGTTGCGGCAGCGGCGTTTGCCGTCCTTTTTCTTCATGTTTTTGCCCGTGATAGGTTCACAGTGAGTGCTTAGTCCCATGTAGGCGGCAACAGCAGCAGGCGCGCTGCAGTAGTGTTCCGCAAGGGGAGGCGCATGAACAGGCAACAAGCTCATTGTACAGCATGTTTTCTGTCTAGCTGACAGGCTTAGAGCAGAAGGGAATACGCTTTTTCCCGGACAGGCTTAGAGCAGAAAGGAATGCGCTTTTTCCCAGTCGTTGTAACGACGCCAGGTGCGACGGTAACCCTTAATCCTTTGCCTGAGCAGGGCGCCTCTAGTGCTCAATCTGCATTCTTTCGCTCGACGCCTTACGCGTCAGGTGTGTTGCTTTCAGCTGCGTGCCACACTGCTTTACCAAAAACTGAGGAGAGGGAAGCAGAGGACACAGGGGCGTAGAGGGCTACGGAGACATGGTGGATCCGAAGTACACACAGTTGCAGAATCCTACGAAACGGAAAACGAGGGGGAAGGGTAGGCGTGGGACTGGCAAATAGAGCAAGTCAACGAAAAGCAGAAAAGATAGCGCATGCAGTCACAGGGATATACTGGGGCAGTGATGACCACGGGTTAGTGAAGCGATAGGGCATAACGTGAAACACGAAAAGCAACAGGTCACTAGGGACTGATAGGCGGTGTGTAAGGTCTCTGAGGCCTCAGCAGGGAGGGGCTTCTTCTGTCTCAAAGCCAATACAAAACTGTGCAGTCGTTTGAACGTTCTTATCAAAGAGTTTCGTTTCTACTACTATGGACATAAGTGGAAGGAACCAACGAACTGGAGTTTGCGCGGGTGCACCCATCAAGCACTTTAAGCAGCTGCGACAACTTGCACACAGCAGCCTTCGTGCGCACAACATTCATGCTTTTCGTATTGTACTACTTAACTCTTGAACAAAACAACTGCACGAACACCCAAACCAAAGGCTCAGTTCTTTGCTACTCATGAGCTAAATAGAGCTACTGCAGGGGAGTGTGTTTTGAAGTGCAACTTGAATAATCCGCTGGACACTGGCACCTGGAAGATGAATCAGTGGATGTCGACGGGGCTTGAGGGTTGGGTGTATGCGCACTACAGAAACGCCTTGGTAAGTATGAGAGTAGACTTATTCTGGCACTATTACATTCATGTGCGAGCGAGGGAGGAGGCAATATTGACCGCACTCACGCTGGTTGTCTATACATGTCTGGCCATGCGAAACCACGACCAGGAGGCTGGCTGTACATTCGCCGAGGAAGGCGATATACGGCATCAAGAGTGTTGCAGTAAGTGAGTGCATGGTTTTATGAAGGGGAACTGATCGCTTGCAGGTGGGAAATCTACAGCGTAGGATGTCGTGGATAGTTGAAGCCCTGTATTTGCAAACAAGGGGAACCCAAAAGGTCTGTGGCAAGAAAGGGGGCTTTGTGCCTACATGAAGCCTCGCAGTGCGCAAGGGTTCCGCGGTGTAGCTACCGCGCATCGAGGGAGCACTGTGGCCAAGTGCTCGATGCATTGTGTGAGGGGGGGAGTGCACGGATCGCCAAGAAGCAAATACTGAGAGTCGCATTTGAGGGCCACACAGAGATACTGGAGGAGCGGTGTATCGAGTAAGAGCGCGTGTGTGTATGCGACTAGAAGAGACCTTCAAAAGGCTGTAGAGGCAAGGGGTATCTCATCAACAGAATTCAAAACGCAGGACCCAACGATCTCTGTAGAGATCCGAGAAGGAGGGATAAAAAAGGGTGCGAGGCACTGATTATGCTTGAGAGCCTCTGAGTGGATCTTTCAGTGCCTCCTGTACAATCACCCGTCCAGTGGAGATACACACCACGGAGGTGCAGGTATTTGAAGGAAATCCGAGAGCAAAAAACAACTGTGTCACAGAGTTGATGCAAACTACTACACTTCTACAGACAGGTCCATTAGGCCAACACTTGCGCGGTGTGGAGCCTGCCGTTGTGTGGAGCGCTGCATGCGCCGCTCCCCTTTGATCAATGCCAACACCAGAAGAAGAAAGTGCAGTTCTTCCATCACCTGCACCCGCAGCAGCGGCTATAGAAGCGGCGGCAAGGGCACCAACGCATCCTTTAGTGCGGCTGTGCAGCTAATTTTAAACTGCTGCTGGATGCGCAGGAGAGGCGCTAGCCGATGCTGCTGCCTCCTCGGCGGCTGCTGCGGCCTGCTCCTTCATCTTTCGCAAAATATTGACGAAGCCGTTCATTCGGCTGCAAAGCACGAGAGCAGCAGCAGCAGCAAACACCCCAGGAGCATTTGGATGGCAGCAAGAGCAAGAGGAATGGCATGAACGACATGTCACGCGAATCGCTTGGCAGAATCAGTCACGAGCCGCCTTTAGCCCCCAGTAGCCTCATCAGTCCAAGACACCTGGTAGCAGCTGCATTCGCAGTTGCCTCCCCAACAATGCTTTGTGTTGGGTGCAGCTGCAAGACACGCAAGCGCGATGCACCTGATGGCAACGAATTGTTGCAGCTTGGCCCTTTTCAAGATATCCAAGGGGAGAGCCAAGACCTCGGAGGGGCGGCTGCCGTGCAACCCCCGGAGCAGTAGCTGCAGCAATCCCGAAGTCAGTACAGCGTCTGCAGCAAGCACAGCGCACTATCCATACGAATCGAACAGAAGGCGTGCTGGAGAGCAACAGCCAGGCAACAGCCTGAAGACTCTCGTTGAATGAACTAAGTCATCCACTTCTAACAACAGGACTCACTTGAATCTCCTACATAGAAGAGCAGCAGTTCGCCTTCGCTGTTGCGCTGCGCAGTGCAGTGTACATACACCTCACTGATACAGCCCTGCACGCGCACAATGGATCCATCCATATATGGAGCGCGTGGTTTTCTTCCAAAGGTGGAGGCATAATATACCAGCAATCCTCATAAACGGGCCAGTGCAACCGCCACGCGTAAAACAAAAAGAGCAGCACCTTCACTTTATTGGCTGCAGTCTTGAGCACGGGGTTCAGGGGCACCGCCTTCGCTCCGAGAGTCATCAAATACTGCATCCTAAAGAGAGCAGCAGCTGGAACAAATTTGAGCATCGAGCTGAAGGGAAGAGGCTTCCCCAACGTCCTTCCCTCTCGCCTCCAGACACGAGGACGGAAGGAGACTGCAAGGCCATGTAAGCAGATGCATGCCTTGAAAGAAGCAAGGCAGAAAAGACAATAGGAGAGCCTCAAGACACCAAGGGACCCCCTTGGGGAGGGCTCCAGACGCACCTGGATCGTGGATCTTTATAAGCTGCCAGGACGTCGATAAGCTCCGATAAAGGCTTCGGCACACTGTTGCTGCTGCTGCTATTGGTGCTGCTGCTATTACTGCTGCTGATATTGCTGTACTGGAGCTGTGTGCCGGATCTGCTCGAGGGGGAAACACGCGAATGCGCAAGGGGCTGGTCACTGGTGGAGGGCGCTGGGAAGGCGTGTGGCACCTGCGGGTGGGAGCGGTGTTCTTGCTGGTGCTCGGGTGGATGGATCCTGCATCTTTGCAAGTGGCGAGTACTGGGGTGTACGCACACTGAATTGGGAAGACATCTAAAGCAAGCCCCTGGCCCTAGCGATGGGAGGAGTAGCAGCAACGACAGCAGCCGGTTCACGTGAAAGCGCATCGGAAGGCTGCCTGATAAGGTCTCGATTCCTCTCATTTTATTGTCCTCCCTCCAACGGAAGCAGCAGCAGCAGAGCCAGCTGCTGATGCAGGCGAGGGGGCACGACAGCAGGGCGGACTCACCCTGACTAGGGCCCTTGTAAATAACTCTGCTCCCGTGAGATTGGGTGAAAAAGACTGTTGCAAACCTTTTGGAAGACAGATCTACTCCTCAGTGTACGCGTTTTATCACTGAAAGTGTGTTGGCGGGGCCCCCGCCCCGTCTGGGGGGCCCCTATAGGGGGTCCCTCTGGGGGGCCCCACATCAAGTCCGAATTCGTGTGCTACAGAGGGAAGGGCATGCAGTTTATGATTTCTGGTAGCGCTACCATAAATTTAACGGGATTTCCGAGTCTGTGTTCAGTGATGCTTCCCCCTCCGCCAGCGTGCTCGCTGGCGCTGTCTGTCCGTGGTGCCCTGCGTTGGGCTGTATGTAATCATCTGAGGCGCATAGAAACCCATTGAAGCATCTCAGCGATGCCATTTTAGGCCGTTATGAAATTAGAATCCGCCTGCACGTGCACATGTGGGCGCGTGTCCTCGTGAAGTGCACTTTTTCGCCTAATGTAATATCAATTAATAGGACCCAAGAAAGCTGTTTTGGTTCCTTCGCCCCTCTACTAATGCCAGAGGCACTCTTCTGTATTTGTATGTGTATGTGTGACTTCAACTGACTAACCTCTCCTGGGGTTTCTGGCGCCAGCTCAGTGAGTGCCCCTTGGTTTCCAGTTTTAGTTGACAGCGTGCATTCGTGCCACATCCAGCTACTCAGTCCTGCAAGGCCCATAGGCTGAAAACTTGAAAATGCCACAGATGTCTCATTGGATAGAGGTGAAGCCACTTGACTGACGCTCTCCACATTACTCTGTTCTACTCTTCGACGCTTAGATTTTCGGACGAAGGGGACTTGTGCTTGCCCAACATGGGCCAACTTTCGTTTCGTACCGCATGGGTGATTTGGGCTCTGATGCAGCAGCAGATACTGAACAACCTGCTTACGGCAGCCTCTTCACTGCGATCCTCTTCTGCGCTGCCCAAAGCAGACTTCCAAGCCGCCAAATGAAGCCCTACATTTATTGCTGTTAGTCTGTTTTGGTCGTCTTGCATTCGAGCCACAAATATGCGAATTTTACGTAACTTTAAAGCGCCATATCCTGTATGGTACCAACTAGAGTGAACATGCCCAGAAAAGGCCTTTTCGCAAGTAGCTCACGTAGGGGGCCTAAAGCCACTGACTGCTGGGATTGAACAACAACGCTGATAAACATCTCTAGATCCTTAGTATTCATTCTTAGAGGCTGCGAATTCTACCCGTAGTAAGCAACAACAGACCGAGTCCGTCATGTTGATTCGGCCGTGACACACTGAACTGCAACGATCCAGGTGGGAAGCTTCAAAGCGCTGACAACGGATGCCTTACAGCAGGTAAAACGTAAAACTTCATGGCTTCCTGAGGCGTCTATCGACTCTCTTCTACTATACAGAAGGGCATCTTATGTTGACGGATCTCCAAAACTCGAGCAGGTGAACCAAGTTGGCAAATTGTGTAGGCAACCGGTCTCCTTGCAAAGTCCAGGGAGGAAAGAACTGAGGCAAGCGACCCTCTGAGCGCAGCTGCTGCAATATGGAACCGACTAAGAAAAGATAGCTACCACAAGGAGACTACATGCAGAGTCACTATGGAAGTGGAATGCGGCAAGGAGCCAAGGCATATGAAAGATATGAACAAGAGACAGAACAGTTGAATAAATATCAAGGAGTACACAGCTGAAGTCGAGAAGAGGTGACACTGGGGAGGAAGAGAGGTCAACATAGAGTGTAAATGGGTTGTCGTGTGCGTGTGTGTTTTTCGTGTTTGCGAGTTGTGCCCCTAGGTACGGCGGGAGTAGCCTCCGCAAATGTTTGAAGGCTTTGCCAATTGTAGCCGACCGAACACTTGCAGCATGTTGAGACCTACGATTTCTGTTGTCTGACCCTGCCTGAATCGTACCTCAATCCATCTCAGCCTGTGACGGCTCCGGAGGGTTTTGTAACAAGCCTTCGCCTGCATATAGCTGGGATGCCTCGTAAACTCTCCACACCATCATCGCTCTGCCTAGCTAAGGCTAGCCAGGGTGCTGCTTCAGCCATTTTAATGTATGAGCTGGGTGTAGACAGTTTTTTCAAATCTATACGCGTGGTTTTTGCGCTCCATTGGCTGCACAGCAGAGCGCAGTGCGTGCTGCGGCCAGAAAAACGGAGCTGATGCTTCTGTATCGCAAAAGAGGCGCAGAGCAGCTTTTGCAAACTCTACGAGATGCCTGAGAGTAAGAGGGGAGAACACACATGGGGGTTTGATCGATGAACGTGAGAGGGCGTTATCTAATAGCTCTTATAGACCTGTACCTCCGAGTCAGCATGATGTATCCTTACCTTTGAATCGCCTAATATTTACAATATCCGTGAAAGCTACACTCCTGCTGGGCAAAGCGCAGCATGTATGCTTTTCTTGGAGAGCTCGGCAGTGTATTTTTGGAAGCCATAATGTACTGAGCTACCTAGGTAAGGCAAAAGGACTTTTTAAAAAGGCAAAGCAGCCAACTCGCCTTCCAACGTCAGGCACCCTTGAGATGGCCTACGTATTGCAACTTGGAGCCAACTTCGTACCCAGGCTTGCTGTGTCTCTCTGCGACAAGCCTACAGGTCCTCTATTGATCTGTTGCAGGTTCTTATTTCTTGCTATCAACAGCCAGAGCAGCAAGCTGCCCTGCGGTTCTGAAGAAATAGACTACAACCTTGCTGTCGACGATGACACCAATGTTGCGGCGGGGGAAACATGTCTAAAACGCATGTGGGCTGCATCACCCCACCCTTGAGGCCTCCAAATGCCCGACCGCGCCATTCAAAGCCCTTTAATTTTTGGTGCATTCCAATCATCGCTGCTTTGCCTTTTGAACTGTCTTTCCTCTAGCCAGATCAAGAGAGTGCACTTAGTGGAGCACCGTAGCGGACGGTGTGCGTCACCCAGAAAACATCAGTGGAGCTCCTAGCTTCCTATTGTGCAGCTGGTGGACTGCAAGTGGATTTGGCTGAGCCGTTCACTTGTGCTGGCTTCTATAATTAGCTGCTCATACACATTTGCACCGCGTTTTAAAACTGCATAGCAGTTGCTTGAGCAGAGAGGAAAGACCGTTTCGCCAGAACCAGGTTGCCTTCACCACGTTTGGCAGGAGTCTTCAGCAAAACAGCCAAGGGCCCCATAATACCGCTTTGCTCTTTCGCTTCACGCCAGAAACTTTTGGAACAGCTCATAGGCTGCGACATGAACCACTCTTTTGGGAATACTTTCCCGATAGAAAAATGTGGCAGCTACAGGCAATCTCCAGCCATCGGGCCCGAAGCGCAGCGGCTTGCAACACCTAGGGAGGGCTAGCCTTCTCCCATGTATGTAAATAGCGTTTTGGCTAAAAACATGGAAGCTTTGGGGAACCTGTTGGCATTCCATCAGCTACATAAGGAGGTCATAACAACAAGAGACCGCCGCCTGTGCCCCTGCCTCTAGTCAGCCATCCTTCCAGTATTCAAGCAACTGCTAGCATCCCAGTGACGTCGGTGCACCAGCCACAACAGCGTGCAATTTATTGAGGTGACCTGCCTGTGCTCGTGCATGCGGGCACTAGAATTGGCACGGTATCAACTGTGGCCATGCCACGACATCGGGACTTGTGTTACATCAATGTGTGATAGACAGCTCGAAGGCTTGGACGTGGATCTATGTCCAGCAGTAATTGCTTTTCCAGGAATACATCATATTGACGACATAAACGGCATTGGATCAGCTGTGGGTCAGCATGTATCCGGTCCACTGCCTCTGTCCACGTCTAGAGATGCTTTACCTAATACTCTCTCGCCAGGAGATCTCGCCAACATCGGAGCAGCCGTTCTAAGAAACCAGAACAATTTAATTCCTGCTTCTGCCCACGCCCCCAGATAGCCTTCCAGGTGTCACTTCATCAAATCTACAGATGCTGCCAATATCGGAAATCTATTGGATCAACCAGCGACCACTGGAAGGGGTTCACGCGTGCCCGCCTCTGTAAATAGACCTCTTAAATGCAGACTCTTGTGAGATGCTCTCCCACTTCGCACTGCGGGAGGGGAGTCACGTTTTTCGGTGCTCTGAAAGGCTTCGCGAATCGATCCACCAAAGGCGTTCAGTACAGATTGCACGAAATTCCAAAAGCCACTTTTGTCTGTTGGTCACACTGGGCCCAACCTGTCGGCAATTCAAGATTGCTTTGATGGCCTTGGTCAGCCAGTCTTCTCTGCGTCCAAGTTTGCTATTTCTCCTCGCCAACATGAAGTTCGCTAGAGTCCGAACTGCCTAGCTTCCCGATAGCCAAGGGTCATGGAGGATAATAAGGAAAAACGCAGAACCTAGCCGGCAACAGAAGAAGCGGCTTGAGCCACATAAGCAAATCCGCAGCATACCCTATGAGTGTTACGCAGAACAATGTATGCAGGCTTCTTTTCCGAATGGCCAGTGCTGCCCATCGGTACATGTAAACCAGTGGACACCACGTAGTCCCTTGCCAGTTGTATGGAAGAGTTTAGTAGCTCATCTATGGAACAACAAAATAAGTGTGAAACATGCCCTTCTTGCAGTCACCAGAACGCGCAAATCGAAGGGAAACCACATTCTACGGAAGCCGCATGTCATCCAGTAGCCCTGCAGGGCAGTCCACGGAGCCGCGTCGAAGTAAAGCGGCTGCTGCAGTTCCACACAAGACCGTATGTCCACAGCTCATGCATACTGTTGCTCCCCACTGCTCATCAAGCATTCCGAGCGCAGGATTTTGATGCACTGGCCGTGCACTCACGCTTGTTCCTTCCTATTTATCAAGTTTGTCGTAGACATAGTAGGCGCGCTTGGCCCTGGCCCAGCCGGTTTCTCAGTTATACGCAATGTATGCCCTTCTCCGTACACTTCATAAGCTTGCCAATCATGTGCAGGATGAACTGTGTCAGAGCTTATGTAGCGAATCACTTTCCGCATGGCTGACGCTTGGGAGCACAGTGCCTCACTGGTTTCCTTGATTCCTTGCTGTCTGCTTGCCTTCGATTGGGAATGCGTTCGAACTTCGACGCGTGTTTGCGTGATCCCATGAAGACCATTGAACGCTACAATGGTGATGCTCCACTCGTACTAGGCCAAAGGTATGTCGTGATGCAGTCTTAGACCTTAAGCTGAGTGACCCTCTGAAACTTCAACAGTCAGGTATCGCCCTCAGACCGAATAGTTTTGTTGCACGCACACCGAAGAGCTTGAATTGTCATCACAAAATCAGCTTCTATCCTCCTCAGCCCTCACGCTGTAGCCATCTGCTGCTTTATGCAGAAGTAGTTGCGACTACATCTTAGCCGGCGGCACTTAACGAACTTAAAGTGCCTTTAGGATACCAAGTTTTGAGCGTCCCTGGTTGTACTTTGTCTTCAGTTATTCCATCGTGCGTCCTTGCTAACATTGTACCTGCTAGGCAGATGTAGGCAGTGCCAATGCATGTGCCAGACAGACTAACAAAGCGCTAAAGGTGTTCAAGTGCGAGCTGCCTTCAGACTGCATGAACGTGTGGCACGACACTTTGTGCTAGCCCCTGAAGATCAAGGCGCCATAGCGCCTTGTGGCGAAGCGGGCTAGCTGACTTCCAATTTCTTTAATAAGGCAAACCACGATCAGCACAAACGCACACACACATACACAGTCCCCATCTCACGCCTCCCCTTACACCACTGTATTGGCCTGTGTCCTTACCACTGGGAGGCTGGCCAGTCTGCAGCAGGAACTAAACAATGGATTTTCTCTAGAATGAATCAGGGTCAGATACTTTGAAGTTTTTGTGCTGGCAGCAACGGCCTGCCTGTCCTAAGCACTGCAGTCTTTCCCAGCACTCCGTTTCCTCTTGTAAGACAGGTTGCTTTTTCTGTCCTTAGAAGGACAAAACACCCAGACACTTCATGCGGTACCCCAAGGACTAAATTTTTTTGAATTTGAACTGTACCTATAGAGTAAATTCATTTACTGCCTATGCAATAGCCCGTACCATAGTGGAAGGCCCCCTCATCCACAAGCAAACACATTTGCCCAGGGATTCGTGCCTGCCACAGGAAGACAAGTCGCTCAGTTCGCGCCTAATGTCTCTGTGTCCAACGACGAGATGGCATGACCTGGCGAGGTTATGCAACAGAGGAAAATTCACAGCTGTTTGTATAACCCAGTGGGGCCTCCACACCATGATGCAGACAAAAAACCGGCTTGCGCGCAAGACACGCATGAGGGGACGAAAGGTAGGGCCCCCAAGGGAGATACACAATTTTATGATAAAGAGCGCGATTTAGCGTGATTCGAGTCTGCCATCATTATTCCAAAGGCCTTACAGATTCAAACGAAGAAGTGCACCTACGCGTTCTAGTTTCTACCTCATTAAAGGCCCTATGCAGAGACTTGTAAGGGGTCTTCGACGACCTAAGAAATGACAGTGCATTAAGATGCACAGCCGGTGGCATCAATTATAATGTTCCCCCCTAGTTCTCCATCGGAGGCCACCTAACTTCAGACGCAATAGAAATCTAACAGAAAGTTATTGAGTGTTCCTCAAAATAGCTGCCTTTTTTCCGTCCACTTGCCAGTCAGGCTTCCTACGTGAGGGGAGAGATAATTGGGGTGGGCGTTGATGCATTTTTAAAAGCACTCCAGCGCTCCCAGCTAGTCGGGCATAGCCTTAATCTAGCGCGCAAGGACATACCATTGCGTCTTTTTGTATCGCGCGTGATAACACTACTCTTCAGTGTATATGATGTACGAAAAGACAGATCAATCGTCTATTCTTCACCTATTCACAGTTGAACAGAACTAGTGCAGTAGAAGGCGCCTGAATCTGGCGTAGCCCCCCCTACGTCAATAGAGTGTAGTAATGACTATTCTCACGTATTGTTCGAACGGCCACTTAAGCAGAATAAATTCCGATCATTCAAGAAACAAGGGGAAAAGCTTTCTGAGTACCCAGTGCAAAGAGCCAACACGCAAAGCTGGTCAATGGGCGCGTCATTATGCGGCACAGAGCACGCCTTCACGGAAGAAGAGTAGCACGTTCAGGCGTATGGTAATGCTCAGTATACCATTATATGTATTTAAATGTTCGGAACGGTGCCATCATAGGATCTGAAATGCCTGCCCCGTTGTGGCGGCTCCTGTGTTGTTACAGCAGCGAGAGCGAAGCCCGACCTGTTTCGCTGGGACTTGTACGGGGCTGTACCGGATTCCAGCAGTGGGAGCAGTAGTACAACAAGCAAAGCAGCAAGAAAAGAAGGTTTGGCACAACAGTAGGAAGGAACTGTTTTTGTTTCTTCCATTTGGCTTCCTCTCCAGTCCCTGATTTTGACGCTTGTCGCTGCATGCAGCAGCTACAGCACTGTCAGGAGAGGCCGTGACGACCGCAGCGCGAACAGGAGAAACTGTAGCGGCTCCAAAAGCCGCAACATCATCGTGGGGAGGGGCCCCCATCATGACCAACGCGCCTTACGCCGTAAAAGGATAGCGCAGCAGTTACACTGGGGGGGGGACCGTCCCAGCGCCAGCAGGCTGGGCTGCTTTGCAGCAGAATGGCTCTCAGGCACGCAGGCCTTGCTGTCGAAGAGCCAAGCCGTCGGAGAAAGCGGCAATTCCATTGTGTGTAGGGGCAGCAGCTGCTGCGCACAGGTCGGCAGGATGGAGGAGGGCACGAGCGACACGAGTTTGGATTTGCTGCACTCCAAGGTTCGCAATCTCCGAGACAAGTTGCAGGCTCGAGCAACGCGTAGACTTGGTGGCGATGACAGTAGTGGCAGCAGCAGCAGCAGTGGCGGAGGGGCAAGTCTGCAGCCTCTGGGGCCTATCGGCAAGGACGATCGCGAATTCACCTCTCCCTGTGCTAGCAGCAGCAGTCGAGGCAGCTGCCGACATAGTGAACGGAAAGACGCCAACCGCAGCCGGACTGTGTCTTGGGTGGGGCAGGAGCAAGGCCATAGTGGCATGGCCAGCGAGCAGCAGCAGCAGCAGCTGCAGCTGCAGCATCCATCGGAGGATAGACACCTGGAGTACAGAAGAAGTCTCCCCGGCGTTTCGAGCAGCAGCGGCGGGAGCGTTCCGCAAGGCGCATATGCTGAAGCCTCCAGAAGCCCTCTAAAACGCGGCAGTAGGGCTTCAGAGAAGGCCATCACCAGCCATCGCAGCTACTCCAGAGACACGACGAGCAGCGGCAAAGATTTCTGCCGCTCGCCCCTGCGTCGGCATGGAGCCGAAGTACACACAGTGCAGCACGGAAGCAGCAGTAGACTGCGCCGCAGCCGCAGCAGCGAAGCTCCAAGTCAGAACCGCAGCAGAAGCAGAAGCAGAGGCCGAGGCAGCAGCAGCAGGCACCTGCAATACCGTCCCCCCAGCAGCAGCAGCAGCAGCAGCAGCAGCAGCAGCAAAAGCGGGGTCAAGGGGCGCTCGACTGAGCAGTTGTATCGCCACAACAGCAGCAGCAGCAGCAGCAAATATGACGGGGGCAGCAGCGGCAGCCGGCGTGATATGCGGGTCGGTAGAAAACACGATAGCAGCAGCAAATATGACGGGAGCAGCAGCAGCAGCAGCAGCAGTTATAGTACGGAAGGAGGGGGTAGAAACAGCACACACGGGGGCCTTTCTCGCTACAGCCGCAGCCGCAGCAGTGAGCGGCGACATGCTTCCTCAGCAGTGGGTGTAAGCAGCAGCAGCAGCAGCAGCACTACCATGGATAATGCTGGCACCAATGATGGCAGTAACAGTAGCAGCAGCAGCAGCAGCAGCAGCGCGTGTACCGCGGGATCTGGCACTGCTGGCAGTGTGGAGAGGGAGGAGGGAGAAATATCTATGAGTGCGCGTAGCAGCGCTGGCAGCAGCCATCCAGCCGATGCTCAACGCCAGGAGCAGCAAGGAGAAGAGCAGCAGCAGCAGCAGCTAGAAGAAGAGACAGTCGAGTTTCAGAAGGATGCGAAGGGGCCCCTCTTCACGCCGACGGAAGCGTCAGCTTTAGCGCCGAGGGCAGCAGCAGAAATGCCTCCAGGCAAGAAGACTGGAGGGGGGGCAAGTTCAGCAGCTGCATCTGAACCGCAGAAGGAAGCGGAGGAGCATTCTGCACGGCCACTTCCTGAAGAGGATTTGTTTACTCCCGAGGTGGGGTCTGCTGACGAGCTGCTGCTAACCCCTGAGGCAACTTCGGAAGGCGTCGAGGCAGCCGCTTCAGCGGGAGGTCCCCCTGCAGCGGATTCCGCCGACGGGCAGCAGCTAAGTGCGGCAGCAGCTTGTGCCAGCGAAACTGTATATGGTCCTTTGCCTCCTGCAGCAGCAGCAGCAGAGACAGTGCGCGAAGAGGCCACAGCAGCAGCAGGAGCTGAAGCGACACATTTATGCTTGGACTCGGTAGAGCAGGATTCGAATCACGTGCACCAGCTGCTAAATGCAGGTGGAGAAGAGGAGGAGGAGGAAGAAGACGACGAAGAGGACAGACACTTGAAGCAGAGCAAAGTCTGGAGCTCCCTCGTGTATGGGTGTCATTCAGTGAGCACGTACAAGCGCCTCAACAAGATTAGTGAAGGCACGTACGGCGCTGTCTTCAGAGCGATGGATCTGAAGACTAAGGAGATCGTGGTTCGTCGCTGCAGGGGGCTTTGATGTCTGAACTCCTTTGAAATTCGCTATGGGGGAGGAACGTGTGCGTTGGCTGCGTGGCAGGCACCCCGCTGTGCCGCGATACATACAAGGCCGCGCATGCATGCAGTCGTAGAGGCGCCTTCTGTTGATCGCAGCTGCTTCTGGTGCTCTGCTCTGCGAGGTTTTGCTACAGGCTCTAAAGCAAGTCAAGTTTCACGCAAAGCTGTGGTCCGAGGGCTTCCCAGTGACATCTTTGCGCGAGATATCCATCCTGTTGGAATTGCAACATCCGAATGTCGTCAATGTCAAGCAGGTCGTCGTGGGCTCTGGGCAGCATCATGTCTTCATGGTACGAGATATTTTTTTGAAGCAAAGAAATAAATATATGTATTAATATGCGTGTCCACGGGGATATACACATATTTTATATGTATATGGACTTGTGTGTCATCTTTGCACGCGCATGTGTACGTACGGCCGCCACACGCTGGGAAGATTTATTGTACCGTCCTGGCTTCTGTTCTCGGGCTGTATCCCCTCACAGAGCCCTTGCCCAGTGCTGTGGTGATATCGTCGCTGAGAGATGAAGCCTGTCAACGCTAAACCTGAATGTCTGGGGAGGGCTGCTTGTGTCTGCCCGTACAGGTGATGGAGTACATTGAACATGAGCTCAAGACGCTGATGGACGAGAAACCTGAATTTACAACTGCAGAGAGGAAATGTCTATTGAAGCAGGTTAGGTCCCGCACTGGTATTTGCACGTGACAAATCTAGGAAGGAGAAACGAACAAAGACGCAGACTCACGAAACGATCTTCGCAGCACATGTGCTGATAAATCTTAGATATGATCAGCGCCGCATGCAAGGGTTCTCCGGCCCTCATGATGCCATTTGCCTTCTGTGTTTGCGTTGTGCTGCGCCGCAAAGTTGCTGGAGGCCTTGGCTTACTTACACGCGAATTTCGTCTTCCACCGCGACGTGAAGCCTAGCAATCTGCTGTATTCGAACAGAGGGGTTAGGCCATCCTTTTCAACTCCTCACAGGCACTGCTTGTTGTGCTACGTCTGCACTGAACTGCACCTTGCATGCTTTGTTTCTCTCTTGAGGGCCCCTGCCCTCGAACATTTATTTTCAACTTGAAAAGCGCGTGGTTTCGTGGCCTTCAACGATCTGTTTGTGCGGCCTCTTCGTGTACCGTACACGCATGCATGCGCGTGCATGCGGGGCGCGGTCCGTATATTGCGTTTCTTATTTGTTTTTGCGTCTTGAAAAGGGTATCCCTGTGGTTTCCCTTCCATGCATCCGGCAGCGTGCGTGTTTGCGTGTGTTTTCCGATGCAATGGATGGTCGCTGGCGGTGCTTCTTGGTCTTGTACAGTGTACCTGCTTGCAGCCAGCCCTTTTCGCGTTTTCTCAGCCTTTTTTCTTGAAACGGCCTAGGTGCTTGTTTGTTGTCTGCATTTGCAAATGCGTGTCTCGGCTCTTGGCAGTGCAGCGGCTTCCAAGGGGGGGAGTGGGGAGTTGGGGTCACTACGATTCCGTGTGCAGAAGGGGGTGTGCGTGTGCAGCATGCTTAGCAGGGCGTGAGCCGTATGGATCGGTCGATGGTTTTGCATGCAGGTTCTGAAAATGGCGGATTTTGGGATGGCTAGAAAGTTCGGAGTTCCTTTCGGCCACAAGAGGTACACCAAAGAAGTCGTGACGCTTTGGTATAGGCCCCCGGAGATTCTTCTAGGGCAGTCGGTGTACAGCGATAAGTGCGACGTCTGGGCTGTTGGTGAGTTGGGGATTTGAATGGGCCTTTTGGCTCGCTCTCTGGGCACATGCAGACTGCTTTTTTGCGCGTAGAGCGAGCGTGAGGAGTCCTAGGTGTAGAGACACCACGCAGAAGCAGGGGGTGAAGGCGAGCGTAACTGAGGCTCCCAGGCATAGTGGGGTCACAGCGTCGCAAGGAGACACCGAGGCTTTTTCACGTTCGGCGACACCTGTAGAATTTTTCTTCTGCAGGAGCTATCTTTGGGGAACTTCTGTTGCGGCGGCCTCTCTTTGCTGGACATGGGGACTTAGACACCCTCAGCAAGATTTGGAAGCTTTGTGGTAGGTGGATTTAGCTAAGGGGAGGGAAGCGCAGATGGCTGCGTAGGTATGAGTGGCGGCACCTTGCGCCGACGGCAGGGTGCCTGCGGCTGCGACGGAGAAGTGGAAGGAGATTTTAAGTGATCAGAAGACACACTGCTGATCGGGACAGACGGAGTTCGTTGCGTGCTACCCCGTGTTTGCCTCTCATGCCCATTCACCTTCTTAAGGGCCAGCGCTGCTGTGGATTTGGCGTATGTGTGTATAGGGACGCAGTCGGAGGAAACGTGGCCAGGGTTTAACGAATTACCGTTGGTGAAGTCGCGAGCTCTTGCACGGATGCCACATTGCCAGCCGACGTGGAGGGAGGTGTTCCCTCCTCCCTCGAAGCACCTCACTATGGGGGTCAGGTGCTGTGGCATGCAGCATGCTGTGTTGCTGCCGTGCATGCTGCATGCGCTGCTGCTTTTAGTGCTGCGCGCTTTCTGCCGTAGCTGGGGTTGCCGCATCCTGGATTGGCTCTTTTTCGGTGTTTGTGTTGCAGAATAGCGGCGTCCTCTCTGATTTAGGCCTTGATTTGCTGCAAAAGCTGCTCACCCCAGATCCAGCGCAGCGGCTTTCCGCTGCGGCAGCCCTTCAGCATGAGTACTTCAAGGAATCTCCGAAGCCTCAGCCTACGGAGCTAATGCCCAGTTACCCAGACACAAACAACCAAGGTAAAAGCACTCTCGCCGCACGGGGGGGGAAGATGTATGCCGGCTCTCTCGCGTTGCATGAGTATACATTTTGGGGGTGTCGTTACGCTGTGTCGGATCGTATGGAGTCACTGCTGCTGCCTGATGTGTTGTGTGTGTGCATGCATGCAGCACGAAGGAAGCGCAGGAGAGGGGGTAGCGCTGACCTTAACGAACAGAAGCGTGAGTCAAGTCATAGTGTCGGGTGCTCATTTATTTAGAAGCCTGCTTTTGTCTGCCAACACCCCCTCTATCGGCCTCGAGATACGAGTTTGAGGGTGGGTGGCCTTGTGCGATGGTAGCGTGTATTCCCCTGGAAGCTATGGCCCGCTTTAGGGGAATGTCTGTACACCGCAGATCAAGACTCCTTCCGGTTCGACGCGCGCGTGGATGCGGAGAAGTTTCTTTCTGCCCTGGACCAAAAAGTTCGCAGCCAACGAAAAGAAACGGTCAAGCCTGGCAGAGAGGGTCTCTAAGAAACCGCGTCGATGTCAGTGTTGCCGCCAACTTCAACGTCTGTCCTGTACGCCTGATCGCCAAAGTCACGACTCCTTTTCGACGCATGTGGCTTTGTTTGGTGCAATCTTGTCCCTCTGCTTCTTGTACAGTGTGTTTGTCTGTGTGTCTGTCTGTGTCGGCTTCTGCTCCATGCTTCTGCTTCCAGTGCCTCAGTGCGGCAAGGGATGCAGGATTGAATTCCTCCACATCCATGCAGGCACACTTGCGTGGCCAGTCACCAGCACGTGTAAAAGGGCCTCAGGGGGGTGGACTAGGAAAATATCCGTGGGGGCTAACTGCTTTTGTCGTCTACTGCTACAGTGCTTGTGGGTGCTGCCCTTTCTCGTTTCCTTTTTCTGAATACTCTGAGCATACGCAACTTGCCTTTGGTAGCAATCCCTGAAATGTGTTTACTGCAAAAGTGCAGGACGGGCAGGCCTCACGACTGCATAGCTTAGCCACCTGCTTCCTTATGCGGCGCAGCCGCTTCGATACAGCGTTGTCGGTGTGACACTTTGCCGCTGCGGCTGCTGCTGCTACTGCCACTGCTGCCCTTGCAGCTCAAGGTACTCTGGGCATCCTCAGGGGATGTCTGCGGGAGCTGTTTCTGGTGAGGAGAGGCCGGCGGCTCAGGTGGGTCTAGTTTGGCTATGCTAGACAGGACCTTGGCTGCAGTCTGTACAGCCCACAGCAACAGCAGCAGCCTGGTCTGCTGCAGCGGCAGCAAGCGGAGAAAGGTGTGCTCTTCCAGCCGCGTGTGCATGTTGTACGCGGCCGCAGAACCCCAGAAGTAACACAGCCAGTACACTCGGGAGGAGACACCTCCTGCCCTAGAGAGGCAAATGAGGGTCCCTATTAAGGGGTAGACGCGCAGCAGCAGCAGTAACACTGGCCCGACAATGAAGGAGGGCAGCAATAACAACAGCAGCTGGGGAGCGTAACGCAGACTAGTCGCTATAACATACAGCACAGAAGGAGATACTACGAAGCCTGTCTGCTGCAATACTTGCTGCAGCAGCACACGCCAGCTTCGAAGCTGGAAGCGAGATCCCAGAAAGCTGCTACTTTGCATTCCTGCCGATGCTTCCGCGCTGTTGCCGCTGCTTGTTGGGGGAGAAATACGGAGTGCCACCACTGCAGCCGAACGTAGGCGCTGCAGCACAGATTTGGTATTGGCCGATGCGGCCTGCTGCTGCTCCTGCTGCGTCTCCTCTAGAGGAGAGAAGTCGGGCAGACAGTGCTGCATGAGCACCTCGCCTGCATCTAGTCTGAAGGTCTGTGCCAGCTGTAGAGTGCCTGTGGATGCCTTCTTCGCTCTCGCTGCGATGACTGGCGCGGTTGCGCTGGTCAAGAGCTTTTGCTGCGCCTGAGCCCGAAGCAGGAGCTGCTGCTGCTGCTGCCGCTGCTGCTTCGGTAGCAGCAGCTGAATGCCAAAAAACTTGCGAGAGAAGAGATTGAGCGCGGCTGCAAGGCCCCCCACGCATTTATGGCCGTAGGCAAAGAGGATAAGGCTGCTGCTGCCTCCCGTCAGCACTCCCAGCAGCAAGGCGGAGAGAAGCAGATGCAGAGGGGCTGCCTCGATGTAGGCCTGGAAGGAGACGGGCAAAGGGAGCGTTAGCAGGAGGCTGCTCAGCATGCAGCCAAGACCTATAGGCATGAAGAGAGAGCGAGAGAAGAAATTTTTTTTTGGTGCGTGAAAGCAGTTTTTTGCTAGCCCGAGGGTGTTGGGTGATTGATATACAGCTGAAGACCTTGAACGATACACTACATACTACTCGGGAGCAGCAGCACCAGTGCATGGAGGCGACTGACCTTGTAGGAACCACAGCATGAGCCAGCATGTGAGGGAACGCAAGGCCCTCAGTCTTCTCTCGACGCAGAGTGCCGTTGCTATTGCCGTTGCTCCCGGTGTATCCGCTTCTAGAGGTGCCAGAGCTGCAGCAGAGGGACCTGGTGAAACAGCGAAGATGCTTCTAAAGACGTCAAAGTTTGTTACAGCAAAGAGCGCTGTGCCCAGCAGTGGCAAGGGTAGCCAAACTACAGACAGGAACCGCGTGAGCCGAGGAATTCCAAGGACGAGGCAGCAACAGCAGTGCAGCAGCACCGTGAGGGCCAAGGGGGCCCCTGCCGCCACATAGGCAGTGAAACCACTGTAAAAAGAGGTGACAACAGCCCGCATGCGCTTCACTCTTGTGCTAACACGTAAGAAGTAGAAGAGGGGTAGCGCTGCCGCCGACGCGGCGATGAGTAACTGCTGTTGCGGTTGTAGCTCTATATACAGCCGAATGCCCGTAGCCACCAGCGGCGCAACCACAGGGTAAACGAACTTTACCCACAGAAGAAAGAGGGAGGCAGCGTCTAAGAGGAGGGCTCCCAAGATGCGCATGAGCTCAAGGAGAGGAATCCTCAGGGCACGCATGCTTGCCAAGACGCTAGCAAAGGCCTCCGACGACTCCCGCTGAAGGTGCTGCACGAGCAGCTCCTGAGCCGTGAACTTTTCCGGGATGGAACGGAGGTGCAGATAAATGCAACAGCACACAAAAAGCAGGAGCGTTGCTGCGGCTGCTGCCCGGCGCAGCAGCCAGCGCCATAGGCGCGCTGCTGCAGGACGAATCCGCGAAGAAAGCCAAGCCCAGAGCCTCATTATTCCCACTCTTTAATCCCACTCATAGCAAGGAGGCCCCAGAACCCTACCAAATAGCTGTGCACGTGTGTGTAAGCGCTCCTGTTGTCTATCCGTACTGGCGTTCACCGGCAGCACCTGCCACACATCGGCTTCAGCAGGGTGTATGGACACCCTAAAAAGCTTTGGGTGCCAGCCACCGCTGAGTCGAAGCCAGGATGCGAGAGTGCAAAACCGACAGTAGGAAGCCAATCAATAAAACTTGCCCCCCCCCTTTCAAGGGAGGGCAGATGCAATAAAAGTTAAGGGAGCAAAAATCAAATAACGCCTATCAGGAGAAGACACCATGTTTTGTTGCTTATCTTGCGGTAAATATCAGCAAAAAGCCTATCAATGCTTCCACGACTCCTCGTGTCTTACGTGCATGCACAGGTCAAGACAACAACGTACATAGGTCTGGTTCTACTCTGACTATACACCATTTTGACTCTGGAAGCATCCTTATATTTTTGGCCATCATTTTCTGTCCACGAGGTAGTGGTGTGTGAACAAGTAACAGTGTCAACGCGGGACATGATCCCGTTCTCGCCCAGGCTACCCGATGGCAAAGGAAGCTGACGGACAAGCAAACGAGAATCATGCCACAGATTTTAAAATTGCTTCTGGCTATAAGCTTGATATCAAGGCTTGATAAGCTGCCTATTACTGATATCTACGTGACTGCCAACGTAAATTACTAAGGAGTGGAAGATCCATGAATAAAGTGGCAGTTTTGGAGGGCATGGTAGGGAACAGCTCCATTCTGTAGTGACTCTTCACTTTAAAGTGAGCTGCAGAACGACTCTACCCTAGTGGTCCGCTCTAAAATTTGTGGGTGGCAAATCGAAGCCAGCTGTCCAGTGTTGTACGCCGATATTTTGGAGTGTACGTACGCCTCACACACTCTGAAAGTTGTCTTTTTAGAAACTAAAGAGTGTAAGGCGTATCAGAGTAGCTTTGATTTTCTTGAAGCCTGTTGCATCTCATCCGATTATTCAGCAGAGGAGAAAGGCGTAGCAACGTGATCAATGTTGGCAGCACGCAGAAGAAGCCTCGGCGAGATGCAAAAACACCATACAAGCGAAGAGCTAAAATGCGAACCCGAAGACCCTCACTGCAGCCTTAACTCCACGAGATGCTCTGTCATGTATCCGTTCCTCTGGCCAAATGCAGCTAACGACGCCTGTAGCAACAACAACACCAAGAGGAACGATTGCTAGGGCTTCGTGAGCAAGAGTAAAAAAAGACTGATGCATGCAGCTCCAAAGGCTTGCGGCCGCTTTCCTGCTTACTGTCGCGTGGGTGATGTGCATACAAGAGATGCGGACAGCGCGTTGTTAGTGCTTTTCACTAGCCCTCTTCTTTGATATTACGCTTTTTTATTGTAGATAATGTGTATACTTCAATTATTCCTGTAGCCTTGCGGGTGGGTTGTCTGGTCGAAGACTGTCCTCCTAACTTACCGTCAGAGTTAGAGCAGAGTGTACCAGCAGATGCAAGGTGGAGGGATCCGGTCCCCTGCTGTGCGAGGTTTGCGTGCACTACGTTGCACGTACAGCAGCAGGCACACAAAAAGGGCTTCTTGGTAACAATAGCGTGCCGAGTGAACCTGCTAAATGCCTGCTCGTTTGACAAGGCTTCACAGTTTCGTTTGTGAGGGCCAAAGGGACTGCAGGACTCTGCAAGGGGCTGTCACACTGATTTCAAAAATCCTTATTAAAGGGCAGTAAAATGGGAAAGCGTACGTACGAGCGAGTGCGACCCTTACCTACATATTTGTAGGGCCGCTTCAGTTCCGAAAGACGTCGCATGCAGTTGTCACAGATTCTGTCGGTCCAGTCAGACGCCTGCTGTTCATCATACTCCTTGTCCCTCAGCAAGTCTGAGTAATGAACAAAAGCCGAGAAACACCGATTGGCATGAGGGGACAATCTAAATGGTGCTACAGTTCCTTGAACGAAATTCGCGTCGTTTCTTGTATGCTAACACAAGTATCTAGGCGGGCATGTGTGTTCCTGTCAATGCGGAAACGGCTGGCTTCTCGCATAGGCAATCTCGGGATCAGTTCAAAAGTCAGGATGAAAGGATTACAGCTGCAACTGCATCCTCCTAGGAGTAATTATCAACAGTTTCGTATCCGCGCAGGTATATATACCCCTGCAGGATTAATTTACAAAATGGCATCGACTTATTGCAAAGTGCTGTGCTGACTGCAAAGCGTCAAAGTACGGGCGCCTTTCTGACTGATGCACCAAAAATCGGGGTACGTCAATATCATGGGGTACACCATTCTGCAGTGATGTGCGTTGTTCACTCAGACTTTCGGGGCAGCCAGCTTTGCATACATCGGACCTACAAGGGTATGTGGTGAAGCTGCAGGTGCACGAACATGCTCCAATTTCTCATGCAATTTGACGGTACTGCTCAAGCAAGTAACCTGATGCTGATTTCTTGGAAAAACAATAGCTCTTTGCATTGAGTTACGGTGATGTAGTAGGCAGTGCTACACACAGGGATTGGATTCACAGTGCATTCAGTGGCAGTACGCGCACCGTCCAGAACTTGCATTACGATTTTTTCAATGTCGTCTGGCTGCCACGTAGGGAGAGCCTGAAGCAATGAAAGTGAGTGTGGGCACTTAGATACCTTCAACCGTTGCTGCTACACACATTTCCAAGTGGTAGGAATGCGGGAAAAGAGCCAACAAAAGGGGCATCTAGGATACCCGGTTCCGTGTGCAAACATGCAAACGGCACACATCTACACGGCTAGATACACTTACAAGCACGAGAAGAGCTAGAGCGATTACAGCATACAATTTGTGGACAGAGCAGTTCCAGCAGTCTACGGAGGCTGCAGCAGGCATATTGACGGGCACTGCAAGAAGTATGGCTTTTCGAGATAGCGACCAGAGAGCCAGGAAGCAGCATAACTAATGTAACAAGTCAGATACATCGGATCGCTCAATTTAAGGGCTCCAAGGAGGGCGCAGCTGAGCGTCCCCAGAATCTTGCACATCGTGCTGAGAGCCTGCGTACCGTTTTGGGAGATTCCTGCTGCTGCTCTGTTTCGTCTCTCATCTCTGTCTGCCTCCGTTGCTGGAGTAAGAGCAAGTCCGTAAGGTTGCGAATGTCCTGAGTTGAGCCTAATACCTCTAAAGGCTACAGATTCCACCAACTCTGGGCTACGGTGTGTAGCATCCCGCTGGTTCTGTCCGTATATCTGACTTGTTGAAGTCAAATAGAGAAGCTCTGAACGTGTCTTTTCAAAAATACAAACGTATCGTATCGGTATCAGTCTACAAACCAGTCTGCTTCGTCTACAGGGGCATGCCTTGCAGCAAGTCGTAAACCCCTTATGCATAAGGCCTCGCCTTCTGGGAGTGCCTTATCATGCTGGCCCCCCAAAGATGCAGAAATATCGAGATGGGTGTTTTTCTCGTTGCTGCAAGTTGAACCAGAAAGTGAAGGGTTTCAAGCTGCGCCAAATGGATGCAGTGCATGCAGTTGTGTGTGCACCTGAAACTGTGTGTTTTATAGTAAACAGCTAATAAAACTATAAGAAAGTTGCATATTTTTGCTTCTTTGCATAGAGGAGGAACGGAGCACAACAGCAGCGGAAGCGCCTTGCGGCTCAACTGTCATCAACGCCTTGCATGCTCCCCGGCGAAATCCTGTCTTTTCCAAATGGTACTCAAAGCAGGAAGACGTGAAACCCGTAAAATAATTTCCATTGCTGCTGCATTCCGTCTCATGTTTCAGATTCCAGAGTGTCCCGGGTTTAATCCAATGTTTATGCACGCCGATCTGTAGCTTTGCACAAGTCTCCACCAGCTGCTGAGTTTCCAAACGGCCTCCTATGACTAAGACTACCTCACGACCACGTAGGTGGTAAAAGTAGAGCACTGGCAGGCAGCCGCAGTTGCTGCTTGTATGCACTGCCTGCTGCACCAGCAGCAGCAGGCAGTGTGAACTACGTCATCCGTGTCTTCCAGAGTTGCAGCAACAGCGGTATCAAAAGTACCAAGTGCAGGAATAGCAGTAACAACGCCATTATCAAGATGGAAGGCGTATCCGCCTCTGTAGATCTCTCTGAGATCCCTCAACTGATGCGGCAGGCCGAGCAGGCCATGAAACCACCTGGTCTTCTGGGGCAGATTTTTGGCAGAGAAGCAGATTATGACACTGCGGTGCAGCTCCTGCAGCAGTGTGCCCAGGTGCGCTGTGGCTTATGTATGCGTTTTCGGCCGTGTTGTTGCGTGAGTCTTACTACTGTCGTTAGTTCCTGACTCCCCTTCCCTCTCCGGGGACCAGCGGCTCCGCATATGCGCGTGCGTCATTTTGTGTCTGCGTGAATGTCTTACTATCTGCCTATTTCTATGCATTCCATACCCTTTTAACCCACTGCACGCCTGCCTTTGTGCTTATCCCCCCCCTGTCCTCTCTTACACTATCTTCGTAATGTCGACCTAACAGTCAGTCTTTGACCGGTATCTCCCCTCTCAAGCAGCTCTCTTGTGCTAGTATTTTTCTCGCCCCTCCCATGTGTCTGTCTCTGCTTCTCTGTCTCCGTACTCCTGTGTTGTGCCTTAGAAATACAAGCTAGCTCGCGTCTTCCCAGAAGCGGCTTCGTGCTACATCAAGGCAGCGGAGGCAGCGAATAAGGCCAAAGACACTCACACAGGTGAGCCTCCAGGGTGTGACATCCGACAGTTTGGGTCGGGGGGCCTACAGGGCCAAAGTCGCTTCTTTTATGTCTCGCGTGAAGTGCCTTCCTGCGCAGTAAGAAGCGTGCCGGCAGCAGCCGCATCCGTAGGAAGCGTCGCTTCGTTGGGTGGTTTGTGTGACTTTGCACTGCAGAGGCAACCTTATACGTGGAAGCTGGGAACTGCATGCGCCGCTACTCTCTGGCCGACTCGGTCCCCGTTTTCTCCAAGGGTATATCGGTGCTGCTGGCTAGCGGTCGGCTAGCTGCTGCAGGGAAGATCCATCGGCAGCTAGCTGAGGAGTACGAAGCTACCGGAGACAGGCCGGCGGCAGCTATCCACTACTTGAAGGCGTCAGAATTGTTCGAGACAGACGAATTCAGTAAAACACAGTACAGTCACTGCATTTGCAAGTACGCCGAATTGTTGGCATGGGGAGGAGACGACCCTAGTAAGCCCCAGAATCTTCAGCAGACTGCGCAGACACTGGAGACTGCGGCCAAGATATTTGAGACTGAGGGTTATAAGGTATCTCAGAACAATCTCCTTCAGTATGGTGCAAAGGATTTGTTTTTAAAGGCCCTACTGCTGCGGCTTTCCATCCCTCGCTACGACCCTGGAGATTTCGTCGATCTTCAGCTTGCCTTGGGGCGGTATGGGGAGCGCAATCCGCACTTTGCGACAAGCAGGGAGGCCCAGTTGCTCAAGCAGCTCATTGCTGCGTCGGAAGAAAGAGACAGTGACGCATTTGCTGCAGCAGTTGAGGCCTTTGACTCCATCACGAGGCTAGACCCTTGGAAGGTTCACTTCCTCCTGAAGGCCAAGTCCCTCCTCGGCGGAGACGGAGTGACCGCGCAGGGAGCACCTGTCCAGCTTGGGGAGGACGGGGAGATAGACCTTTCTTAAAGAATACCTTCGAAAGAAGGATGGGCTGATATGAATGCTTGTGCTGCGTTCGGTATTAGCACCAAGGAATGCCTCACCAGCAACGGCCCTGTCACTTTTGCTATGCTGGGTCCCATCCACCAATATGTATCAATAATAGCACCAGCTGCTGTGCAGCTTGCATGCATAATCCACAGTCTGCATTCATGAAAACCGAGTTCTAGGCCTCACACGGGGAGGGAGAAAGAGAGGCGTGGCCAGGCTGCTTCAGGGGCCCCTGGTAGTCTGCGCCATTCTTTGAGCCCGTTGCTCCATCGCCTTCCAGCGGAGTTGCAGTGTGTCGACCGCAGTTCAATTTTTGTATGAATTAGAACTGGGGAGGAGGGGGCACGGACAGTTAAAGTGCCAGAGCAAGACGGCTATATAGGGGGGCAATAAAGGTTGCAGACGGTACAGGAGAAGAGGATACACCACATGCTGTATTCCAAAAAAAAGGGGGGGAGGCAAGAGCAGGGCGTCGAAAAGCTCTCGCACCCTTCTTACCGAGTATATCTATTTGTAAGGCAGCAGAACTAGGTCAGAATGCAACAGAAGCACACATGGAATGGCATGCAGACTGCCATAGACAAGAAGTTGAGCGTTACACACCACGTTTCTGAAGCCATCAGTAGAACACCAAACCTCGAAGCTCTCTACATGTCCAAAGCCTTGGTGCACGACAGTCCACAGCCCTACGCAGATGTGTTCGTTTGGGGCACTCCCCAGCCGAAGCGACGCTTGCAGCTAGAGGAGGCAATTTTTGATTTTGCTGCCACATTGCGGTGAATTTCTCAATGCAGGGCCCTGTGCTTTTACTTTTTGCTGCGGTTGCCTTACTTCTGTTGCTCCCTCAAAGAAGCCACAGCTTCTCTGGAGCAGGTCAAAATGCCACAGAAGTGCAAAAGCAGAGTCTGTTTAGTTGCCCTGTACCGCTTTTCTCATGGCACTGCCTAACAGTCTGAGGTGCTGGCCTCGAAGAACCGAGGCAGACGCTAGCCTGGTCTGCTGACGCCTCGAGTGCATGGGACTGGAATGAATCCGTGCAACTTTTGCGCCAGCAACAAATCCTGAGCGGCCTCTGAGGACCCCTGCGAATGCAAGTGCACACAATGCACAAGCCCTAGACCTAAGCCTGTCTCTGTTCACACCTGAATATTGCATATTGTTACGGATGTGCTGGAGCAGCACAACGTAACGCTGCTACCTCGACTGCCTTACCGCAGCTTTCCACTCTGCAGCAGATACGGAAACCACGAACAGTCCCCGTTCTCTTAGCAGGCGGTGCTTCAGCACAGTGCTGCTGCTATAAATGCATCCACACCGGTCTGTAGCCCAGAGGCCCTCTGGCTGGTGGCCTTCACCATGTTGCTGCACCCTAAGCGCACGCGGCTGTGGCATGCTGCAGTCGAAAAGGAAATGAGAGCCTCCGTCTGCCTCGACTGCCACATGCCGCTGCTGCACAACACCACAATGCATTCTGTACAACGTAAGTCATAGTTTTTACGCGCTCTTGAGTCGGTTATGGATCAGCGATGCAGTTACGCAAGGGTGCTGCTGGGAGCGAGCATAGCTCTCACTTGGGCGCTTCCCTCTTCTGAGTCACCTATTCTGGTATCCGGGAGTTCTGCAAGAATATCGAGGTAATAGCCCCCAAAAGAGCACCTTGCCTGCGTAGGCCACAGAAAGCAGGAAGCAACCGCGAACGCTGCTCGTACAGCTGCTTCAGAGAAGAGTGCGAGGAGTTTAGCATCAGCAATGAGAACAGCTTCTTGCCACCGTTCGTGCTGCTCCTGCTGCATTGATGCACTAACCTCAACGGTGAGACGCGCCTCTGGAAGCGTCCGAGAGAGGGCCGCAAATATCGCCCGTTGCAGAGCTGCAATGCACACGTACATATCAGACCCTCCAACTACCAGCGGGTTCGTTCAGATACATATACATGTATATGTATTATTAAAAGACACTATCTGCAGCATCATTCTGGTCGTTCTCGTCAGCCTGCATTTCGGTGAACACAACTTGAAACCTCCATGGAAGAAAGCCTACGCGACTGAGCCAGGTGGGGAGGGGCCCCTGCCGCGGACTCGGAGTCTCCCTGGACCAACAGCCAGCTGTGCGGTTCTTGCGCACTGCCGCTGCTTTCGCTGGGACTAATACAACACACGTGCTGCTGAAGTTTCTGCAGAAACACTTGATTTTCAGGGTGCAACGAAGCGCACAAAGACGTATGTCGGGGCGCTGCTGCTGCCGCCGCTGCTGCTGTCAGCTGTTGGTGCACTGCCGGTAGTTGCGCTAACGTTGTCTTCAAGGCGGTGCAGTAGCCTGACTCTGCTTCACGCGGCTGCCGATGCTGCTGCTGCCCTTGCCGTTGCTGTACCATCGGCAACAAATGTTTTCTGACGACTGTGAGGAGCAGATCGAAAAAGGTAGAAACCGCAGATACAGGGCTACCTTCTTCTCCAGCCTGCCCCCATGGCTTCGCAGACTGTATTCCACATGATACCACTGACGAAGTCAGTGAAAAGTCGCTTAACGCCAATGCATGCAAACAGTTCACTGCACTGTGCAGTTCCATGTCGCGCTGAAGCGACTCGTACTGCAGCGGGCGCTGCAACAGCTGAAACATTGATTGGTAAAAAGCGACGGTAGCATCTTCCTGTTCGGGTGTATGTACCCCTCGTGATTGCAGAAGGTGAGCAGGAGTAAACGACAGCTGTGATAAGCTCAAAAGTACCTGTGCAACCTGCTGCCCTGAAAGCAGCAGCAGACGTTGCTGATCCTGCGGATGCTGCTGTTGCTGCAACTGCTGCCGTAGTTGCTCAAGCGGGTCGGCCATGCAGCGGCAGAGCCTCGCCAGGATCTCCGTATCTCTCAGTTGAAACCTGCAGACGCAAACAAAGACACGTGAGATAGTACAAAACCTGGTGATGCCTTGATGGCTGGCTTAGCTTGCCGGACAGGCAGCAAAGGCGGCCTTTTGAGCCAGCCAAGCGCTAGAGTGATCGCAACAGCATCGCACTGCAAGGCAAATGGCAGTAGCGACCATAAGGCGTCTTGATTTTCTGCGCACTTGGCAAGGGCATGCAACAAGACACCGCAATGCTTTAGCGATAATGCAGCACCAGGCACGTTGTTCTGCCCTTTCTGCTGCAACAAGGATCGCGCAGCAGCAGCAACAGTCGCAGCAGCTGAAGGAGGGGCCATTCGCTCAAGCGCAGCAACGGCTGTAATGATATGTCCTAGCGAACGGGGCCCTGTTACGGGCCCTTCAAGGAGCTCGCCCACGACCACGGCTTTCACGAAGTCTTTCTTTTCTTGCTGCTGTTGGGGGTGCAGCTGATGGTGTTTCTGTTGCAGCAGCAACTCCATCAACCGCCTGGCGAGGCCTTCAGAAGTCTCTTGCAGCTGTTTCACCAGGTGAGTGTGCAGCAGAGGGGCCCCTGAGAACTCGCTAAGCGAGTCATCATGAGCCACAGATGCGAGCCCTATGGGAGCGCCTCTTTGGTTATTGGTCACATTGTAGAGTGTAGCGATTGCCTCCAGATAAACCGCAACGTGGGACAAGTGGACACTTGGCATTTTAGAGGCTACTCCGTCTCTCAGGGGCCCCACAGCAAGGGTGGCCAGCAGAAGCCCTGCGGCTCGTTGCCATTCAAAAAATGATTTCGCTGAGCTGTACTCACTCGACCGGCTTTGCGAGTTCTCAAGTGGAGATGCAGCTGCATCTGCTTCCCCTGCTGCTGTTGACGCTGCAGCTGCTGTCTGCGCGAAGAAACGCCAGCACATGGCGAGCTGTTCTGGTGACAGCTGACTCCAGTGATGCTGCAGATTCAGCTGCAGTACAGCAGCTAAAGGCAGATGCACCTTGCCTGGGATTGCCGCTGGTCGCACTGCAACTGAGGAGCACCTTGCTGCAGCTGTTCTTTGGTACACCTTGCTGCTGCTGTTCGCAATCTGAGCTGCAGACACGAATTCATGATGCCTGTGGCCTTTGTTATTTGTGCTACCGCCGTTACAACGATCGCTGCTATTGTTCCCGGAAGCAAACAGAAGAGCTGAATGGTCCGCAGCAAGCAACAACAGCTGCGCGATTGGCGGCGCTGCCATCAATGCTGCTGCAGCAGTGGTTGCTGCTGCAGCCACATTCGCGTCGGCTTTTGCTTCTGTCCCTGCTGCTCCTCCTGCCACTGCTCGTGTTGCTTTTAGCGTTGCCGCATGTGCCACGGTTGCTGGATCCTCAGTATTTCCGATGGAGGCATAAAAGGAAGTTAGGACCCCATTCCAAGAAATGCGGTGCAGCAGAAGCGAGATAGCTTGCGATGAAGCCAGTGCCACCTGCTGCTCCTGCTCCTCTACTAGTTGCAATTGCGTTTCTGCAGCTTCAAGTTCCTGCTGATCTAGAAGCTGTAGACTCGCTGCAAGGCCTGCAAGGTCACGGCAAGAAGAGAGGCTGAGCGAGAACGCAAACGGTTGCACTCTGTTTGTTTCTGCTGCTGCAGCAGCAGTGTCTGTTGCAGGTGATTGTTCGTGTTCAAGTGGCTGCATATCCAAGTAGAGGGGCTTTCCAGTACTTTTTTTGAGACCTAGCAGACTGAGCCGCAGCCGTGCCTCTTTCATTTGCAGCAAAGCCGCCTGCAGCATCAATGGCAGCAGCGGTGAAGGCCTGTGTTTGTTCCGCAGTACCAGGAAGAAGTGCAGCAGTGCACTCAGGTTGATCTGCTGTCTGTTGGGCAGCCGCTCCCACGCAGCCGCAAGCTCTTGAGAACTCTCTTGCAGCAGCAGCTGCAGGCCATGGGTAATCTGTTGTGCTGCCAAAGTTATTGACTGCTGCGATTCTGGATGCTGTTGTTGTTGCTGCTGCTTTTGGTGGTGTTGTAGCTCCGTTTCAAGCTGCAACATCAATCTAGCGTTTTTCTGCTGAAAGGCTACGTTTTGCCTCTGTAACTGCTGCAACAGAGTTTCTTCAAGCCACAAAGAGACAGCGCGTAGCTGGTCCAGACTCCACCCGGGATCCTGTTGCTGCCGAGCCGCCAGTAGGAGCGCTGAGCAGAATGCAGTTACGTCGTACCCACTAAATTTTCGCACTTGCAGAGACATTGCAGCAGACGCAATTTGCTGCAGGGCCTCAGGATGCTGCAGCTTCAGAATTGCAAAGGCGTGCAAGGCAGCTGTCAGCAAGGGTGCGGTCAGGGCATGTCGCTCGTGGTCTTGTTCTTGATCCTGCTGGAGTTCGTGCTTCTTCGCAGCAAGCTGCTGGTGTTGCTGCTGTCGTAATAAGCCCCGTGCCAGAGCTGTTACTGCTACCTGAACCATTCGACTGTGTTGCAGGAGGAGTTGCTTGTGTTGGGGAGAAAACTGCTGGTGCTCGTCATGTCGGAGCAGCTGCTGCACACGAGCAGCTGCAGAAAGCAGCAAGACTGCATCCCTTAGCCTTAAGGCCTTCTCCATAGAGGCCGCGCGCTTACAGATGGCACTCCATAGATCCTGTGGGGCAGCGCAACACGAAGAATTGTTGACGTAAGTGTAGTACACTAGTAAGTGAACGAACTTCACTTAACAGTAATAATAGTAAAATACTACCAGCAAATACTAATAAACCTCCAGTTTTACTTGGAATAAGTACACGGTACCAGTGCACACCAGCATACATTTTCGTGCAAGTGCTAAGAATTCTGTTCCTGAAATTTCCTGAATGCTCAATTGAGCTTCGTGTTGCGGGAGCGGTAGGAAGGAACCTCCAGAAGCCAAAGGACAACCCTAGATAGAAAGGCTTGTAGCTCCTCCCACCATGCTCTGTAGCTACTTTGAGCAAAGGAAGCGGCAGAATCGCCCCGTAAACGCAGGCACCATCCTTCCTTATCAGAACCAAGTATGCCTGTTGCTGCTTTGCAGCTGAATCAGTGCCGCAAGCGTGGAACCTCAGTATAGGACGCTGCAAACCCCCACTCCCCAACCGCAAGCCATAAAAGACAAGACATTCTGGGTAGTCCCCATCAAAGCTCAGCTCACGCAGTCAATTCGAGGGTGAGAGGCTGCAGCCTTTGCGGCAGCGCTGAGGCGGCCTGGAGGCGCCTCTGCCACGTCGTGCTTGTTGAGCAGCAAGGCAGCAAACGAGCTGGCGGCTGCGCCTGTGTTGCTGCCACTGCTAGTGCTGCTAATTCTTCTCAACGCGCTAATGTTGTCTGTGAAAACGCCGCAGCCTGAGAAGGCAGGAAGCTCTGTTTGGGGGCCGTGCTGCCTCAGCAGCCTGCGCTGCTGCTCCGGCTGCTGGCGCTGCCATCGTTGCTGACTGCGTGAGGTAGGCCTTGTGATTGCATGTACAACAGCCGCAGGAATGCGTGGTGCAGCAAGGCCACTAGGAGGCAGCTGCTGTTGATTGGTGACCGCCAAAACGACGTAGCAGCTGCGGGGAAAGAAGAGCCAATGTCTTATAGAAGCTGCGACACTGGGGGGGAAGTGAGGGCATATTAGCGCGGCAGCAGCCGTTCCCTTAGCCCACGCTGCTGCCTGTGAACGCCCCATTCTGTAGTGTTTGCCGTGAGAGCCTCTTTTCCTGCGTAAGAAGAAATCCCCTAAGTCATCTTCAGGCTATGCTGGTCTTCTCCCGCAACAAAAAAACCTGCGGAGTCAAAAGGCTGTTCAGCTCTCATTGCTGGGGGCTGGCTGCTTGCAGTTTGTGGCTAATTCATGCGCATATAAGCTCTTCGCTGTCGGCTTGCACAGAATGTGACCAACAGCGCGCCTTTGCTGATGAGGCTGCTTCACTCCCTGCGCCGCCGACTCTGGGTAGAAAGCGCCGCAGCCACAGAAAGCGGAAACTTCAACCTTCAAAAAATAATGCAAAGAAAGAAGGACCTTACACACATTGGTCGCAGAGGAACCTATTTCAGGAAAATGCAAAGTTCTAGGGTGTGGGGCCCGGGATGAGACAAGCAGCCACGAGCGGCCGTGGAGAGGGATGCCAACACGGAGTCGCCCCCCCTTTATTGGCTTTTTTAATTGTTGCAGCGTTTGAAAAAGAGCTACCAAGACCTTGCATGAATGCCTTTTCAACCAGAAAATTAGGCTAAACGATCTTGCCCATGGGGACTTCCTCTGGTGAAGCTAGCAGCTACTATGGCGCCATCCGTGCCGGCAGCTGCTGTGGTCTTAATGGACCTAGCGGCTCACATACAAAGAACTCGAGACTGCAACGAGGAAATTGGTGAGTACCTCCTACGTTTGGCTAGAGAAATGCAATGCTTGTTTGGATGCTGCCAGCATCGATTGCCAGGTTTCGATGTTTATTAGGCTCCTCTGAGCTAACAGCGATGGACTTGTCTTGGGAAGACACCTTCACGTGCGAGACTCCCATATCCCTAAACGGCTCACTAACCTCGAGGCGGACGAGGTCTGAAATCGTTCGCTACGAGAAAGCTTTTCCACAGTCTAAAACTTGTGGCTTTCACCCCTCTCGGATGCGCCTTGCACCACAAATTTTCACGTAGAGCTCCCGAGAATGGGACCTCTTAAGAGAAGCAGAACATTGTCTTCACACGATATCATCTGTTGGTGGCCCCCTCTGCCTTGCAATCACAGCGAGGGGCTTCGAGCTTATAAGCCAGGTACGCCGTTGCATTGGTCCCCATCCATAGATAAACAATTCCCTGCTCTCGGCTTGAGCATTGCACCCTGATTAACCCCAGCTTTCTTAGTAAACGGGTGTGATGCACTTAGCAGTCTGTCAGATTGTTCATTCGTGTTTCTGCCATTGCCTTCGCGGGCTAGATAGCACCTAGGCCCTTTCTGCAACATGGGGTAGCATGAAGTAAGAATTTTAAGGAACTAGCCATTTGGCTTGACTGTTCGCATATCTTACTTGTACCAGATTGTCGATAGCTCGATACAATGAGAATCAGTATTGAGTGCCTACGGGGTACATTTTGTGTGCAACTGGGTGCGAATGCTTAATACAGCTACGTTCACTTTGCTGCACCCGCTATGCACTCCAACCAAACACTATCGTGGCGCCTACAGGTGATTTTTTGCAGCTGCAGGCGCATTTCTGATAGGTTTTTCGTCCTCCGAAAGTTTACAGATTGGCGTAGATAGAGGCCTTCAAAGAATCTTCTCTGCCCCACCGGCAGCCGGTACCCGCAACTGCAACACACTCCGATAGGTACAGAAAATTGGTCCTTGGTGGACCCTAGCCCCATGACAACTTTCTTTGTGATATTCTACAATTGCTGTTCTGCTGCTGAGCCCGAAATCTCCTCTCACGATGGGCCAGGGCACCCCCATGGGATTAGGGGTGCATTTCCCTCCGCACTCATGGGCAACCATACACATTCCGACAGTTCTAACCCCCTAGCCACCCACCGACAGTTTGGATTTATGTGGCAGTAGCCTTCAAAGATGATTGGCATGCTGGAATAGTCCTATTTTGCATTTCCATCCCCATCTGAAGGTTTTTGGGGAACCTCTGGGGCTCCCACAGCAGATTGTTCTGGTATGTGGCAGGCTCTCCCAGCACCCGTTTTGCAACCTTTCTTCCTGTTTTATATTCAAGAGAAGACGCAAGCCAGGTATGCTTTACAACATGCCTTTCAAACACTTCAAAACGTGAAATCAAAGAGACTGGCTGGAGTCTCCGAGGGAAACGTAGAGTGTGACGCTGTACAGAAGGGTGGAAATTGCCATACGTCTTTTCCCACAAAGCGGGCAAATGTAAAGTTTCAAGCACTGCTATCAGCGATGCATAGTACCGTAAAATGCCTGTGCCGAAGGACGTTCATAGCCTTCTGCAATATATGCATGCGAGACCTAATATCTTAGTATTTAGAGCAACCCAAGTCGCATTTATTTTCTAGTTGTAGCCTCAGCATGCACTTTATCCCTGCGTATTACTTCTGAACTTTTTTCCTGAAGTTTTGGTGCTGAAACTCATTATCCCAAATCCTCACACAGGCCCTTTGGCGGATGTACAGGAGTACAAGGCGCTACAAGGAGCACAACTAATTATGCAGCTTGCTTTCAAAGCCACGATTCTAGTATATAGCTCACCGAAACCATCTTCCACTTTCACAGTAATTGTCATATTCAAATTGGATGCCACGATGTGTTGCTGAAGATGGAGTCGGTACGGAGGACCTCAGTGGGACGCCGGCCTACGAGCCACTATTTCCCCAAATGGTGGTACTTCTCCAACCCAGGTAGATCATGTGCTATATTACTGCCTTCTGTGGCAGGCTAGGCTAAGCTTTGGCTATTTCTAGTACACAAGTTGCTTTCATGTGAGGAGTACTAGAGTAAATAGCTGGTGTAGAGGTTCGCGGATCTCGGAGACTGCAGAATAGCGTTAGCCGGATGCCGTATACTCGTCTACATGTTGCTCTCGCTCATCCCTAGTTAAAAGCTGAGAAGACCTCTCCAATTCGGGAGTGGAGTCGCTGATACTGAGCCAGAATCCCTCATGAGTGGCAGCGTATTTTAGGGAACAGCTAGCAAATGCACGCCAATGATTGCGCAGCGCTGAAGAGAGACAAACATGAGATTATGATAAGCGGCGGTTAGCTGCGTATTCAGAGCCTGGACAGCTGTGCCTGGTGGATTGGCAGACTTTACAAAGTGCAGCCAAAGTTACCAGACAATACTTTCAACTAGATGGTTTAGACCAAACGCCGTTCTCTCTCGATTCAAGGGTCTTTCTGACTCTATTGCTCTTCTTAGAAGTCCACAATGCCATGAGCTATCAGTATCGGTTCATAGAAAGGTTTTACAGCCTCCCGAACCATTTATGAGCTTTGTCGCGGATTGACCCATGTGAAGGCGGACGATGTACTGAGTTATGGCACGTTATTGCATGTAGACGCAACGTCAAGCTGCCTCTTTGTAGAGAAGGCAAAACGACTAAGCATTACAACTGATCTAGAATGAGCCTTCATCTTCAAAGACGATCATCATAAATGTTCAGAAGACTCAGGGTCCAGCTGACTGGTTCTCTAGCGTTGTCCTCATTGTGTCTTGTTTCCATCCCCACCGCCCTACTAGGATGGAGGCTACATGGCAGACCTACATTTAAGACTATGGTACATTTGTTGGGGTCATTTTCTGCTCTGAATTTCCGAATTCTTCATTTTTCTGAAGTTCAAGTTGTCGCTGACCTGGTAATGCTATCGTGGTTCTGTACACTACACCGACAGCTGTCGGAGTACTAGCTTCTGAAACCACTGATAGGCCAAGAGCACACTAGTCAGGAAGTTTGGTGAGATGAGATGGGGAACGCCAATCTCAGTGGCTGAAAGGGCAGCTAGTGCGACGTTGGCTGCCCGCGGGAGAGTTCGCAGCTATGCTTGGTGAACAGCCGAGACACCATGTACGGTATTTCGCATGTTCCTTGGTAATTGTCCTTTGAAAGCGCAGGCTGTGCTTAAAGAACTAATGGATATACAGGTACTGCTTGAAAAGTTCTCGATGAATATTTTTAAGGCGCTATCTATAATCAGATTTATGCGTAGGCACTCCTAGATATGTTGTTCCTACTTCTTTCCTTACGGCCCTTTTGGGGTTTAGAGTTGACTCTGCTGTATGCACTGGCTGTACTTGGGTGGAGAGCCTGTACTGAGACCCGCACAAGCACTGCTCATATTTTGATTGCACATCACACTTGCCTTCTGTTCTCTAGTGACAGGATACTGACACATTAACAACAGCGAGCCGGCGTGCCTCCACGGTCGTCGTGTTTTGGTTCCTCCTTCGTTGATGTCTAGTGTGCCTGTGTGTTTGTTCCCTGTGACTTCACTTTGGAGGTTGACACGCGCAATCGCTTTGCTACTTTGCACAGTTTCAATCTACTGAACGCTTGGTTGGTGGCGATAGAATAGAAAAACTCTCGGTTTCCTGCACGCCCTTCTCTTGACGCATAGAAGTTGCAGCGAACAAAACTAAACGGATTCAATTTTGTCACGCTTGTTATATTCCCAAGATTTACTAACAAATTGACCAGTCGGATTGTTGGTATGTATATCTTTCCTATTGCAGATACACTACCGGCTTGAAACAGCACAGTGCAGTTTCCTCTGGACAAGTTAGATGCTGTGTGTAACTATCTGAGGAGGGTCGGGGGGCCTAGAGGGTGCAGCTATGCGCAACTTTGGGGCTCCCCTATGTCATATAGGAAATTTTGGAGCGCGAGAGCAGGAGAAAGAGCGAGTTCTTGTGGATTAATAGTGAAATACCTTGTAACTAGTTTGATTGTAGTCTACCTAACCGACTCCGATGGAACGCTACACTCGGTGGAGAGCAGCAGCATAGGAGCAGCGCAATAGTGGATAACAGTAAAGGTCCATATCCGTTTCAGAGCATCTAGTTGATAAAAACATGCAAAATGTGCAGTCAGCTGTAAAGACTGTAAATGTCTGTAGTTTTCTGGTGTACACAGTACATTATTTTAAGGAGCATAGGCTCCTGTGGCATGGGGTGAGCCCTGATATGCAGCAAATAAAACAATAGCAGGACAACTCAATTGATTCCTGCTGAGGCATAGTTGAATGCAAACTATCTAGGTAGCAACTTCACCGGTGGCTTGCCCCGCTGCATTGTCTGCGAGTGGCTAGCAGGGGAACAGCCCTCCATAACACTTTCACCCATTGTTTTTGCTTCTATGTTTCTATGAGATTACAATTCATGTGGGAATAAACAGCCAACCCTTTAGGAGCAAAGGAAGCTTCAACACATACCACGTGAGCCTCAGGGCCCCATTCTGCGCAGGACTGGCCAGCAAGGCAGCAGCAGCAGCAACGGTAGTGAATTGAGGTGCTGCTGCTGCCCCCCTTCCATTCCTCAATATCCCCGTCAGAGAGATCAACAAATGCTTACAGGCATTTCCAAAGAAATTGACATCATTTGCACAACAGGTAGGAGTCCTCTCTCCCTCTCTCGTGGGCCGGTTGCCCCCACTGTTGCGCTTCCTAGTGCTGCAAGAGTGAGCCCCCATGTGGGAGATCCCTACTACAGTAGCTATGACTATTTGTCGATCTCTTGAAGGCATTCGTTGGGACGTGCCATATGTCCGCCTAGCCCAGAAGGGCCCCCACGCATCCAGCCTACGGTTGGGGCTTTCCTTCTCAACTGGCCTTTGATTGTCTTGGCTTAGCAGTTCGGTTCGCTTCTGTTCCCTTTTCACTACTACTTGTGCAAGACATGGCATGTTGGGGTCTACAGAGGCCTCAACGTGTTTGATGAAAGCATTCAGGGGAGGGGTAACGGGGGGGAGGCGCCGAGACTCGCTTCTTGGCTGGGCAGAGGGGCCTGCTGAAGAATTGATTTCCACGCTGTTAGTGCGGTACCAGTGGGCGTAAGGGATATTAAACTTTGAGTTCTCTGCAGAGTGCTGCGCCTATTAAGGGAGATGCAGGGACAGGCTGCATGCGACTCACTTCGTGTGTTTCTCGTTGCTGCCGTTTTGCGGTACGCACAGGCGTCGTCCATCTGCTGGGAGTGATTCCCACTCGCTCATGCCGCCTGGGAGGTCAACTGACTCATGTTTGTACATTTCGGCTGAGCAACAGTGAGAATGGCGATGGAAGAGCCCACTTCAGTCTCTGTGACCGGGATGGAGGGTGGTGTTCGTGATTGTGAAGCTACTGAATCCAGCTTCACGGAACAGGAAGGAGGGACAACAGCTCCAGCTGTTGCAGCACCTGCTCAGCTTGCCGGTGCCACGAGCTCTTCCGACGGCAGCACAGGGCATGCATATTCGACACTCATTCTTTTAGACTTTACCTTCTTGAAGGCCGGAAATATAACAGAAGTCGTCGAGTAGGTGCAACATTCCAAAGTGCTTGCGTATTACTGCATCGATACACATAGTTCCTCCCTTATTGCACTCGTAAAATCAAGTGCGGCAAAGTAGTGTGCGTACGGGCATGCAGTCGCACAAAAGACTCAGAAATCGGAGCTTCTTATCGTGTATCTGTCTTGCATGTGCTGTTCTTTGAGTACAGGGTAGCATGGGTGGTGTTTGATGTTTCCACTCGCCAGTCCCTGGAAGAGGTGTCGGTCCTCGTTCGACCTGAACAGCTGTTGCCCCCAGCAGAACTTCTAACAAATCTGGGCGTTACACAAGCAGAACTCTGTTCCGCATGTAGGCTTGATTTTCCTTTTACGGGTGTAGTAACATTAGGGGTAGAAGAGTTACCCACATGACACCTTTGCGTTGGACTTCGGTTCCAAGTTTTGTTTTGATGCATTTCCCATGGCTTCTGTTCATTGTGTGTGCCTTTTAAAACCAATCAAGCCTACTATGGAATATAATTTTTAGAGGCGTTACATTCTTTTGGTTGATCCTTGGTGCTTGCTGAACCATTGAAATCCGATGCTGTGTGCTTGCGCCGCAGCTACTTTGGGGGAAGCTGTTCAAAGGCTTGACAATGCTATCTTCCAAAAGTCTCAAGACAACAGCCAAACGGCAATCATTTGCGCCTTCGGGGCAGGGAAGCTTAAAGATTTTCGCAGCTGCGCTGTGGCGCGTCAAGTTTCTCTCTCAGCGCATTATACGCATTTGGTGGACTTGCACCCCGTACTAGAACGATTTATGAACCGTAAGTGTCATGATTTGTAGCAGAGAGGCCTTTCAAAGCCTGCTTGTAAGGCTAACGGGCATTCGCAAATAAACCAAATCCGACAGGCAGTTTCAATGGTAGGGCAGTGCTAGAATACCGATTTGGCGCTAAATGATGAGTTCCTTCCATGCTGTATACATGTGGAGGTAATGTTTTGAAACCAGCAACTCCAGTTGGTACGATTGCATCAGAACGTATTGTAAGCTTTCTTCGATTCTGCAAGCGTATTCGGAATTCTGCAGAGTATTTTGCGCGCATTCATCAATATACGCACCACGTAACATCAGCTCTTCCGCTGTTGAAATGCTATCACCGCAGTATACTTGCTTCATCAACATGAGCCGTCTTCGACATATGGTTGCGGGTTTTGAAATTATTGGCACAGCGTCTGAATAATTTAAAGCCTTATTGCGCACTCCTCTTTATATGGGATGCAAGTGTCTTTGTTGTTCGGGTGATCGTTTTTAACTGGACTAGCTTTGCTCTCTGGAGCAGTCGTCAAGCGAATAGGTTTGTTCGATGATGGCACATGGGCAGTGTATCATGATTGAATACTGCGCAATGCTGCTTATTCATTTACTGTAAAAGCTAGTCATATAGATGCAGTTTGTTGCGTAATTTTGTCGGATAAGGTCAAACTTTGTATGCACGTCCTGGGTGTATGGATCATGTGTTCAATGCCGAGTACATCGGGTTCGTGGCTAGCTTGTCCGGTCAATACGTTACGGCTCTTATCACAACTAGGAGCTTCATTCGTGCTTTATTTACCAGCTACGTTGTTGGTTGCCCTTGTTGTATGTCAACGATTGAAGCGCCGTGTTTTGTCTACTATTTGACAATTTGCGATCTAAGCCTCTCATTTGCCGGCCATACAATGTTTGAGAGAGGTGGGCGCGTCAACCAGCAGGAGAAGGAAGCTGAGGATGACGCTCATGGACTTTTGTCTGGGCTGCACCTTGCACGCCATACCTTGTGTTGCACATTGGGGGGCTTTTGTCGGGGTAGCTCTGGGTTTTGTGAGCTCTTCGCTGTTCTTGTTTGCAGTTAAGGGGGATGATTTGAGGAGCCTGGGCACGGCTGCGGGCGCGCTGCAACTTGCAGCACCAGAAGGGCGGGAGGAGGGGTTGGCGGCGTGTCGCTGCATGTGTGGCATTTTGTTTCTGCTGCTCTCGAAGGGCCTGGTGCTGCAAAAGGAGCATGCCGTCAACTTGGATGAAGCAGCATCGGGGGAGGCCTCGAAATCAGCTACAGACGCAGCAGGGAATGGAATCCTTAGTGTTGGAACACACCTCCGTCTTAGGGGGCTCCCATGGGACGTAAATGAAGAAGCTGTCGTTCGTTTCCTGAAGCCAGTTGCGAGTATTACGGAGGCTGATGTCTGTGTCTGCGTTGGCCTTAACGTCCGTCAGCCACCTTGGATACTTTGGCATGATGCTGTCTACTTAAATTTAGCAACATATGTTTCGGGGTGACAGGGAATAGAGTAGTATTTTGATCGGCGCGTGCATTTGCCCCATGTCTGGGCTTCATTGACATCGTGTGGGTTTGAACATTTTTTGCAAGCAATATTGATATGAGCAGCGTATGGAGTGTACTCTGTCATTCCCTTTGTGCTTCTTTTAGAAACGCGTCACAGGCGAAGCATATGTGAACGTTCATTCAACTGATTTGCGGGACTTAGCGGTTCGGACTCTACATGGCCGGATGATGGGTCAGCGTTGGATAGAAGTGGGTAGTACACTATATATCTTTTCACGAGTACAACCCCGGTTGAAGGTTGTAGATCCACACGCATTTAGAAAGGTTTTGGATT
This sequence comes from Cyclospora cayetanensis, assembly GCF_002999335.1. Classification (NCBI taxonomy): domain Eukaryota; phylum Apicomplexa; class Conoidasida; order Eucoccidiorida; family Eimeriidae; genus Cyclospora; species Cyclospora cayetanensis. Next base: position 123,652 of record NW_020312170.1, on the reverse strand, counting down.
GGAGAAAGCTGTTGCCAATAGATATTTTAAGCTAAAGCTATGCTGGTGTGTTTCATGGCTTGTGCTCCCCTTGCAATTGTGGTGTTGCAGGTATTTCGCTCTAGTGCGGAAGATTTTGAAAAAGCCGTCCAGCGAAGGGTGGCCATGCTGAGTTCCGATTCAAGGGATGGCCGAGACGCAGATGTCAAAGGTTTAAATATAGTGAGACACGTGCCTGCACCAGCAGTCGATGTCGTGCTTTAGATGATTAAAGTGTGACTTTGATTCGCAGCTGTTAAATGCAAGTAGGGGAAACCTGGGGGCTGCTGGGATGCTTGCTGTTTTTCTTTGCAGACAGTATTAAAGCTACGTGGACTTCCATGGTCTTGCACCGACGGAGACGTTGTTAACTTCTTTCAGGGTACGTAGTCCTTGTTTGGCCCATGCACTAGCGGTTTTACAGTCGTCTAACACTTAAGTGCCTCCTTTGTGTGATGCCTTCCTCAGAACATGGATTTGAGATCTCTCGTGAATCCGTTGTTTTGGGTGTCGCGGTGGACGGAAGGATGAACGGGATCGCTTATGTCGAGCTTCCAGACTCCACAGTTGCCGAAGCAGCAAAGGAAAAGCTGCACAGGAAGTACCTTGGCCGGCGTTTTGTGGAGGTATGGCTCTGGGGCCTGTAGACAGCGGGTGAAAGGAGATGCTTGCTACTCGATCGAACATTTGTTAAAAATAGGTTCTGTGACCAGTTTAATTTGTAGCCGTGCAAATGTGTGCAAATGTGATCGCTAGGTCTTCGTACGTCCAATCTTTATATTGCCCTAGTGTTGCTTGTTTTTTCGTGGGTCTTTAGGTTTATCCTTCAACTCGAGAGGAGATGCACCGAGCAAAGCGGCCTGGCCGAATGATGCCACATGAGTTGGGAATGGGAGCTATGCGTATCCCGCGCCCGGTAAGCGTCACACAGAGTGGATATTAATGAACGTTTTTGTGCATTCTGCTGCGCCTAGGTTACTGCATTTTCCTGCTCTGTGATAGCAACGCAATATTATGGCGTGCCGATTCAGGCTCGCATGATGGGTGGCGTTGCCCCCGGTCCATACAGCGGAGGATACGAGGGTGCACCCCAAGCGTACGGAGGCATAGGGGGAGGCTTGGGGGCCGCCCCTGGCTATGGAGGTGTGGACGGCATCGGGGGACACCCTGGAGGCTATGGTGGTTATGGACACCCTGGCCATGACCTGTATGGAGGAGGCTATGGGGCCCCCCCGGGGCAGCCTACATATGGCCATCCCCCCGCACAAGTTGTGCAAGCTCCACCTGTACAGGATGTTGGTCCTCCCCCTGCCGGATGGAATTATACAGTTTTGAGGCTTAGGGGGATGCCATTTAATGCTAATGAGCAGCATATTGTGGTGAGCGGGCTAGTGTGTCACTCACAGTGTGAATATAGGTATCCAGCTTTCTGAATCTGCACGCAGCTGTCCACTCCGTTTCACGTAACAGAAATGCGTGTTGCTATAAAATACCGCGTACTTTTTGCGTGTACGCTTGTGCCAGCAATTCTTTCAAGGTTTTCACATGACGGCCATTTTACCGTCCACCATCCCGATAGACGGTCGACCATCGGGAGAAGCGTATGTTCAGTTTTCTGACGTCAATGAGACTTGGCGAGCCCTACAGACAAGGAACGGGGCTCGAATGGATAGGCGCTACATTGAGCTTTTTTCTGCAAGCAAGCAGGAAATGACATTTGCAGCACAAGGAGGGGATCCACGAGGTGAGTTGTGTGGCGTGCATACACGTCAGTGACACATTACGGCGTGTGGCACCCTAGATGTAGGTGCTTCTCATAGAAGCTGCTCATCGACAGGACGCATCCGTTTTCAGCGACTCGCGGTCTATGCCCGTGTCTCTTGTTCATGCGCCCTTGTTTTCTGTTGCTGCAGCGTTTAGGGAACGGGATAGGGCTTTTTAAAACTTCACATTGGCCTGTAGGATGGCCCACAGGAGGTCATGCGGAAAAGAGGCAGGCATAGTAAAGTTGCTTGAGGTGGAATTGGCCTCGTGGCGACGCTTCAGAGGGCAGGTATATTTTGGGAGCTTCCAGTGACTGTGGCTCCTCGAGGGCATCTATTTGTGGATCGATCCTTGGAATCGGCACATGGATGGTTTAGCTGTGCGTGAGCATCGCTGTTGCTACCTGGCTACCGAGCGTGGCAGTGGCGAGTTGCGAAAGGCTCAGTATCAAGATCTTGCCTATCCTTGTCTCTTCGAATGCGAAATCGCTTTCAACGGTGGGGTTCACATGAGAACTGACATAGTGTATGAGGTTTTGACTGCATTAATGCCGTGAGAATTGACTTGGACTACCATAGGCGCATATCGTTCTCGGTAACTTGGCCTTGCGTGTCACGCCAATTTACCCCAACACCAAGGAAAGCATCAGCAGTAATAATAGCTGCAGTGGGCTTCCCTAGCTGCGCGAACCCAAGTAGAGATAAGAAATTGCTCGTTGCTGGCGCTATGCTGAATACCTTACGCCTACTTGAGGGTAACCTGTACTCGGGGCTTGTTAGACCTATTTACAACGAAGTGCCTGGACAGGAAAAGAACCTGTTTTGGCACTCGTAGAATCGCGTTAGCCTCCGCTTACAAGAAACTACGATGTTTAAACTGATAAAGAGCATTCTCGTAGCTACTGGATCGCACGGATTCGCGCATGCTAACTGGAACCAGAAGGCCAGATTTGGTACGTATAACCAGGCTTTTATTGGTCAACGCCAAGGCTATAAAGTTGCTCACCGAGTTCATTGGTGTGTCATCGTAAATCGGTTCCTTCCTCCAGAGGCTTGCTGCGAAAATCATGGTGCTTGCACATTTGTTGGTTGCTGAACACGCATGCGCATTTCCATGCGCTTTACGTGGCTTCGTGAGACGCTGAGGTTGGCGATTGTGACAAACGACATATTTCGGTGTTTGTTAGTCCGTTCAATTACATTTTTTAGTCCTGAAATATGTACCGCCAACGGTTGACATCCCAACTCGCTCATTCCACCCTCGGACGCATGGTATTTTTGACCTCGTATAGGGCGCCAGTGGGGTGCCTGCTGATGTACGAAAGGAACGCTGCTGCATGCGACGATCCTGCTGTCAAGAAGACGCGGGTGGAGTATGGTAATAACTCTGTTTGGGAAAGGCATCAAGCCTACCTTGAAGCAGTCCGAGTTCCTTTTTTTAGAATTAACCACATGCTGTATAAGTAGTTGTGCTGCGCACCTGCCAAACGACTACGGCAATAAGCAGCGCATCGAACAGAGAGAAGTAGCAGCTACAAATCGAGCTTTGCGAATTCTATCGAATAGTGTGATACATACGAAGCAAGAGAGAGAAGGCGCCTAGCTACACCAATCCCTGTCCTCTACTAAACATGACTGCCTCCATGGTGTAGAGGGGAACCATGCCGCCAATAAAAACAGTCATGTATCCAAGCGAAACTGTGCACTTCAACGTTCTGAATAAGCATATATAAACCTGATAGGTAGACGTAGAATATGGCCACTCCCAGTTTGAATTCAGCACCCTGAAGAATACAGCAGTTAACCAGCCATGTGGTTGAAATGTAGCGGAGACCAATTGTAATAGCGGATTGCCAGAGCACCAAACTAACGTGCTCCGTCCAGGCGACGCACTTGGCCGGCATTCTCTTTGCTAAAATGAGCTTACTGTGGAAGGACGCTTCTATGCAGCGATCACTTATCATACGGAAAATGGATATCTTTAGAAGGTTGGATGGCCAAAAGGGCCATCTGATGACCTCAGTTCAGTACGCTGCGATCGTTGCAATAGAACAAGCGCTTATGTCGCAGAGCAAGCCGCTGGTATTTGTGCAGAGGAAAACTGCCCTGCCTTTGTTTTTTCAATAATCGAATTTCCTAACAAAGCATCAGTATGCTTCATCGCGTTTGGAGTAAACAAAGTCACAGGTTCGGAGGACAAGTGTGCGATAAATTCAACAATCTGGGGATGAAAATAACTAGAAGGCGGGCACTCGCACTCTCTTCAGGATGCTCTACAGCTAAACTCTACGCCGACCCCTGGGTGATCGAAGCTCACTGCAGAGTAAACCCTTAGTAAATAGAGAAGTACTAAGTATGCTACGGGATACCGTTTTACAGTGGGTTCTAGAGTGAGACGATCCCGCTAGGGTCTCCGTAAGAAGATGCTTAGCCTCAATCTGACAAAAAGCTTGCTAGAAAGTTCTTATGTTTCGTTAAAAGTGGGATCCCCACTTATCTTGCATCCAACCTACAAGCTTTCTGCATGAGGGCGGAGGAACAATTAGGATGGGCGCTGCCGCACCTTTTTTCTAAGTGTATTAGGCTGAGCTACACTCAGGCTCTTTCTATTGCAGTAGTTTAAGCTGACTAACAAACAATTTTAAGAAAAAGGAATAACTGTTTGTATGACTTTGTTGCTGCATGCTAATGTAATTTTGATAGAATCAGCATTAGTCGTGTGTGTATGTATGCTGGATGCTATGTGTAACTAGCTATGAGTGCGCGGGGTGCTGGGCCATGCAGCCACGCCCATCTTTAACTTCTTTCTCCGTTCTTGTGGGTGACTGTTAGGGACACAGATAGAGGGGAGGGAACGCTATGTGAAAGAACACTTCAGAACTTTCTGCTTAGCTTGTATGTAGTCTGGACCTAAGTGACTCCCCACAGTGACTTTAGTTTAAGTGTGGCATCAGATGGACCGCAAGCTCCAATGCATCTGCTCCTTGTCCATCCACTGGCTGTGGGGTTCAGTGGGACGTCAGTCTTCTCTACAGCAGTTTTATGGTTTTGAAGAAGTTGGTTGATAATGCAACGATTTGATTCTGGCTGCCAACAAACTAGGAACAAAATTCTTGGATAATGATGTTTGACAGCACCACGTCTATTAGGGTAGCGGAGGCTGGCCTGCAAGCTGATGTGAACGCGGTGGCTTTACAGCTGATTAAATGGCATTTTTTGTCAGCAAAAATATGTCTACGGACACATCGATGATGGTATTTCCACAAGAAAAGCATAACGGCGCTAAGTATGGCCAATTACCAAAAAATATCATCAGCAAGTTAAAATGTGTACCTCGCTTTGCTTATCCCAAATGAAAAAAAGCCAGTGCTCCCTGCTGCCAGTTCTTACGAGGAAATTGCACTTTCACGGTGGCTCTATTCACGCGAAAGCTGTCTGCATGCAGTAATTAGTATACTTCACGTCTTTTTACACCTCCTGGATCGTCTGTGTTTTTCAAGAACAGCTCAACAGATAGACCAGCGATTTGATTCTTCACCAAATCTTGGTTATATTTAACTAGTGAAACAGAAAGTGTTCAAGGGTAGTTTAGCACGCTGCACCTACAGGAGCGTAACCAGCTGAACCAATGGATGAGTAGCCAGCTAGGGAATCTACTCATTCTCAGAAATAGCTACTGTAGTATAAAGCGTGGAAGTGTAGCTAACCCCGCTGGAACTACAGGGGCGGTACGAGATAAACCAATGGGAAACCGACGTTACACACCTTAGAGCCAGCCCTAAAAGTAGGGGTTTTGGCATGGCCCAATAGGGAAAATGGCCATCAGTTGGTGCCAGGCAATGTTGAGGTACCCTGCCTAAGAGCAGGTGTGCTCGGCCAGCCTCTTGGTGGCGCAGGCAATCCATATAGCTGTGAGGGGCTTTAATTCTCTCTTCTTGCCACCAAGAAATCTACTATCATAGTAGCCACGTATATTTTCTGTAGCCCAAATACTGATATATTACGCGAACGGTTCACATAAGTGCAAAAGGAAGTGGAACAACCCATTAGCGGCCCCACCCCGCATGCGAGGCCAAGCAGCCCCTGTGTGCTCCTGTCTAGCTCCAGTGTGTGTTCAAAGTAGGGTTATGACTTAAAGTATGTACCTTGGCCATGTCTTTTATGGAGGTCGACCGAAGGGGGTGTGCATGTTTTCAGGGCGGTGGCTCCCCGCCTTGCTACTAACCCCTAACGATCCACGGTCTCTGGTTCCTTGTCGTTAATCTATTTGAGCTGTGCAAGCAGGTCCAGTTAATTAGTGCTAATTCGGCACAAGAATGCGATTCAGCATATTTGCGTCCGGCTACGTCTATAGAAACCCCTGTCCTGACAATTCTGCCGTCCGGGCTCATCTCGCTGCTGCTTCCTAGAGAAGACCCCCGACGAAAATGGACGCAGATTGCAAGTTTATCGAGAAACCAGATACTTTATCTGCTATCGAGGAGAGGATCAAGGAGCAGGCACCGACAACTTCACCTGGTGCGTCACCGTTGTCAGCAAGTTCGCCACCAGAGAAGGTTGCAGACGAGGTAGCAGCGCAAGGGAAGGCAGCAGTGACAGTACCAACAAAAGCAAGCTTAACAGAGGCAAGAGATTTCCAAGTGTTGGATGGGGTACACGTCTCTCAGCTGCCTTCCCCAGACGCAAACGAAGGAGGTGGGTCTGGTGATGCTGAGACACAGGCAGTCCCTGCTTACCGAGAGACAACAACCAGTGATGCGGTGATGCCTAAGCTAGACAATTGCATGGACACGATCCAAAAAGATGTTCAGGCATTGCAACCGCAGCAGGAACAACAGCAGCAGCAGCAGCACCAAAATCAAAAGCAGCATGCAGATAAGGATAACATAGAACCACCGAAAGTTTGTGAAACACAAAAACACTCGCTACAGTCTGCCAGTGCCAGATATGAGGGACAAGAGGAGAACGAACTGGGGAAACAGCAGTCTGCAGGGGATATAGCAGCAGACATGACGGACGGCGGGCGCAGCTATGAGCGACTCAGCAATGCAGAATCAAGCGCGGCAGAGCCAATAACTGTAGCGAGGGCGGCAAGTGCAGGTCGAGTCTACACCATTCAGAAGATGATGCGTTACGCTGTAAAGAGCCAGAGGCCCTTCCACGCTCGTGTACCTATTGAGGTTTCCACCCAAGGAGCCGCTTCTACGCAGGCAGTAAATGTTGGCTCATCAGAGGAGAGCTTGCCTCTAGCCAAACCCGTCTTGCCAAGTGGCAGCACATCTTCCATCCAGCAGCATGAACGGAAGAGAAGGGAAGGGAAGCATACTAGCGAGGAAGACAGGGTGCTGGAAGGAGATGGGCGTGAGACTCCCACTGGCGATTCTTCGGCCTGTGCAGTTTCTGGGGAGTCTGGAGCAAAGCGGCTCAGCGACCTGCCACAAGTAGGACGAGAGGCTCAAGAGCTGTCTTCCAAAACTCGCGAAGACTATTTCAGTTCATGTTTCAGCGAGTGAGGGGCTGTTACTGCGGCCGCTGCCCTACCCGGACTACAGCAAGCAGGAAAGCCCACCCTCCAACAACGCATAATTGCTTGTTTATTTCTGTTAGCTTCTTTCCCTCAGACCAAGCTTCCAACTTGTGCAACGCCAGGGCAGTGCAGCAGACGCGTCTGGCGCAGCACAGGCGCCTCAAGGCATCAGGAAGTCTCGACAGCCGCCAGGTCCTGCTGGACGTCAGACAGGGCCCTCTTTGAACAGCAGTTGTTCTGCTGGTAAGTTCTATCTTTTCGAGTTTACTCCCGACTACGTATTGAGCTGTACCTAGAGGCCGGCAGCGCTTTGCATTTGTTTGTACTCGCAGTGGATGATCCCCGTCCCCCGCCAGACGGAGGAGATGCTCCCCCGTCAGGGGACGCCAGGGGCGGTCCGCTGCTTAATGCGAAGCGAAAGCTTGGAAGGCCATTAAGGGCTCCTGGAGCAACACCTATGCAGTATGTGCGAAGGGGGGGAGGGATTCAGAGCTTTTTGGGGTTCACATAGCAGAGCGTAGAGCTGTCGGTATGTTTCTTCCTCTGTAAAACACTCGACGCACTCCAGTGCTTGTGCCACTAACGTTGTTCTTTAAATGCTTTCTGGTTTGCGCTGCGTGCAGGGTTCGTTCGAATTCTTAGTCGCTATCGTAGCTACGATCGAGTGAACTAGAGGAATTCTACGACTGGAGATGCAATGCAAGGCCCGCCTGTTCAAGTCATTTCTCTCTAATTTTGAGGACTCGACCCCTTCTGTCCATGTCTATTCGGTCTTGCTGCCCTCACCTCTTACAGACGTACGAGTAGAGGCGCTATTGCTGCTGCTGTCCGCAGGTGACTCAGCCTGATGGGAGCCAGAGGCGACAGGAGGCGCACCCTGCATGGGCAGCTCACGCGCAGTGCGAGAAACGTAAAGAGGAATCGTGTGATGCCTCAGTGAAGGGTAGCCCCTCACGGCTTCACGAGGAGTTGACGGATGTAGATGGGGGCCTTGCTGCGTTCTCCATGGGAGATATCCGTCTGGCGGAAAAGGCGGTGGAGGGCGGGATGACTTTGGAGGGGTATTTCCGTTCTGTGAAGGATACAAAGCCCAACCTAAAGCAAACGAGTTCGGATCCCTCTGCCACGGGGACCCCTGGAAGCCTTCCTGCTGAACGTGAACAACAACATGCTGCTGGATATGGAGATGCTGTGCAAAGCCTATGGGGCCCTCAGGGGCCCCCTGTTTCTCCGCAGGCCACTGTGGGTCTTGGGGGCGTACCCCTGGAGAATGACGTGGAAGAGGAATTTTCAATTCTTGAGGAGACGGTGGGTTTTTGATTTCGAACATCAGATATCTGCTGATGTAGTTCCTACCAACGAGCTTAACAAAGACTAGTGCGGTGTCTTTACGGCGCAGGACTTCGCCTTGGGATGCGAGTCCCGTGGCAGGGGTGCCCATGGCAGTGTGGGTCATCAGGATTCTGCAAGCGCTCGTGAAAAAGCAGCTGCGAGTGTTGCGGCTGCACAAGCCGCTGCGGCTGCGCTTTCCAGTCCGGGAGCTGCGTCTGTGGCGGCGTGGTTCACGGCAATGCTTGCGGGTTCTCCAGAACGAGTTGTCAGTCCAGCTAGAGATCGTTGCGCCAATGAATCCTCGGGGAACGCCACCTGCACTCGGAGTCAGAGCTCGTCTCATCAGAACACGGGCTCATGTGGGTCTCACTCTCCTAAAACTGCAGGCAATCAGCGGCAGGAGGTTTGTCGGAGGCAGCAGCAACCTAAAGTACCCCAACGGGGGAATTACCCCATACTTCGCCACTCGGAGGAGCAACAAACATTTCAAGCGCAGCAGCACGCACCCATGAACCAGTCGCAGCCACGGGATCAGCTTCACAAGGATCAGCTCTGCTCCATGCACCAGCAGCGGCTGCACCAGCAGCAGGCCATAAGGCAGCATAGAGGCCAGCCTTGTAAGTACAAGCCCTCTTGTGACAGAAAACCGTTCGGTCAAGTCCTGGTAATCAGCAACCCTGCTACTGTGCAAAAAAATGGGCTGGCACGTGTAGGCTGAGTATTCCTTTTTGTGGCATGGGGCAGCAACACGCATGGATTGCGTGCTGTGCTTCCTAGAACTCGTGAAATAGAACGAGTTCAAACATGGTGCAGGAATTTTGAACTCGGCGCGAATCTTATTCTGCTGCCTGTTTCCATGCAGTGGATGCAGCACAAGGCCGCCAGGCAGGAAGACAGCTCCTCTCCCTGATCGGAGTAGTCCCGGCTTCTGACAACGGTGTGGACAGACATGTTCCCTCATCTCATGGCTGTTTGCCAATAATCCGCGAGGAACCCCCTGGGAAGGTGATACCCAGATCTGGCATTGACCTTGAGCGGCAACTAATGCAGCAGCAGCGTCACCTGCAGCAGCTGCACTCTGTGGAACAGCGAAACCCACAGGCCCAGCCGTCGCTCCATGCCTCAGGAGGCCAGACGTAAGCAAGCTTTTCCTTGTTTCCTCCTAGAATGCACTTCCGATTTTTTGAACCTGTGTAATGTTCCCGGAGTGCTTCTGTGCCCTGTATGCTGAATTTAGGCCCACTATGCCAGTGGGAGATGCCTCTGCTCCAATGCTTCATCACCAAATGGGTCTTAAGAGGCCCCCTTCTGTGCTCTCCGTCGGGCACTTGAACCTTGTGCCAAACGCGCACACCCATCCGGTGGCTAGGGCAGCAAGCGGAGAACGAAGTCTGCTAAAATTGCTGCATGCCCGCGGGGGCCCTGTGGTGGCTCCAGGTGAGCCCTCCCCGGCGTGGTCCTCAGGTCAGTGAGAAAAATGCCACACTGTAGAGGTAGTGTCTAGATATGCGTTTTTCTTTGTCTCGTTTGGGTACGCAAGCTTCAGCGGCCGGTGCTGCTGGCTGCTCCAACGGAGCACTTTAGAACGAAAAATGTGTGTCGTCGCCTTTTGGTTCAGGGCACGGGCGCATAGACGTAGGGCGATAAGTGCCATGTTTAATTACTTCTTCCGTATCGGCTTCATCCATTTGAAAAACGATGGTGATTCCGGAATGCCTTGAGCGTATTAAAGGTTTTTTCCAGCTCGGCATACACTAAGCCGGATCGTCAAGACGATGTAATACGTATGCTTTACCAGTTCGCATTTTAGCCTCCACTTACGAGTGCATAGTATTGCGAGAACTAACGTGCATACCTTTGCTGCATCCCAATGTAATAGGTTCACTTTGAAGTACCTGTTCGGTGAACGGCAATTTTCGGCAGCACCTCACCTGGCTAGATTAGCATGATCTCAGTAACGGCGCCCCTTCAACTGCGAACACCAGAGTATAAAGTTATTGCTGAGTACTGGCACAGAAGCGCAGGAGCGCGAATGAATTCACTGGCCCGATTCCTTTTTGCCTACTGGTAGAAATATTCATATGCTCATGCGTGTCGGCACATACGCAGCGTTGGGGGCTCACAAGCCTTCATGCACTTGGGTGGAGGAGGCACCCAAGCAAGCGAACCACCCTAGGGTAATCCGAGTTATGAAAGCTTTTTGAAAGGCGCATTAAAACCCGATGCTCGTTATGGACAACAAAATGACTTCCATAAGCTTAATGGCGGCAAATTGTTTACACACACCACACCATGGCATTCCTTTTTCGGCGTTGAATACCGCTGCTCGGTTCCGGTAAGGGAAAGGGAGCAAGAACCACTGGTTCAATGTTGTGAAGCATCCGTAGCCTGTTGGAAGAGAGGGTATTACTCACTCATAAGTCACTAGCATAGGTGTTTAAAATAATGGTGACTCTTTCAAACGAACAACACAAGTACGAGAGCAGCTGTAAGGCGGTCGACCAGCTTCCTTGTTTTTCAAACGGCCCCCTTCGTCTCTTCCCCAAACTGCATTTTTGTAAAAGCAGTTGAAGGAGCACCGATCTGAGCAAATCCAGGAATACAACTCAGGCAAGAAAATCCAAGCTCACAGCTTCGCAGCATCCTTGCGGGAGCGCAAAGGTTAAGGCCACGCCTTAACTTTTGAAAACTTTCCGGATATTACTCCAGGCCAGCAGCCGAGCAAAGTGTTCCATAAACAAAACTGCCATTACGAAAAACACTTGCGTCTCTTCTCACAACAGTTGGAGCCCACGCCATTGTTGCTGTACGTGCTCGTGCTAGTTTCAGCAGAACCGAAAGGCATTGTCCATGCAGGCAGCTATTCAGCCCTCCTCAATAGACTCATAGACATCTTCAAGAGGATGCCGTTGCAGTTCAGCTATGGAATAGACAACACAAGACGGCATACCAGTATAATCGAGTCTGCGATTGCTTTTGTAAAACACCGTTTTGTGCGTGACCTCTGGGGGAAGGGGAATCTTAAAGCAAGCGTCTGTAAGGTCAGCTGTTAAGTTTATTTTTGGTCGATGTTGCTTGTCAATTTGCTCGCCAATATTGGGCATCGGGAACTTCTTTAAAGTGATCTTATTCAGGGGCTTGAGGTAGCCGTAAATGTGCCACCTTGCGTCGCTTTCGGCACCAGCACCTGTTGTAGCCAAAGGCGCTAGTCGATTTGTGCACCTTGACCGATCTCAAATGAACATCCGACTCTCACGCAATCTCCTCTTCATGCCGTAGGCGGCTTCCGATATCGCAGGAGATCGCTTGGGATAAACGGCGGATTTGTCCTTATTGTTTGCCCATTCCTACTCTTCCTCTGTCAAAGGTTCAGGCAAAAATCTTGATGGATAACTAGGTGCAGAATTGGCAAGACATAATGCATGCTTAGAACTGCCCCCTCTTACTACTTTGTTGAGTCGCTCGCATGAAGACTCGGCCCCAACTTGTTGAGGCAATGACTCTACCCTTTCCACCATAGATGAAATGAGAGTTGCTCAGGGGACCAGCAGCTGCTTCTTGCTAGCGCCTTGTGACGAGGTGATTACCACAGCACACAGCTGTGGTTGGATGGATGATGCACTCCCTCCAATGGATCAACAATGGCAATGAAAAAGCACTGCGTCAGGGTGGAGGGGTATGCCATGAAAGTCAAGGACCATGCTGATATGACTCAATTCCGATGTAAAATGACTTTGGATTGCCGGTTACTTCGCCAATTCTTGCTTTCGGCCTCATGTTTACAAACCTGAGAACTAGGGACTGCTCTAACGAGTGCACAGGCTGATTGCACTTTTGTGCTCTTTCCTTGAATAGAGGACTCATTTCACATCCAGTGTCGAATAGCGCTGGCAATTCTTGCCCATCAATGGAAACTTGTAACAAAGAGGAAACAAACCGTGGGAGGTTTTTACTTGCGCCTCTATCGTCTACAGCCCTCTTCATTGCGCCACACCGTGTGTGGGGGGCTTGGCGTTCCTCTGCACATCTCTTTTGCTCGCCAATTAGCCTGACTCTCCTAGGCTTAGCCCCGTTGCTCAAGTTTTCTAACCTTGTGCATTCGCGTGTAGGTGCGGGTGACACTATTCAGTTTCCCACAATAGAAGCGTGTGTTGAGGGACTGTCTGAGATTGCCTAGGACCATGGCTTCCCTTCGGCTTTCTTTACTCGTCTTTTAAGACTGTAGGATAGGGCAGGTTGACAGAGAAACATCCCTTAATTCCAAGTTCTGGCGTGCCTCTCCCCTTTTAGCCAAGCTTGCAGGTTTTACACTCACTCGCTCGTGACATTCCACGTAGTTCACTTTTTGCGGAAGCCTCGCCGGTGAGCTGATCAATCGATGAGTCGCTGGGCATCCTGCGACCACCTAACGTGCCACTTTGGGCGAATCTGAGATAAATAATTAATAAAGCAGCGACTTGCTTTGCGAACCAAAGTTTCATAATTCTCCACATATCGGGCTCTTGCTAGGATTTTCTGCTTTTGCTCTCTTTGTTCTCCCAAACTATGCTGTTGCGCTGAGCTTCACATAAGATAAACCAAGGCGAGTGTGCAGGCTTGAAGTGTAGAAATCCCTGCATGCAGATGCCCTTTACATGAATAGAGTAAAAATTAAAATGCTTCTCCCCCCAAGGCACGTGCCACAAAGTGTACGTGTTCCTCTTTATCTGGGAGTGTCAAGTAAGGAACATGATAATCTTCCAGTACTCACTTATCCTTACAATTCTCGTACTTTTCTGGTCGGCATAATCTCATCGATCGGTAAGCATCTTAATGGCGCTATTGTCTCTACATCAGCTTGTAGGCCGGCTTCAGCGGTACCAATAAGCGTTGATCCCCGTCAACTTCTATCATTAAAGTGTATGTTATCAATGGCCAATAATAATCAGATCACTGAATTGTAAAGTAGCTTGGTCGGATACAGACAATTGTTGTACTGGAAGCTTGGCATTTCAATGCTTTGAATAAGGGCAGATGCGCGGGGAAATAGCTGCATAGAGCTACGAGGTGCTACCGATGTAACATTCCTCATAGACATTTAGTATGGCGACACCCAGCCTTAAGCCTGAGATTATACTTGATAGAAACTTGTTGAGTGCCTTACGAAATGAGCTGGCCACACAGTCTCACCACTCAGGGTCCCGACATGGGGAGGGGCACGTGCTGCACGTGTTGCTGCACTAATTCACACCAAAGCTTCACAGCTAGTGACACTTACAATAAAGCGCGCATAAGCGCACACACACGGCATTGGCCATTATTCCATCGAGTTAGCCTACACTGCAGCCAGTGCGGTAACGAGCAAGCAACACCAATAGTAAACTCTACACCAAGCCATTAGTTGAGCCCGCTTACAGTAGGAGAAAATGCCTGAATGTGACGCCCGGAGCATGATCCACTCCTCTCCACCCGTGCTGTAGCTCCGTTAGATGAGGGCCATGAGACGTTACAGGAGCAGTACAAAAGCTTGCCCCGCTGCATCTGACTCTTTGATTTACAATTATAACGTGTTGTATGTAGTGTGTGGCAATTGCGAGCACGAGCCTTCTTGCCCCACCGGCCTCCCCAGAGTAGGTAGAGGCTCCTATTTGCTGCTTCCAGTGACACAGGGAGGCTTCATCTAGCTCAAAAGACAGCAATTATCGAGTTAGATGCTCAGCGATTGGGCAGTCGAGCACATGGGAACAACTATTACAAGCATTTCTTTATTAGCAGGCAAACGCTCTAGCTCAATGGACAGAAGATCGAGTAAACCTCAAATCTTTTGTTTGGCTCAGTGTATCCTCGACACCTAGGGACCTGCTGCCGCCATTAATATATCCCTAGCTTGCATCCAGCTGCCTGATCCGAGGCTATCCCGGTCCTTCTAGCTTCAGTGCTTGCTAGAATGAACCACCCATTTGCAATTGGTCAGGCTTGTCCATGAGCGCTACCCACGCAGCCAGCTTACGGCTACCTTTGAAAAGCTCTCTAATTGGTTCTCTCCATTCATGAGGTATTTGAGACGGCAATACATGCATGAAGCGCGCAGCAGTACAGGCCCCACACCAGGCGTCACGTAAGCCATGCCTTCCGACGGTAGGCACAGTAGAGTCCTTCAAATAGATAACAGTTTGCTAGTCCCCTGACCGCCTTGTAGGCGCATCTTGTCTACTTCAGCTAGAAAAAACTTAAGTCCAACAAAAAGTTCACCATGTGGCATGCTATAAATCTGACTAGCCCCCAAAGTGGCCTGTGTACAAGGCCTGGAGATTGGTTTCGACGTGCCTGCAATAAACATGGAGTGACTCTTTCCTACCACTGCTCTTAGCCAGACGTGTTTGCTGAGACCAACACAATCGGACGCCTCTCTAAGGCAGCCGTCGTCAAACACTGCTCCTGCTGGGGGTGTGTGGGCAATTAGAGCTCGTCCATTGAGACTTGTTCGCCTTCTGCTTCAATATTTCCCTGCAGTGACATTAACAGAAGTGGCGCCACAAGTCCATCGCTGGATATTCGATCCGCTTATTGGCATAGTGACTGTGTAGACGCTGCACATGCGTAAAATACGGTATTCAGCTCACTTCAGCAGCAAGCGTTGCAGTCTCTGCACGACGGTGTTTCTTTTCCATCTGAATCACGCCATTTTCTCAAACACACGGACAATCGTGGAATCTGCAGTTGACAGCAATAATATGCGCCAGCAGGTTCACCAGCAGAGGTATCAGCATACAACGGCAGCATTTTCACGTACCTTCCGCTTTTTCTGCCTCAGAGTCACATGCTCCATCCGTTCAGGAGCCTGCATTCTCCAAACAACGCATACATTAAACCGTAAATTCGATTTCTTTGACTCCAGCTGTATGGTCCCAACGTATGCTGCTTTCCAGAGCCACTGAAACCTTATAGTATATCCGTGGCTATACCTCTGCCTCCGTGCGCGTTTGCTCCCTTTGTCGCTTTGTGGCGAGAACATCTCTGAACATAAGACGCTGCAGCCGCAGCGCAACAGGCGGCAGAGAGCATTGAAAAGTGGAGATCAGCCCACCTGTCTCTATACCAAAGCAAGAACCAAACACTGCAGGAATGAGGAGCTCAGGATACAGTGCACGCACATATGAGAAAAAGCCATAGGAGTGGACCTAAAATAGTATAGAGCCATTCATACATCTGCGCTGAGAGGACCAGAAACAGGTCGCATGAAGCCATTCAGCTACAGATAGATGCAGAGTCTGCATACCTTACGGCAAGAGCCCCTTCAAACTGGTGGCACTGCCTGGACAGGAACTGCTGCTTTATTGGCTGTTCCTCTAAAAAATCCAAGTCTCACCATCTCGCCTTGCACTGACTGGAGCGTCTGTGCTGGCCCATTCGTTGCTTCTGAATCTGGGCAGCAAAGCTCTCCTTCGGCTGATGATACCCCTAGACTGGCCAGTTGCCTTTCCACTAGCTCCTTTTGTAGTGTAGCCAGCGATTCTCCAGAGTCGCTCTTTACGCCTACGAGCCGGACAGCTCCCTGCATTAGCACCAACAAAAGCAGCGACATAGATCAATCCAATTCCGCAGCTGCACTTGCAGCAGTGAATGCAAAGTTATCGGGCAGCTTGAGGATTCTGAATGGATGTGACAGTAGAGAAAGAGGCGGTGCAGGAAACAGGTAGAATGGGGGAATAAGGGGGGCCACAGAGCAAGGCCAAAAAGGTAGCAGTCAATATATGTGAGAGTGCGCATCTTGTGCAGAACTTTGCACTGGGAAACCAACGAGGGAGGCATGCTCCAAGCCGAGTTTGAGCAGAATTTCGCATGCCGCAACAACCTAAGAGTGAAAGGACAGCACAAGATTTTTCGACTAACAGAATCTTTGAATCCAGATGGCAAAGAGTAATAAGGCACTTTCCCTTCCTGCCACTCTTGTAGAAACATCTTAGCGGCCGCGCATAAGTCCGCAACTCCTCCTTTCAAGAGCTTGCCTCGCCGCATCGCAAGGCCCTGAAGAGCTTCCCTAGGACTTGTAAAGATGGGGAGCTGATACAACTGCTGCAATGTAGGCACACTTGATATAGATATTAGTGCCTCAGCAACTGCCTCTGGATTGGGGATCTGTGGGACGGGCAGGAGTGACTGCAGCAACAAAGATGCAGATGCGTCCAATGGCCTCTGCTGCTCCTTTTGCTGTTGTTGGGAAACTACTAAGGACTGTGGGTGGGGTAGGATTCTGGCAGTATCTTCCTCCCTGGCTGGAGGCGCAAAGAGGACTCCAGGAGAGTCTATAAGCTGCGTCTTGCTATCGAGCTTGATAAACTTTAGCTGCCGAGTGCTGCCTGGAAGCGCTGCAACCCCAGCAGAAGCGCTCCGCGTCAGAGCATTTACCACGGAGCTTTTACCAACATTCGGATAGCCCACAACGCCCACTGTCATAAAAGCCTTGCTGCTAATCTTGCTGCTGCTGCCGCTGCTGCCGCTGCTGCTGCTGCATAGCACCTTGCTGGAGTCGCCGTCCTCAGGAGCCACTGGCTCTCCTCCCGCTGCAGTTTCTGCTGCGGCTCCATCACCAGCACTGGAGACCTTTGCCGCTGCGTGACCTATTGAGGAGAGAAGTCGCATGAGCGGCTGCACTCCCAAGGCCTGGGAGCTGCTCCTGCAAGCGAGCGCACAGAGCTCAGACAGTCACTACCTCGACTGAATGCCTAAATTAGAGAGCATAAAGCAGACACCAAGCTTACCCGCAAGTCCTAAATTAGTCCGATTTACAATACACGCCTCCCATCCCCAAGATCCGAAGATTAGGGGCTAACCACATACCTCTTTAGTTTCTCTGGGGCATGCACAGGGTCCGCTGCACACCATCGGCCGATACGACTGCAGCCGCTGCCACCACTGCTGCTGCACTTAAAGGCCAGTACAGGAGAAACAGTTGTGCGCCGCAGCTGCTGCAGCCACGCAGCGACTGCGGGAGCAGGCAACAAGTCTATTTTGTTCAGCAACAAGATCACCTTCTTCCCCTCCCTGGAATATCGCACACCAACCAAACAAGATATACCCTTGCATCCTAAGCCCTGCAATGCAAACAAAGACGACGCATGCGCACCAGTAAGAGCAATCACCAAGTTGTAAAGCCCAAAAAAAACCTACCGGTGAGCCCATCTCTCCAGGCCTGCGCAGCGAAATGCGAGAGGAAGCCTCGCATCCAAAACGTGTATTATGATGTCTGAAGCTGCGAGTAGCTGCCTCAACTGCTGCTGCTGTTGCCGCTGCAGTGCAGCAACGTGCTGCTGCTTGGCGCTATCACAAAGAGAGAGTGTGGCGGCAATCGACTGCAGCGCCAGGTCTGCCTCTGCACGAAAATACAGTCAACTCCACATCCTAAGAATGATATTGGGCTACAGAGGACCGCTCATGAAGCTTCTGTGTGCCCTTACAACCCGATTTTAGAAAATTTTTCAACAACCCCTATCATTTGATCACGGTCAAGCTCAAGCCCACCCGAGGGACCCTCGGCAGCTGCTGCTGCCTCAAAGACATTTGTCGCTGCCAGCTGGTGTGCGATTTTCTGCGCTTGCGTTGCGTTCGACTGTCCTTCATCGTGCAAGGCTGCTGTTGTTGCCGCCTTCTCTTGTTGCTGTTGCTTCAGCACCTGCTGCTGCCGCTTCTCCTCTCGCTCCTGCAGTAGCCGTGCTTCCTTCTCTTTCTTCCTTCGAAGCATATTGGCGACGATTTCTCCCTTAAACGGGCACGAGTTTGGTATTCCTGGGTCTCTTCGTAGCTCTGCAGACAACGTAAGAGGGCAGCACCAGGCAGCGCAGCATCGCGAGGCATAGCAGCAGCAGCAACTACAGCAGCCACCCACATACCAACCACGGATTTCGCCGACACAGGACATTTGCTGGTACTGAAGGAAGGCAGAAACATCAAGTCGGGGCAGTCACAAGCTTTACACGTCCTACACTAGCAGACAAGAGCAGCGAACTGCAGCTGATAGCAGTAGGACGCAGTGGTGACTTACTTCGCCTCACGGGTCCACCCTTCGCCTTTGCTTCCTTACGCATCTTCCGACGATGCTCCCTGACCTTCTTTTCGATCTGTAAAGGCACGAAAGCTAACACGCCACTAGCATCCGCTTTGAAAGGATTGCACATCCTGCCAAGGCTCTAGATGCACGGTGAGCGCCCAAAGTCAGGGATTTGAACTCACGTTGTACTTTTTGGAGAGCTTCTGACGCCTTGATTGCTCTGAGCACCCGCAGAGAAGTTGGGCACAGAGCCCTAATTGTGCAACACGACCTTGGATTTAGAGTATCGATTGCCGTGTCACCAGCGATTTAGTGGATATGTCTAGTAGCAGCCCTGCCTGCAACATGTCAAGAGCTTTCATATGTTGCGCTACAGCCAAAATGTACAGATTTTAACTAATAAGATTAGCCTTACTCTTCACCTTCGCCATCTTGTAAGCGGTGTAGCAGGTCTGCAGGGGAGACCCATAGGAGAAAGTAGCAGACACTGAAGCCTGAATCAACCCTCCTGACGCACCAAATCCCAAAACCATATATTTTAAGCCCTCAATGCAAGAGAGCGTTTGCTGTGGGGAACCCAGCACCCCACAATGTATGGCTGGCGGAACCCGTGGGGCCCTGATGGGCCCCCATGGTAACCTGCAATAGGACCACTGTGCTGTAGAGCTTTAAATGCAGGATTCTTCATACAGTACAAACGCTTGCTAGAGTGACGCCTATGACGTGCCCATAAAGCTGTCGAATTGGCACAAACAGTTTTGAGTGCTCTCTGCCAATGGTCTTCTTCTTGCTGGTTGCTCGTGAGTCATTGCAGTCCTTTGGAGTCTGAGTTATATTTCTGTGCTGTTGTTTCAAACGCATCCATAGTCCTTTAAAACCTTACGGCTTCAGATCCGTTTGGCGTCACTGAGTTGTGCTGTGTATGTCCGTTTGCCGTGCCTAATGCAGCACGAATCCTGCCATTTATGGGACAAGCTATATGCAGGCGCTTTCTAAGGCGTTTGTTCTAGTCTATTTAAGATTTATTACTTGGAATGTTTGCTCATTTAGGCCATATGCTGCAAAGCAGTGTGCGCTTCGTACTGTAGGAAAGAGCGGTGAATGCCTTTGGACTGGGATACAGTGCTCCCGTGCTAAACTCCAGAAAAGCACTCTCTACTACACCTCTTCCATATCGTTAAGCATAACCAAGCAATTGCCTTACTGGATTGTCTCTTCGCGTATCCTACATATTGCAGAGTAGTGCTAGCCCGATATCATGCAACTAACTCTGAACTCTTGGACTGCAAGGGGGTGCCGCAACGCTGTCCCTAGCTGTACCTGTCCCTTCTTCTTGGGAACTCTGGGAATCGCAGACACGAAGAGAGAAAATTCTCTTGAGAAACGGTCGAGCACTTTCCATTAAGCTTGCACTGAATCTGGAGTTAAGTGTCTCACTACGGCTACCCGAGATGATGTAAGGGGTCAAGCAGCCAAACCAATAGGAGTGAAAGCCTGGTACATGAGACGAATATCAAAACCGGCAGGAGTAATCGCATTGATGCCTGAATAAGAGGGTTGATTTCTTCGGAGATGGTTTTTCCATGGGTTTTCAGAACCGTGAGTTAGGAGTTCGTTGGGCTGGTATCTCCGGCTGTGCGTGCTTTGCCTTCACTGGACACTCGTGCTATCGTATAACGTTGAAGAGACTCGGATAAGCACCGAGAATCAACAGTGAGTGCCGCTTTAGAAACGGGCTCTGTGACGCTTTGATATGTGGGGTACAGCAGCAGAAACAGGGCCGTTTGATGATTCCCAGGTTCAATCGCCCTGTCGAATACTCGTTATCAGGCCTCATTTTCCCAGTTACTACTAGCGATTTCAATTAGTGGCATGCAACACTCAGCGCACACGCACACAAGCGCTAATTCTTCTCGCATTAAATTAGCTATACTCTGCTACATGTAACATACACAAAAACCCTAATCAAGTAGAGAATTGTTTTTTCTTTTTTAATTTTGCATTTGCTATACCCGCTTTCGTAGAAAACCCAGTGTAACCAAGAACCGCGCTATGTCTTCCTGCTCCCAGCCATCAGAGATTCAGGGTGAGGAAAAATTGGCAGCTAGGAAGCGCGTTGCTGGATCCTCGAAGCTGTTCGAGCATCCACAGCTAATTAAAATTGCATGTAGCGCACACGGGCTCAACGTCGAGTCGTGTGGTATCAAGCTAATAATACTTTGGCATAATTTAAAAATCAGAATGGATAAGCTAAGCAGTCGATTCTTTCAGTAGTTCCTAGTAAAAATATATAAGATGTAGTTGAAAGCTTTGCAGCATAGCACAGCCAGGTATGCCGCTACAAGTGGCCCGGAACACGTCGCTGCACAAGTCTTGTGTTGTTTGTATGTGGCTCAATTTTTACATGGTAAAACATAATATCATCAATAAGCTTAGATACGGAGAAAATTTTGTTCTTAACTGTTTGAGAAGCTAGAGTTGTAGTCTTCCGTATAAATTTTTATGCACTCGAAACCGTTATTTGCTTTCAGTATGTATACCTATGTGCATACACTGATCTGCCGTAGGGCTGAGCCATCTGTTGCCGTACGGGCGTAAAGGGCCACTATGTCTTAAAGGTTTAGTGCTTCGAGCATGTCTTGTTTTGAAAATAAAACAGCTGCAGGCGTCAATGCAGTGCTAGTCTTTTACATGCATGAGAAAGGAACTGTAATATGGCACAGCTATGAGTCAATATGAGTCTAACTGTAGTGTGGGTATAATGCTCTCGGGGATCGTTATTGTAGTCGCGTGTAGCGCTTTCCAGCTTAGCAGTGTTTTTGCTGAGGGGAGACAAGGGGTATTACAATACATGTATTGACATTACACGTAGTCAGATAGACATGATGGCTTTTTTCTGCTTTATACAAATGTTCTATTGATCCGCAGTACATGTTTCATAATATGCAAAGGGATGGTGCCCTTGGGCTTAGCCGTCAGTTTTGAAGACTTGACTTCGACTATAAGACCTACGGGAAAGAGATTGCCAAACTTATGATGCATATTTTATTTATTCTACTACATGTATTGCATTGAATAATCCCTCTCTTCGTAGAAAGCCTGCAAGATCCTTCACTCAGTAAGAGTCCCCTGGGATTGCATGCAGCCAGCGGCCCTTTGTTACAATTATCAAGACATAGAATATGCATTCGATACGCACTCCACCGTTTATTCATTATGTGTTCTGCATAGATATTAACAAGCCCTTTTAGGGGTGAAGGGGAGAGCCATTATACTTTCCAACCTTTTTGGTACTCAGAGTGGGGCCGTCACCTGTTTAACTAAGAACTGTACACTCGAGACCGTGACCCATACTTTTCCTCCAGAAGCATTGAATTCATCACTTGAGCGGCAGGCCTACTGGTTTCACCTGATTTCCACCTAGAGTTTCCCAGTTTCTTGGTGCGCTGCCGTTTCCACAGCATTGCGGTTCACTCCACCAGCCACACGCCAACAGCGGCAGCGAACAGAGCAGCAGTACGACCAGCCTACGCTCCGATGGCAGCACTGGGCTTTTAGGAGTGGCGACTGGATAACTAGCAACCGCCGTGGCAGCGCCGGCAGTAACCCCTTATCCAGAGTGGAGAAGGCTGCCAGCATTATCGATCTAACCCCACCTTTACAAAATGGAGTCCTCACCGCAAGATTCACTTGCAGGGGATCTTGGACCAGGCACGTCTTTGCAAAAACCCAATATTAAGCACACATGTATCGACCGCCCTTGCAGTTCTTCATTCATAGTGATGCATAAGTCCTTTAAGGCTGCACTGCTCTTTGTACAGAGTTCAAGAACGCCAAGTGTCTCAACCTCTGCGAGCTCCAGCTCATTTTAGGAGACCAGCTTCGCTTGCCTGTCTCCCGTCCTGCTGAAGCGCATAAGTAAGCCTCCACATTCACTGTACAAGTATTGCAGCCGCTCCCTGCAGGTGCTTCTCACAAAGCAGGCAAACAGTCTATTAGAGGAAAAATATAGAAGGAGTCATGTGGTGTAGCAGGTAGAAGGAGCTATTTGAGGCAGTCTGTTGAAGTGTTATAGCAATTGTAGCGAACTTTGTCAGTTCTTCGTCAACGGAGAGGCGATGAAGCCTCTTCAATCCCTAATTTAGCTTCCTCTTGACAAGCATCAACCCACCATAACATACGGATACCGCTGCTGTTGAAAATTGCCCAACATTACTTCCAGCAGGGACGCTTTTAACACCTACTTCTACATTTTCTCCCGCGCTAATGTATTTTTCAGCCGCTACAGGAGCACCATGAGCAGTAGTCCTCCCTCTGGCAGCCTCAGCCAAAACATGCAAGGCATTTATGAAAGCAGGTTTTAGTAAAATTACTCTCTTGTGCACCTTCAAGGTATCACTACTGGTCAGAAAAGCGTTCTCTTGATTACTATGTGTGTGCTTAGCTTGATTAAGGCCTCCTACGAGTATGCTTCGCGGTTTGGGAAGATGACCGTTAGGACAGCCGTTGTGGAAATCCGCAAGTAAGCCCCTAAAAGGTAGCTTCGGCTTCTGCTGCGTGTGTTGCGTTTTGATGATTCTGTGGAGTTCCTCTGCGGCTCTCTTGATAGCGGAGATAAGCGTGGCCGCATATATCTCTGCAGGCACCTCTTCCGGAATAAGGGGCATCGGCTTGTTTTGCATTCATGTTGGTAGTTCTGCATTTAGAACCTGGTCTGTGCTTTTGGTGTTGCTGCAGGCATCTGGAGCGAGAAGGAGATCTGCAACAGTTTGAGTTGGCGCTGCTGGTAAATCTGCTGCCGCGAACTTCCGACGAAGCAAAAGCACACATTCCTTCCCTAATCCGTCTCTCGCCTGCTCGTCTTTCCCGAATTATCGACACCCTCGAGGTTTTCAGAGTGCATGCCTCTTGAAAGGGTGGATGGATAGCAAGAATGAGCAGCAAATCAATATTACGGTGTGCTTCTCCTGCCAGCCTTTCTACATCTGACATGGTACTGGCATGCTGAAAGTTGAGTGCCTAGAGAACGAAATGAATTGGGGGCTTCATCATGGGGCTTCTCATTGCCGTCTTCGTAGTTGCAATGAACTCGGCAAATCGAGTTGCAGCATGACCTTTGGAAAAACCGTTTTTTGCTACTGTGAATGCCTGTAGAATAAGTATTATTCTCAGTTTTCCAATACGCACTCACAATAGGGAGAGGCAACTAATTAGGCCATTACAGTGACAGCCACCACCGCAGCATGCGCAACTCAGGCGAATTGTCTAAAATTCAGTGCTCTTAACAAGTATGGGTTTGTGGAGACAGGTCACAGTATGCTAATCAAGGTGTTTGTAGACCTGCATGTATTGACATTTTTCACAGCTGCTCAGGATATTTATTTCGAGACAGACCGCGCAACAGCGCGCTATCGAAAAAAACGTGATCTCCTTCGTGGATGGTGTTCCGTTACTTTAAAGGAGCAGCCTAACACCCTTGCGCGATACGACATGGGGCTTGATCGCAGGTCATTTGACTACAGTGCTCTGGCAATCCGATGCAGTCAATCCTGGCCGACTGGTCAAGCGGTTACACGAGTAGTGTGAAGAATCTTACACCTAAAGACGTCTGTAGCTTTTTTCTTTGGGCAGTCAGGGAGCAGCAGTTGTGATAATTTAATAGTTACCTCCCACAACAAACCTGTCATTCTGATCATTGTATCCTTCGCCATTAAGGATGTGTTATGCTGACATTTTCTGAGGGAGACAAAGAAGCTTTTTCACCGGATCATCTAAGTATTAAGCCTCTCTAGCACTTCCCGCCCAAATTTGTCAGTCAGCTGCTTCTCCATTCATGGGATTTTCGTGAGGCGCACCCTGGGAATGGGGCAACAGCCAGTGCAATAAAAAGTGTTTGTACAACAGTGGGGAAACCGTGGGGACTGAAAAAGGTGCATATTGCCTGAAGTCCTGCCTAGGCGCTGCCGTACCTTGCCGCAGTGCTGCTCCGCGTCCTACGAGGTAGAGTTCCCAGTAGGTTTACATATACGACAAGCCACCAGTGCTCAAGCCCTAGGGAAAGGAAATGATGTGCACTCCGATGACCGGACAAGTCATACTGCATCATAATCGCGTTCAAATTGAGCTCTATGCGTGAACTGCGAAGTATTTAGATACCATATTTTCAACGGTAGAACACTTTCGTCATCACAAGCTCTATGCGCCTCAGCATCAAAAGCGTTCTGCTCATGCAAGCGCCAGGGGATCCTAAGTCCCAGCAAATAGTGCGCTTCGTCGGCTCACACATGTCCTGGATATTTACGTATTGTTGGTCCATAAGTACCTGCGAACAATATGACAGCAAAGCTAACGGGAGCCTTGTAATACTCTAGGGCCAAACTGCTTTGAGCCTTTTAGTGTCGAGCAAACTTACGCAAAATACTTTTTTCTGTAGGCGAACAGGCGTTTAAAGGGGTGTAATGGAGAGTTGTAGTTTAACTCTGAATATATTGACTATCGGCCGATAATTGGGGGAAAAGCCTCGAGGGCAATGCAATTATCGCGCACCAACAAACTTGCATTAGCGTAACCAATGCCGTTCCCAGGAATTAAGGTCAATCGAGCATACGCGATATCCAGTGGAGCGCTTCATGATGTTGAGGAGACTCATCTTTCCAATTACGCAAAGAATTTCAGGCGATATAGTGGGCTAAGCTACACATTAGCACTTTCAAGTATACTACTTAGCTCAGAATTCGCGCAGAGTTGAGTAAGTTGTTTGGGTGTGCTTATATATCACCGGCTGCAATGTGCACTAACTCAAATGAAATGCGAGTGCGCGGCAGTCAAATGAGATAGGAGTCTTTGTATCTTGCGTGTGAGCTAGATCTCACGTCCTACTTGCTGTGAATGGTCGTAGTGCTTAGAGAGTGCCGCAACGTACACACTAGCTGTATCCTAGCATCAGGTTCTTGAGTGTACATAAAGAGCCAAACTGACAAGAGGAGGCACATGCTCTAGAACAGCATTTAATATATATTTGACAAGGTCTTCAAAGGCATTGGACTAAGTGTCTCCTTACGGATTTCCTTTCCGAAGCGCTACAGGAGGGTCCCTGAACCATTAACAAATAATTCAGGAACCCAAGCCATAGCTTTGCTTACTTCCTCTATAACAACTGGGGTCATTAAAGAAGTTGCTGAGTTAAGATGATTTATGTCGAGGACTGCTGTAGCAGTGTCCGTATTCCGGTGTGTAAGCACTTCGTTGAGCATCATCTAGAGACACGAGGGGAAACGGCTACAAGAAGTGAGTCCGCCAAAGCCTGAGCAGTCGATGCCGTTATATAGGCAAGGTCAAAAGCTGCTGATAAGCGGGCTCAGTAGCAACAGGCTGCAGTTTGGGGAAAGAAGGCTATCTGGGTAGCGCCATCGCCCTACCGGTCGGGTCCTGTTGGCGTGGCACACGCCTTTTCTGGGCTTCCGAGCGCAAGTCTCTCCTGGAAAATAAGATCTGTGATAGTAAGCAATGTATAATGTTACTCGATATATGGTGACATACCTGTAATGATTTTTAATGACTCCCGGTTTTCACGTTTCTGTGGTGGGTCACTTAGCGGCAGTGGGGGACCTGTCGGCAGCGGTGACACTGCCATTTCAACGCCAGAAATGCTTTTCCTTGTATTGAAGAATTGTCTTGCCCCTTACCATATCTTTATATCTTGATATTTTTCAGTATTGCATGTATTTGTCATATAATTTCCCAACTTGTATCGTGCTGCCGCCAGGTGGTGGCGAGTGTAACCGCGCATTCAACGCTACGGATACACTATTGACATCCGTCTTGCTTAAGATGCGCAAAATCATAATATCACGCTGAAATAAATTCCATCAAAGTCCCAATACAGGACCTCGGGTGCTCGATCCAGCGGCAGGGCAGCTAGATCTTGTTTTGCTTGACATACACCCCTCTATATGCATGCAAAGAGGACAGATGACTCAACTTAGTGTTCGTTCTGGTGTATGTACGCGTTGACCTCCTGTAAAAAATGCTCGAGGGGAGCCTTGCACGATCTCCTCGATGACATGCGACACGATTGCCCTGCAGCACCAGCAGCAACACCATCAGGAGCACAAGTAGCCACGGCAGGTGTGCAGCAGTTCTCGGGAGCCAAGACATTTCCGCCGCTGTGCGCTATCAGAGCAGCAACGCTTTTTTCAGCTGCAAGAGTACCTACAGCGGGAGCAGCGACGACAACAGCAAAGCCATCTGTGATGGTACGCAATGTCCCTCAGATCAAGAGGCCTGGGTCCTCTATAACAGTTTCCTATGGCCTACATGGAGAAGAAATCGCTTCGAAAACACCAAATGCATATTGTAGAGTTGATTCTACCCCTGACGTTGCTCCAAAAACAAAGACCGTCTCTCAGAGTTCCCGTCGCCGCAGAGGCAGATGCCTGCCTTCCCTCCGATGGTTCAGGTAGGAGCTGCGTGCCATCCAGTGGTGCCCTAAAAGTAGACTATGACTTTTCGCTCTCGTGAATAAATGCATGCTATATTAATATTCTCCGTGCGATGCTGCTGCAGAGGCAACAAATCAAGAGGGGACCATGGACACCAACAGCAGCATCTGCTGGCAGCGCAGCACCCTGTGTCATCCAGAGCGCCCCAGTACCTCCATCCCATACAGCAGCAGTTGCAGCAGCATATGCAGCAAAAGCCAAGGCTGCACCAGCATTCAACTTTTAGCGAGCATCGGTTACAGGAGAAGAAACTGCCACTGCTTACACAGGGAGGCAAGGAAACGAGTGAAAACTGTAGCAGTTGCAGCGGAGCGAGCAGCAGCAGCTACAAGGAGACTGTCAACTGCGGTGTTCCAGAAATCGTAACAGGTCCAATGCTTTCCCCAACTGAAGCTGCTGATAACTGTGTAAGTAAAAGCGGCAGGTTGAGCAGCGACAATGTCTGCATCCAATCGCTGAGAGACTCTTTTCCGACTTTCAGCAGCCCTCCAAATGTCGAGATACTGGAACTTCTCTCGGCGCACTCATCGGTTTCTGGAAGCATCAGCAGTAGAAGCAGGAGTAGCAGCTGGTCAAAAGTTGGCAGCAGCGCATCCGGGAGCCGAACGGATACTGCAGGATGGGAAGACCCACTTCTGGGCAACTCTGCTCCTCGAAGTGTGGGTGGCATTTTATGGACTACAGCGACTGCTGCAACATCTGCAGCTGTCACTGCAGACTTGCGTCGAGCCGACAGTCAACCAAAGCCTGGTGCCACAAAGGCCCTGGCTCTGTCAACTGGTGACTCTGTCGTGGGTGGCGCTATGCGAGAACAGCAGATAGCAGCAGCGACAACCGCAGCCGTGGCAACACAACCGATTAACATTTTGGGGGCAGCAGCTGATGCTTCAGACCATTGGGAGGGTCCTGACCTCTTTGAAGCTCCGTTGTACAGGGCGCACAGCAAAGCTGTGGCATCTACGAGCCAGCAGCAGGATATGCAGGATATGCAGGTGCAGCAGCAATATCAGCAACAGCAGCAACAGCAGGTGTGTCAGCAGCAACAGCAGCAGCAGCAGGTGCAGGTACGTCAGCAGCATCCCCCGAAACGTGCCGACAGTCATTGGGTGTCTCCTGTTTTTCGTGGGCCAGTCTTGCCTTATATGGGGTTAATATCAGCAGCACAACCGCCGTCATCGGCAGCACCTAGTGCAGTGCCGGCTGCGTGTCACGCAGCCATAGCAGACGTTGCTGGTAGTACACCTGCAGAATTATCTGCACTGAAGGCAAGGGCAACGCCAAAAGATACTTTCCAGAAACAAGACTACCAATGCAAGCTGCAACACCATGAAGTCCAGGAACAGCCGCTGCGACATCAGCACCGAGGGCAGTGGCATACCTCGGAAACTCGTGCACTGCCTCTGCTAGGCGGCAGCTGCAACGCACCATTGGAAAGCAGTCGTTGTTCTCATGCGGACGCTGTCAGAAGCGACAAATGCTGCATCAGCTCCTGCAGATCAGCCGACTCAACAGGTGGCCCAGTTCGATCCGCAGCCCCCTCAACGACCAAAAGCTTAGAGAATTCGGCTGCTTCTCCACCTGCATGCAATGCTGCAGTTGCCCGTGTTCCTGCAGCTATTGCTGCACCTGCTAGTTCTCCCCTTGCCTATAATGCTGCTTGCATTGGCACAACGGTTCCTCATACAGCACGCGAACAGCCCCCCAACGGTGCATTACAGACTAGCCAACGTACAGCGCGGTTAGAGGGTCTACACAAGCATACTGGGCCACAACAGACGCACAGTTCGCAAGGCATTTTGGAATTAATGACGCAACTCCACGAATTAGCACAGCAAACGAGGCAGCCGGTACATCAGGGCCAGCAAGGCGGCGAGCCTACACTGCAATTGGGAATCTATGAGCCGCCCATACTGCAGATGGCACTGTGCTGTAATAAGCCTAGCCATAATGATGCCGTAGGAGTCCAACCCTCCGCTTCTGATACTGCGATGGCTGCTGGTGTCGTGGAGGCGTCGACAACAGCTGTCAGTGCAACAGCCACGGCTGCAGCGGACCACACTGCTCCTTCGGCGAAAACTGCGGTCTCACCAGCGGATCGGTGCCTCAACATACTACGAACTTCTGACGCTTCAGGTCGCAATTTTCGCGATGCTTGTAGGCCGCAACCACCACTTCAGCAGCAGCCCGTCCCAGAGCAGCGGCCGCCGCAGCAGCAGCACTTGCAGTTGGTGCCACAAGACAAACAGCAGATGCAACACCAGTTTCCTCATCTGCCGATCGTCAGCTGTGGCAGCTCGCCAGTTGTGACAGTCCCCCCATTGGAGCAGTGGCGCCATATACAGCAGAATACTGCCCATTGCGCTACACCTCTCTCTGTAATTTCGGTGGATCAGAAGCAAACGTTTCAGGAGCAGCTTCCGCTGGAAGCACAGTCGCAACAACAGTTGATTCATCAGGGAAAGGCCGGCCAGCAACAACTGATACAGCTGACTACGCCCTTTGAAACGCCTTTAAACGCATTAGCAAGGCCCCCTCTGGAAAGCAGGCCTTCAAGCCATGTTCAGCAAGAGCAAACCCACCAACATATACTGCTGCCGCACCGTCGGCACAGCGGAACGTATGCCACAACCCGGTTGGAATCTCCGAGGCGGCTCCAGCAACGCTTTCTAGCCTCCGTTGAGCACCGTCAGCTGAAGCAGCTGAAAGAGCAGCATCAGCCGGCCCTACCTGTCGAACCACTACGAACCTCGTTAGGCGTTCGCCTTTCGGTAGAGGCAGAGGCAGCCGCCAAAGAAGCAGCAGGAACAGCAGCTGCGGCCGCTGCTGCCCGGCCAAGTGGCAGCAGCGCTCGCGGCTGCTCACCCTCTGATACAGGCACTCCAAAGCACATTCAGCAGCAGGTGCAGCTGCAGCCGGTATGCAAGCCCCCCAGTCTAGTTTCTGCTCGGGAGGATGGCATGACTGCAACGCCGAAGGCAGAACGGAAGAAGCCCACGAATTCAGGAGGATCTCACTTGGAACCAGCGGGGGTTTCCTCAGGGGGACGCTGGTCTCCTGCGGAGCAGCAGGCAGCAAACGCTTCTCGTCGAGCGCACTTGATAAGGAAAAGTTCTCCGTCCTCGCTTTTGCATATCTGCTCCGCAGTAGCCCAAGAGCAGCAGCCGCAGCAGCAAGCATGTGGTAAAACGGGGAGTACGACCGACGCATCCTTGGCTGTTGTTGCTGCTCAAGCCGCAACAGCATCAGGAAAGAAGCGGTTAGCCGAAAGCACAGCCAGTCCGATGGAACTCAACAGTTGTAGCACAAACATAAATTCAGCCGCATCCTCAGTCAAGGGCATGAAGAGTGCTTTGACGCCAAACCTTTTGCAGCCCGCGAGGCGTCAGCCTTTACCGTTGGAGCAACCGCTAATATACGATGTGTCTGCCGAAGCAGTAGCCCCTGTGGAACGGCCCTCAACGCCGGTGCGCGCTGAGCTATTAAGGAAGCGACTGGAAATGCTGCGAACCAAGGGGAAGCTCACAAAAGACACCTTTCCGGCAGCAGAAGTAGCAGAAATCGTCAGTGGCACAAGAGTGGAGAGGGAGGGACCTTTTTCCGTGTATGTCTTGGATAAGGACTGGTCTCTCGGGTGCAGTGCGTTAGATCCTGAGTGGCCTCAGAGGATGCTTCAAAATACTAAAGAGGGCATAAAGCTTCATGCAGAGATCAATAAGCTCCTTGCCCTTGCAAGGGAGGTACAGATAGCCGATACGCGCTCAACATAATGTTAACCCAGATGAGGAGCCCAGGCAACTAGTAGCTGCTGTGTTGGGTGCTGCTTTTGCTGCTCGTGCTGTGGAATTGCATTTACCGAATCATCGATGATCTTAGCTTTACTCCTCTTTGAGGAGTAAAGCCTTTATTCTGTGTGCTTAAGCCCCACCAACTGCATAATAGGTGCCTGGAGGGCGAGCTAAACTAGCTAATGCAGCTGCTGCGTCAAACCTCTACCAGCAAGCAGCATCAAGTCAACTTGGTCTTCATTGAAGCCAACATCGCATATGACAATTTATTCGGACTTGCCGAGTTAGTGGTGTGGCTGTCCATACTCTGCGTCGGCTGCTGCCAACGCTTGCAACCCTCCACCTCCCACTCTCAAAACTCGTCCATTTGCTGCTGCTTCTGGGCTCCGCTTTCATGCCACTTAGACACGTGTCTTTTTCTGCAGCTAGCTTTTATGACTGCCTGCTGCTCTGTCTAACACTTCCGTTTGAATCACTCTTCATCTTTGACCTTTGCTAGCACACGTACTCATGCCTGTTCTCTTACGGGCTTGCAAGTGTCTACATTAGCTATAGGAAGCCTGCCTCCAGGCTGAGATGTGTATCTGTTTGATTCAGCAGATTACTTCTGCTATACACTGGCTTTGCTAAGCTACACTTTGAGGACTTCTAGACAGGACAGATTTACTGGAGACACACCTAGAACGATGATCTCTTCAAGCTCTAGGACCACATTGTATTTGCTTACGCTCAAGTAATGACTGAAAAGGTTGCTGGCTGCATTAACTGGCTGCTCTATTTTGTCAACTGCCACTCTCCCCAAGGCCGTCTCCAGGAGCTAGAGATTAAAAACATCTAGATGCGTTCCAACGAGTTAGTTGAAGATCAGCAACTGTTCATTATTAGGGAAAGCAGCACACTGCCACATCGCTGTGCCAAGACTCTTCCGAAGCAAGCGCTTCGGCGGCAGTGCTTTTCACCAGAAGCTTTGAAATTGCTAGAGAAAAAGAGCATCTTGCAGTACACCAGTATATTTTTGCGCGCGTAGCCAAGATTGGAAAACAGATGTGTAGTGGTGTAGCTGTTTGGCAGACAGAAAAACCTGTATTATGATTCCTAGGCCAGCGGAATCTGAGGGCTGCTCAGTAAAGCAAGAAACCCTCAAAAGCAAGAACCCAGATTGCCAAACACGCACATCGTTTTTAACGTCTTCTAAGTTACTGTGCTAACAGCTTTGAGTGACAGGATGTCCGCTCCAGTGGGCGTCTAGTTTCGAGCTTCTCTGGGTCAGAAAACTTGTTTTGGAATCAGTTTTTTGAGGGTCCTTTCAAAGCACCCTGAATGCTGGAGAGCCCTTTGGCAGTATAGAAGATTTTACATGCCGTCTGAATATCTCTAATCAAAAGGCACTTGTGCCATCTGTCCGTAATTGTGTCCGTCGTGTCCATGTGTGCCGCACTCTTCCGTTTCACCTATTTCAGTTTCGCCTATTCTGATTATGAGGTACTGTTTGGAACATCTTTGCCAAAAGCAAGCCACTAATGTAACATTCGCAACACGTAATGTTCATCTGTTCAAGTTACGAGTGTGTTCAGGTGAATCCAAAAGTCTAGAAAAACATTAGCAAGTTGGATGCTCACCAGCATGAATGCACTGCTTACACGCTTACCTCACTATCGGCACCTTGCTCAATAGTGCGCATATTTGTTAGGCTTTTCGGGGACCAGTGCTAGCATATCCGTAAGCACGTTTTGGTTGCGTCTGCTATCACGAGTTTGAAGACTCCTCCGATGTTGGTTTTTCTACAGAGGGCCTCTAAAGGCTTCCCCCGAAGCATCCCATGGAAGGCACCTTTTGAGATTCCTTATTTGCTTCAATATACGCTGGACAATCTTAACGCTTTTGCGTTTCATTTTATTTTTCCAAGGAGTCTTCATTTACGGGATGCTTCCAACTGGGACACCATGAGTCCAAGTTCATGGGGAGCCTTGTAATCACACGCGCTTCCTGTACAAGGCCCTGCAATCACTTGGAGTGACATCGTAAAAGGACCATCAAGGGCTCCACAATAGCAAAGAAAAATCCTAAGGTGAAGATAGCAAATATGTGCTCATCAGCTGGAGGGGTGGAGGGATATAGAAGTCCCGACTCCTGAGTCAGCATCACCAGAACCCCTGGACCTTGCGCATGTACTGCCAACTAAAAATGAGCATGCTCGTTGGATATCCAATGCCTGGGTTTTAAGTTGTAAGCCTTAATATTCAGTAGTAATTTCGGTGGGCGGGATCTGCAGGTAACCACGATCGAGGTAACTTGGTGTACGGCCAACGACAAAAGGTTTATTGTAAATGCATGACTGACCGTGAATCGTATGAGAGCAGGATCGATATCCTTTGTCATTTGTTGTGAGAAGTCCACTGGTGTTTCTACAGACTTGAGGATGGCTTCTGCCTTGTCAGGTGGCAGAGCAAACAAGGTGCCAGGAGTAAGGGATATGGATTTGGTACAACATCTAGCCCACATGTGATGCAGAGCTGATATCATAGATTCGTCCTCTCGCATTCCCTGAAGGCACCCAAATGGCTGGATTTACTGCAGTTGCACACAAGTACGAGCCCTCACTCCTGCATTTATGGTGTACGCAGATAAACAAGTGCGCATCACTGTAGAGATGTTGTGGACGTTTCTGCTCGTTAGGTGTGGATTGAATCGTTTTTTTTGGTCTCAATGCGTTGACGTTGGGCGTTGTATTACTTTTGGAATAATATTTACTGTACTGTGTGTAAGGCCACTTTTCTAATGGGTCATTCGATGTAAGATGAAATCTCCATGGCAACTTGCTTAAAAAGTGCTCGGTGCGTCTCCATGTGCCGATATGAGTGTTCAAGGCAGGCAAATACTACGTCTTGCCTCTGAGATTTAGACAGTGCAGATTCAAGGCTACATGATACGCAGACAGAAAAGCAGCCATGCGTGCAATTGTCTAGAATTCTGAAGTATCACCGGGCATGTGCTGTAGAATCCGTACTATTGGCTGTCTGCCTACTGCAACCCTCCGTGTTCCCTTTACACTATTGTGTGTTTACGGTGTGATCTTCCGTGATTGAGTTGCAGCACAGGGGCTTGAGGTTTTTGAACATGTGACCTACAGGGACACGTATCTAAAATATAAAGTCTGCATTGCTCTTGCCGCATCCTCTCATCCTCTTCTGCGGAATCAGGAATATCTGCTCCAGGGTAAAGCGCGAAGGCTGTCGTTTGAGCCCGCTTCAATTCAGACTCCAGCACCCTACTCCAGAGCCGAGAATCCACTCCCTCTATACTGAAAAGACGTGACTATGGTGAACTACGTCTAGTCACATAGGGGCTTTTGGGCAGCTGCCCCTTGATATCCTTGTCGTATATTTGTTCGCCGATGATCCACGATCATTGGGGATAGAAGTTGATCTGTAGATAAATCTGAAAGATATTGGAGAATGGTATAATGAGGCTGCACGCCTGTACGGTGACTGTTGAGAAAAGGATACTACGGAAGGGATGCATCTGTTGCCTTCTTATTTTGCCTTTTCCTCGCTCTCATGGCAGAGTGCCCTGACAGACGAACATGGAAGAAGCTTCCTCATTTCACGAAATAATCAATACGTAAGGCTTTGGTCCAGCAGCAGAGTGCAAAAAGCATTAAAAATCTACCTTTCAGGAAAACTATTGCAAACAAATTTCGGGCAAGTGACTGGACATGCCTGCCCCTGCGAGACAAGGCTCGCCATGTAGGAGCTGTCTAGACTAATGCTCTCTTAGCTATGCAAATCCAGGTGAATCCATCAAACCACGCATAATAACATCTTAGATAATGAATTGGATGTAGCCCGATCGATGAGCGCAACCCTCCTGCCTCACTTGTCGTTCTTTTTGCCATCCTGTGAGGAACTCTTAGAAGTCTTCATCATTCTGCTCGCTACCAATTTTAATTCTTTCAGGAAAGCAGTTTTCTGCTTAACACGAATGATTCAGAGGTTCCATGTGGTTTTGAGATAGCATAATATCTAGGTCAGACTTTATTCCTCTGTGACCTGACGCGATGGCCTCTGCTAGAGGGACCAGAGATGTGATCCTTTCGACAAGCTGCTGCATTCTTTGGAAGTAGAAGCGGCGCTCGCCATATTTCGTGGGCGTGATGCAAGAGATACAGGCCTTGCTGTTGGTCTAGCTACATGGTCTTTCGCTAGGGGCGCATGAAGAAGATTCAGAGTAAAAGCACACACTGAATTCGTCCTCGCAGATGAAGCTAACCCACTCCTTCATATGTATGGGGAGACGTGCATGCTGCCTAGGTTGCCCACAGTGCAACCAATCAAACTGTGAAGTTATTAGCCGATAGGGCTCGGAAGATGCCCATACGGCATTGAAAGCACTGAAGCAAACTTGGCTGCACCCAGTAAATCCATCACCAAAGAACAACGAAAGTCATAAGAAATGCTATTATATACACTATCAGTCCAAAAATGTTGTATGAAAACGGCAATCGACGCACCCGCACAGTAGTCTATCGCACTGGGGCGGGCGCGCGGGAATATATTTAAAAAGATTTATCCACATATACTAGAAATGCTAATTAAGTGGAGGTAAATTGTGTTTGGTGCAGAGTAGGACTGACTGCCCGGCATGAAGAACTTCGCTTTCTGTGCGCTAAGATTTTCTATGTAGATGCTTGCAAATGGCGAACATTGCCGGAGGAATAAATTTAGTAAACCCGGTTGACCTTCCTCGCTCAGCGACATACTACTAGCTATCGGCACTTGGACGAGTTTGCTCCTTTGAAGGAATGCATGTTAAGCTTCCCTAGCTTGTGATAGGCTTCGTTGCCTCAGGGACAGTACTGGTGACCCCAGCAGGAATATTAGGTTAAAATGAGCGGAAATGCGGATACGAGCAAGCCGGTACTTGCTTCTAATGTGTCTTTCTTGCTTGCACTGGTTCTTGTTTTCAGGCAGTCATTTTCTGATAAAACGAAGGACACCATGCATTTCAAGCTTTTGAGCTCCAAAGAGGGTGCAGGAGTATGCCGGTGTATGATTTGATACCAACTTAAGAAAATATATACCATCCCCGCAATGGGAAGCTGGTAAAGTATAAACTAATTGAGTTTTAGTTTCTTTTAAACTAATGGAAATGAAAAGGCACTTTGCTCACAAACGCATACAGCATTCAATAAGAGTCTTACCACCGAACGATACTGGGATTGACTCAGGCACTTGGAAGCCTCAAAAGCATGTACTACGCTAGCATCCGTATCCAAAAGGAATTGACTACGTATACGTGTTTTTGGAGATCCCACGAACTGGTGTTTACAAATATTGAAGGCGACAACTACAAATTTGCGAAAACAAATGGAAGTTTCATTTTTTACTTTCAGAGAAAACTGTGACTGTATAGGCCTGTATTCTGCAGCTGCATTTATTTGCTCATTATTCGTATTAAAGTGATTGCCATGTTTCGTTTTGTGGATACTTGCATGCAACTAACTGGGTTGGTGGTTATCACGGCTTACTGCCTGCCAGTATCTAAATAAAGCAAAAAGGCGCTTGAAAAGAACATTAATGTAAACACTTTTGCAACGAAACAGGAAATATAGACCAAATGCACAAAATAGCACACGGTACACGCGAAAGTCAGTGAGTGGCCCTGCTACTCTAACCAGCGAAGTTGGCCCCTTTTTACAGCCACCTATATCCACCACTTGCATGCTATTGCCTGATGCACGTAGTCGCATCTAGTATACATGAACTAGCAAAACGAATGAACGCTAATTTGTTCTCCGATTAGTGGATTATAGTGGGCTCATTTGTTCCTCCATGGCCTCGGTCCTACCGACTGGGAACAGGAGACGTGCAGGGGCTGAATGGTCACTTTGTTCCATTATGACACTTAGTGTGAACGCCTCCCCCCAAAGCAAAGAGATATCTGTGCATTTGTTTCACTTCACAAATCTATCATCATTTAAGAGTGCACTATCCCCCCCACCCGCATTAATAGTTTCATCCTGTTAGCTGGTACAACACCATGGTGGTGATACATGTGAAGACAGCGGACGACCAAAACCAGTTTTTATTTGAAAGTTCAACAAAAGAAAAAGTTAAAGATGTCGTGTCCGCTATTACTACGCTTCACCTAATAAGACTGCAAGCCCTCAAGGTAGCTGAAGCAGCGGAGGCCTTGGCAACCTATGGACCTCTCCGACCTGAGGAGACCAGAGGTCTCACAGAAGAAGTCAGATAAATCCGAAGCCATAGCCGATAGCTTATAAGCTCTGAAGGATAGATGGATTGGACCGTGCTCGTCAAGATGCATAGAGGTGTGGGCTGCTTTCTATGTTTCCATTGCTAAATGCCGAGTGTCCACGCAATGTGTGTTATCAGGTGGCCAAGCTGTCAAACCTAGATGTTTGCCCTGATGGAACCCCCACGAACCCAGATCCACATCTTTATAGGACGGGTGTGCCTCCTGC
This sequence comes from Cyclospora cayetanensis, assembly GCF_002999335.1. Taxonomy (NCBI): domain Eukaryota; phylum Apicomplexa; class Conoidasida; order Eucoccidiorida; family Eimeriidae; genus Cyclospora; species Cyclospora cayetanensis. The sequence goes on along the minus strand of NW_020312170.1, from coordinate 86,215 downwards.
TAAAGAAGTGGCAGACGTCATTCTGCGGACCTGCAACGAAACAAAAGAGGCTCTTTCCCACAAAAAGGTGTGGCACGAATTTGTACACAGCTTGTAGTTTAGTCGGAAGGGATTAGGGTTTGCTGATTAGGTATTCCCGGACACTCTCTCAGTGAGTTGGTTTCGATAAAGTACACTGGGTATACATAGGGTTAATCGACAGCCTGATGCGGAGCCAGTGGACGCAGCACACAAGCAAAGAATGCACAGGACAGGTTTAGAGCTAGAGGCCAGAAGGGCGCTCACGCAGACACAGGTTTACGGGCAAAAGGGATTTCATTCGCTAACAAAATTGTTAAGTGTGGGAAGAGAGGCATTTCGGGTGCAGAGGATGGCGTCCCTGAGGACTAAACAGCGAGTTACGAGACTGGGTAGTCGCCTTTTGGAGCGCGTGGGCATACGTTCAAATCTGACGTGTAGGGCTTACCCTGAAACGAGGCCTTAGTCTGAATGTGTAACTATAAGGGGTTAGTTTGACGTAGTCAATCGAACAATGCTTTTTTAGGTAGAGCTTCGCGAGTGTTTGACTCTAGTAGCTGCAAAGGAAGCGCTGAAGGTCTTGGAAGGCGCATTGCAAATCGCATACCCAGCAAACCACGGTCTTCCCACTTGGGAACCAGCAAGATTGCTACTAGAGGGAAAGGAGACAACTGCCTGCCCAGGAATTTCTGAGGTATAAACGAACTGGCGAGGCAGCTCAGGCCCTCCACCCGTTGACGTAGACTTTTTGCTTATGCACAATCTTTCTAGTTTTCTTGTCACCGCTTGCACATCTGGAGGTACTAAGCACTTTCGTAACTAGATTTCCATAAGCGGTCTGCATCATTTTGTTGACAGCATTCCGGAATTTGAAATAATTTGCTGTTCACTGCAGTTACTCTCCTGTCTCTCTAAGGCTCGTTACGAGTCTCAATAAGTCCCGTGCTTTTGTGGTTCGCACCGCAGCAGACTTTGTTGTTTTTTCGTGCTGTCATCGTTGCAGAGCATTACCCTAGAAAATGCGTGCTTGTGGTGGACGGGAAAGCAGCTGCATCGGGATGAATGCCTTTCCAAGTACCTGGGGACAAATGAAAAGACAAGGACTGTCATGAGGCTACAGCCAAACAACGCAGGTTTGCCCAAGCTCTTTCAGTAGGGTTAAGGGCCCTGAGTGTTAAGTGCTTATGAGTATGCCTCGTGGTTTTGAATCTCTTATGGGTCGGAGGGTGTTCACTGCGGGTCTGATTAGTGTACTTGTCATTCTATTTCATAGTTGTTGTAGTGTTCGACCTTTCTGTTGGTTTCTTCCATTTGCTATTATGCCACACTTCCTTGGACCCACTCCGCAGCCATCCCACAACAAGTGGGACAGCTGCGCATACTGATAATCGTGCAGGACCCCCAGTTCGGGAGCCGCGTATGGACGCGGAGACTCACAAGGCAGTTCTTGCGTACTGCCACAAGAAGAGACAAGAAGACAAGGTGGGGTGATTCTGGACCGGACTACCGATTAACGCTCTCACTGCCCCCTTTGCTGTAGACACTACATGCCCTTCCTTTGGTGTTACTGCTGCCTGGGCTTTGCTGGCTGCTGTCGTCTACTTCCATAAAAACTGTTCCATCAAAAATACATTTTCATTAGCCACTATTTCCTATCGACTAATCTATCAAAACCTTGCTCGATGTTTGCCCCTGTCTGACTTTTTGTAGCTCAGCGAATGACTTATGATCTAAGTAGTTTTGCCACCTCATATTGACACCTAGTCTTTTCTTTGTTTGGTTGCAAGTGTTCTTATCCTTTCACCCTTTTACTAAAACTTGTCTGCCGCCATGTATCAGGCGTTTGCGGAAGATGAAGATGACTCGTATTTGTATTCTCCCTGGGCGAACCCCCGTGGCCTGAAGGATAGTCTCAGCGGGATCATGGGCCCAATTAAGTGGAAAGTGTGATAAAACCGAACGGTTGCCTTTACCTGTGGAGTCACTTCCTGCAGTGGCTGCGATTGCTGCACCAAAGAATCATCCATATAAGGGCTGGTGGGATATGCCATGACCAACATGAGGAATAGATTTAAGTACATGCTAGGGACCGCGAACCCAGAGAGACAATGCCCCCTTAGCCTGAGTTAAACAGCTAGTCATCGCCGTCCGAGAGCCTATCATGTACTGCAGGGATAGGAGTGGAAGCATGCTCATACGTTCCAAAGGCACAAAAAAGTACTTCTCCATACATATTAATAGATTATTGCGCTCTGATATGCGACGGGACAGTAGGAAGCTGCAATGGGGCATCCTGATGCAGTAACGGAGAGAAACTCGCAGTATGCAAATGTCCACAGCTTTGTGCTGTACAGAACATAGAGTATTCCGATAAGTAATGTATCACAGTTTGTTGGTGCCGCAAGATGATGAAAATGATGGATGCAGCCACATTACTGGTTACTAATTCTGCGGAATAAAAAGCACAAGCTGAAGATATATCTGAGAGCGGTTTACCCTGCAATGACCACTTGTTGGTTGGATGCGTGCTCCATTGCTCAGTCCCTTGTGTTCCCTCAGAGTTGCTTTGGGTTGTTTAAAGGGGGCTGTTCTCGAGGTGCTGCCTTGCCGCGGTGTCGCTTTCTGTATGCTCTTGCAACTTTCTTGCCTCCAAAAAGAAGGAAGCAGAAAATCAGCATCACACAGCCACAAGAAAACCACCAGCTGTCCCTCCAGTTCGTCCTTTGCCAAGCTGAAGGCATCGTGCCCTCCTGAAACATAGGACAGAGCATTAACATGAAACGCTTACACCCTTCGACAAGGCAAGATCCTGGAAACTCAGGCTAGCAAAACTTTACACTCTAACTGCCCTTCGGCCCCAGCCAACTGGCGCAACCCTATACCCAAATTCTGAACCGTAGAGCATGCACTCGGTGTCCTGGCTGACTGCAAGTGCCGCAATGGCTTGATCGATATCCAGAAGTGTTCGCTGAGAAAACTTCATCGGCGTTTTTTGGGGCGTCATAAGGGCCTTTGCTTCATCATGAGATATATCGGAGAGCGAGATAGAAGGTGGGAAGGATAGAGCCTCGTTGTAGCAACCAGCCCATGTAGCCTGAGCCCATGCCTGCAACAAGTCGTCCTGCTTCATACCCTGAGCGCAGAAAAGCAGTCATCGCCTGCCAGCATATCTAAAGAGTGCGGACCTGTAGTAGCTGCGAATTAGATCGAAAAGGTACAGGGACGTGGCAGGGAAGATACTGAAAGGGAGACATGGGAAACAAGGCTACGTCAGAAAAGGGACAGGTAGAGATCTCGACAAAAGGAGCCAGTTGAAGGGGGAAGAGTTTATTTGAAAACATAGATGACATCCATGAAGGCAGAAATCACACATCCACACAGCGGGAGAGATGGACAGGCAAGAGACGGAGGAAGCCAGAGACATCAAGAGAAGGGTCTTATGGAGTGATGCTGACTAGTTTGGGCGCTTTTGCGGCGATAAGCTGTTTGAGAAGGGCAACATTGGCGATGAGGTGTCTTTTCGTCATAGAGAGACAGAAGAATACCAATTCCAGACGCGACTCCAGATGCGCAACCTCCCTGTACCACATAGCAATTTGCATACTTCCACATCGGCCGCTTTATCCCGCTGTCTACGTCGTGAATTTGCCTAAACCAACCCATAGCTGCCTTTTCACGTCTGCTTTCCATTCCGCTAGTCAACCTTTTCCCCTCTAGGCGCTGCTCCCGCCTTCAGCCCAGCCTCTATCTGTCTCTCGCCTTGTTCAACCGTTCTCGACCCTCAGCCTCCTCCCCTTTTTGTAACAACCATGACCATCAAGGCACCTGACGCCACTGAAGCCATTCTACACCGCAGAGTCGCTCAGCTACACTGTCACATCGACTATTGCTGTTGCTGTTAGTACTCACCTTGGGGATAGGGGGGGAAAGACTACTGGCTCTGCGTTTGGTTTTAGAGAGGCGGCTACCGAATCCAGTTGTTCAGAAAGCGAATTCAGCAACGAGTCGCTGCTGTTCATGTTGCGTTTACTGTCGTTGCTGTCGTAGGAAACGGTATTGGCGATGCTGCCCTCGCTGTTGCCAATTTGAAACTGGCTGGGGGCAGCTGGAGCTGCTGTGGCTGGTGCATCAGCACCAGATGAAGAGGACGCTCCAAGATACACCAGAGGGTGTAGCTGCTCCCAAATGAGCAGACACGCCATGCTGAGAAAGGTGCTGCGTCGTATACCCATATTCAGTGTTATTGTAGTAGCCGCTGGTGCCGCTGTTACTGATAGGGGGACTCATGAAGCTGGAATCCTCAGTGGTCCCGCATTACGTAGTCTGAATGCTGCAGATACAGCAGCAAAAAGTTGCAGCAGCTGCCGTTGCACGTGTTGCAGTTCGTCCGTATTCTTCCGCAGCACGCGGTCGGTTGCTGCCCCAGCGTTAATGAAGTACCCTTGCTTCAGCAGCTCCTACTATCGTAGGTGCTTCTTTCTATACGCAGAAGCAGGAGGGGCAGCAGCAAGCTGCGGGTGGTTTGTCTTGCTGTGGTGAGACGTCTTTTGCCGCTGTACACCGGCAAAAGACGTTGCCACCACTAGCAGCAGAGCTAATGAAACAGGGAATGAAAGCTCTGATGGGATTTAATCGTTGCTATTGTAGCCAAACCCTCAGCAATGGCTGTAGGAGCACGAGCAACTGGCATGGAAGGGCGAACTGCCTGGTCCCTAGAGACACCGAGACCGTATATGGCCAGCAGCGGGCGGTGCTAGGGAATTTTTGTGCAACAGTTGTAAAGAGTTTCCTGGGTTAATCTGTAATACATTTGATTCTTTAAGTATTTCTGTTTCTAATCACTGCTGCTGTCATTGGTGCCGCAGCAGGGGCAGCAGCAACGGCTGCCCTCGCGGAACCCTTACAAAAAAGGTCGCAGCGGGGTTTTTTTGATACTTCCCAGAGGTACTAACCCAATTTCTTGCACGAGACAGCGGCTGTCGTAGCTGGCTCTGTAACATCAGTATCAACGGCGGCAAGCACTGTTGCTCTGGTTGCAGGCAGGGCAGTAGAGGCATCAACGATTTCTGGGGGGAACTCCCCCAAGTGGTGCTGCAGTTTTCAGGGATTCTGTTGTCTTTGTCTGAAATAGGTCTAGGAATCCCTGGTTATCGAGTTCACGCGTCCTTTCTGCCTTATAACAAGGCACAGACTCTTGCAGTACATACTATCCCGCGTGCAGAAACGCATAGATTCTAGATGGGTTACCCCTAGACAAAAGAATGCATCAGCGACAGCAGCAGCAGCCGACGCCTTAATGCTTCCTAAAGCTCCTTTTACCAGGCAGCAGCGCCTGCCGCAGGACCGCTAGAAACAGCGGCTGCAATGGTGGGCGACTCTGTGTCTCAACTTTCCGCAGTAGTGCATGCACTGCGCTTAGTGGCCTGCCCTACAGCTTCTGACAGCCGCAAAGATCTTGCAAAGCAGGAGTTGCTGCGGCGAGTGGAACTGTTGTTGCTATTGCGGCAACAGCAGCAATGTCAAGAGTGGCGACTCCAGCAGCAGCTGCAGCCGGTGCAATTTCCGCCTCAGCAAGAACACCAAAATCTGGATTGGGAGTGCCAGTGGGAAGAAGAGGCAACCACAGAAGCTGAGGTGCTCCTGCAGCTGGAGGAAGCGCTGATTCAGCTATGCTGCCAGCAGCCTCCTGCTGCCCTGCAGCAGCAGCTGCTGCGTCTGCTGCTGTTGCGTGTGTCTCTTTCTGGCGATCCAGGGGTGTGGCTCCGAGTTGCTGCGCGGCTTCTCTTGGCAGCAAGCGAGGGGCTGTCTTTGCCTCCTCCCATTCTGGCGTTTCTTTGGACAGCAGCTGCAGCTCCTGGTGCTGCCTCTGCTGAGAAGGCAGAAGCAATTTCCCCCTTTCCTCCGCTGTTGCTATGTGCGGAGCTGATGAACGCAGGCCCTCATGTGCTTTCTCCCTTGCTGCCTGCTCTTGCGGCTTGTGGAGCCAAGCTAGTGCAATCACCCGCAACACCAGAGGCAACAACGGTAGCAGCGGTTGCTAAAGCGCTGCGCACTGCAGTTGCCGCAATAGGGGTTTGCGGAGAGAGGCTTTCAGGGAAGCTGCTCAAAGTCGCGCTGGCATGCCTTCGCTGGAGCACGACCAAGAGTGTCAGTCAAGCCAGCTGCAGCCACAGCAAGAGTAGTCTCAGCAGCAACGCGGGCAGCGAAACTGCAGGAGAAGCAGCGAAAGAGGCCTTGCTGATGCTACAGCAAGTTGTGTGGGTATCCCCACGGAGTGTTACTCAGCCCCTTTGGAATTCGCTGTTTGATGCGGTGCTTGCTGCTGCGGTGCCTGAGCCTTTGGCGGCTGCGAGGGAGGCAGCGGCTCTGGAGTCAGCACAGGAAAACGTGCCGCATGCAGCAGCTGCATTGGCAGTCCTCCTTGCTGCAAAGTCTGTTACAGGGGCGAAGCAGCACAGGGGGCACCATAAAAGCAAGCACTCCCAGCAACAGCACCGCGCAGCCACACAATTCCAAGAGGCGTGTGAAGCAACAGCAGAAACACGATCATTCGAAAAAAAAGCCAACGACATGGCAGCGCCTCCCGCAGATAGCTGGTTCACTGACGCCAATCGTGCCGGAGGCTTTGGTGCTGATCCTGTTAGGCGTTCCCTCCTCTCTGAAGTGGCGACCCCACAAGACGCCTTTCTCTTTCTGCGGAGACACTGGCTGTTGCAACATGCGACTATAGCAGACCCTAAGAAGAGTTATGCGGGATGTGCAGTGCCGGAGTTTTTCCCCGTGTTTCTGCCAGCAACGACACACCTGCAGCATGGGCAAGAGTTTCCTCTGAAGATGCGGCAGCGGGGTGTTTTGCGTCAAATATTTGCTTCTGCAGTGGTCTGCCTCTGCCGCTTGCTAATGGGGTGCCAGCCTCCCTTCACGCTTGTTTTCAGCGCCTTTCGCTGTCTCTTGACCCTACTCACTCAAGTTGCAGCAGCAGAATCTCGCTGCAGCTCGTGCAGCAGCGGCGATAAACGAGGAAGAGCTGGCAATTCCCTGCAGCCACCACGCTTGAGATCCTGCAAGTGCTGCTGCAACTGCGGTAGTGACCGCTGCCTCACCCCTTGTGTCTCTTTGGAAACACTGCACTCGCGCGCGCTCGCGTCGCATGCAGCGCAGCAGCTTGTGGCACTGCTACAGCCACAGCACCTGCTGCATATGATGCAGCACCTCAGTAGGCCAATAGCAGCAGCAGCAGGTGGGGGAGCGACAGAAGAGAGACTCGCTGCTCGTGGGAATGCAATGCAGCAGCTGTCGCGTGCAGACGGATCTGCCACATCCACTAGCAGCTGCTCGCCTGCTGACAACGGCGACACGCACACGCTGGTTCTCCTTGCGGCTCTAGACATCCTAGAAAGCCTAATAATGGCAGCAGGGGACAGTATTACCCCTGCTGTCTCCTCCGTACTTCAGAACGCACTGGTATCCGTCTTGACAGCGGCTTCAACTCCCAGCCAGCCACTGCACCCGCAAGCGCAATGCGTGATGTGGCCTGCAGTGCAACGCCAAGCGGCTGCCTGCGTGTGGCGTCTCAGTTTGATCATGCCCTCTCCCGCCACCCTGCATTCCCTCCGGCTAAACCTGATGCAAGCAGCAGTGTCGGCTTCTGCTCCGGCTACTGCTGCTGCTGCGACGGCTGCAGTTGCAGCAGCAGTAGACACGAGCAACGCAGTTGAAACAAACGCAAGACAGAAGCTCAAGCCATACTTTGGTCCATGGGGGCCCTGTATTGGTCTGGCTGCCTCGATTGCTGGTGCGCCTTCAGTTCTGCAGCATGCAGCGTCGGCAGCCGCAGGATCGAAAGCGGCAAGAACTCCTGCAGAAGTTTCAGCTACAACCCCACCAGAAGAAACATCGGAGGAGAGGGGCCTCGAGGAGATCACTGGTAAGCAACAGGGTGCAGTGCAGCTCCCACCACATGTGGTTTGTTACCGAGACTGGAATCGTAGCCAGAAAAATTCATTGTTCATGCTACCCTCTCCTGCACTTGAGTGTATATATATATGTATATGTCTGTGTGTGTGTATATGTATATATATATGCGTTTCTGTGTATATATATGTGTGTGTCTATATATATATATATATGTATGTATGTGTGTATGTGCCGTTGCATTCGTTTCCTTAGATCTCTGCTGCCGTCTAGCGAGAGGAGAGACAAGCGTGGAGCGAGCATGCCTCTTTGTGCTTGTTGAGGCTGTGTTGCAACAGCCTGCTGCTAATGCTATGGGAGACGTATCCGCCGAGAAACCGCGCCTTCTATCTCCTGCAGTCTCCTTGTTCCTTAGGGCCAGCAGGCAGGCTCTGTCTCTTACAGATCCCAGCAGCAGCATCAATCGTCTATTCTGTGCTGTGGATGCGGCGGAGACTGCAGCGAGCACGCCATTGGAAGGAAGCGGTCTGGAAGCGGCAAAGGATGCTCAAGGAGCAGCAGCAGCAGCGACAGTCAGCAGTTTCCTCTTGGAGCTTTCTTGCGCCTTCAGGGCTTCTGCAGCTTTCTTGCGGCAGCAGCCCGTTGGAGCGGAGACGGTGGTAGCAGATGGTGAAGACAGCGCTTCCTCCAGAATTGTGCCGCTGGTCTTAGAGGCGGCTCTTGCGCTCTGCGTCTGCAGCTGCAGCAAAAGCAGCACAAGAGGCACCCAGATTTCACTCAGTCCTCTCAAAGCCGTGAGTCGTGAAGGAGCTGCAAAGACGCAAAAGCAGGCGCTTTGTCTTCGCTGCTGCTGCGTTCATGCTTTCCGCAATGCGACAGCGCACGTGGCTCTCGAGGCAGCAGCGCTGGAGTCTTTGTCTTTCGTGCCCGACATAAACATCCATTGTACCGAGGAGCAGCAGCGGCTTATGTTGCAACTTGCGCTCTCCGCGACAACTGTCAGCAATGAGGAGGCCTCCCAGTTTCCAATTGCGGCAGTTGCCTGCTGCATCTGCCCGAACGCTGGAGCCGCCGCAGCAGCTCTGCGTGTCGCTCCTCTAGAGCAGCTGCAGCAGCAGCAACTCCTTATCGAGCAGCTTGTGCAACAGCAACAGCTGCAGCGAGGATCGGCAGACCCATCCCTCTTTATTGGCTGTGACACAGCGGCCGACAGCTTGAGCGGTCCTTCATTTTGGGAAAGTGTCTGGCGTTGCGTCGTTGATACTGCCGCTGCATCCTGCAATGCCTTGCGTTTGGATACAGCACAGGCAGGAGGGGTATCAACAGCCAGCCCTTTAGAATCGGGTTGGAGGAGTTGTTACCCCCCTTTCGTTCTGCGCGTGCTGCAAGGCGCGCGACTGCTGCGACACTTGACGCATACTTTTTGTGGCGTGGACGACTCCCCTCCAGCGATAGCGGCACTTGAGCAGACAGCTTGGGCAGCCTGCTGCAGCTGGAGCAGACAGCTGCCTCGAAACGCTGCTCTCGCGGATGCTGCTGCGCATCGGAGGGGTCGTGCCAGCAAGCGAGGTGTAGCTGCTGCTGGAATTGCGTCTCAAGGCATTTGTAAGGGCCTTAAGGCCAGTTCCAAGCAGCAGCAGCTGCTGCAGCGCTTCGTTCTCCCGCGGCTCAAGAGGAAAAGCAGCGCTGCTGCAGCTGCCAGTTCTTCAGCCGCTACTGACGATCCCGCTGATGATGCAGCCGTCCACCAGATCTGTCAACAGAGCTGTATTGCCGCTGTCCTCTCAGACATTTTCAACTCCCGAGTAGCCTTTCTTTCAACGCACAACACGCACCAGCCTCGGCGGGAGCCGCTTCCCCTTCCTGTCGTTGACTCCCTATGGTGTTGCTGCGAAAAGGCCTTAGCAGCTGCGTCTCCCTTCGAGCGTCTCCTCTTCGCTGACGCGGCTGGAGCTCTCTTCAGCCTCTTGAAGCATGCTGCTCCCGTACAGCGGCGCGAGCACCAACAGGACCAGCTCCAACAGGAGAACGAAGAAGAAGAAACGACGAGGCTGCATGCTATACAACGGCATGTCAGAGCCTTCTTTCTTTCAGTGTCTCCGGCAAGACTGCCTCGAGATGCGGAGGGAGCGTCACGGAGCAGCGATGCCACACTACTGAATCCAGCTCAACTATGCAGCCTTTCGCTCGTCGCTACAAGTTTGCTGCCGCTGGTGCAGCCGTGTGTCTGCCTGGATCGCGCAGCAAAAGAGACAGGATTCGACTCTACCAGCAGTTGCCGCGGAGATATCTTACAGTTTGCGCTGACAGCGACATCCGCCATAGAATCAGCAGAGGACTACCTCGCAACGTTTGCGCCTCCGCACCCTACAGCGGCTGCAAGCGTCCCCTTCGGATGTGCACTTCTTTGCGTCATTCGCTTCTTAGGGGCCTCTCTACCTGTCGTCGCTGCTCTAGAGTCTGCTCCGGGAAGCAAAGTCAAGACAGAAGAAGAAGAAGGCGCTCCATCATCGGACCTCTCCGCTTCGTCCTTGTCGCCTTCTGACAACCAGGAGGAGCAGCTGCCACTGCAACAGCAGCAAAGCGTGCTGCAGCAGCAGCTCTTTAGGGCCATGCAGTTCTCCCTGCTGCTGCGCGCATCGCAGTCGTTGTTGACACCTGCCACGGTGCTGATCGCAGACGCTGCGCGACGTCTGTTGCTGTCTCTGATGGAGCAGGCGAATGCAGCAGCAGCAGCTGCTGCTAAGGAACCCGCAGCGCTCACTGCGGCCATTGAGGGACCTATAGCTCATGCGGTGAGTGCAATACAAAAGGCACCCTCTACCACGTATTCGGGTTGCTGCTTGCATGCCTTCAAGCGTCTCAGAGAGAATTCAGATGAGCAGGATACTGCCAATCACCTGCGGCCTGTGAAGCTCCACGGGTTTGCGTTAGTGGAGCAGTGTTTCTTTTTGTGAGTTGTGCCTCAACAGCATTTATTTGGAGTTTGCAGCAGCAGGTTGGTGTGTGGGGCATGCTTGCAGGCTGTCGAGGCCGCTTACCTCGTCTCCGTCTGCATGCAAGCTGGAGCAAACTGCAGCAGCGGCAGCAGCAGCAGCAGCAGCAGCATGGCCGTACTGCTACAGCTTGTTTCTGCGCTGCCGGCAATGCGGTGTGTTGCGGCGTTGCTGCGGATCCACGAATCCAGCTTAACAGCGTCAAGTCGAAGCAGCGACATACTCGCTGCTGCGTCGTTATCGCTGCGTGCCGTGATTCCAGCTGTAGTCGCGGCAGTAGAAGCTGCCATTGCATGCCCATCTCTTGCTGTGCGCCGAGAGGCAGTACGCTGTCTTCAATCTCTGTCAACGCCTCTTGACAAGACAGAGTGGGGTTCAGTTGTTGCTGCTTCTGTGGCTGCTGCTGCAGCGGATTCTGAAGTGGTTGCAGGCGCCACTGCACCAGTTCCAGGAGATCCCCAGGTGGCCCTCTTCCTGTTCGAAGCACTGAACTCGGAGCGAGATTCTCTTCAGCAACAGCAGCTGAAAATGCTGCTGCTGCAACACGTCAAATTATGGGGGGTTCCCAACGTGCTCCAGTGGGTGTCGCTTTTAACGTGCATCTGCTGCAATGGTGTTGCCGCGTCTCCCGCCCTCCGAGGCTGTCTGTCGACCCTCACGCCAAACGGAAGCAGCCACAGCAGCAGCATTCCTCCACGTCTGTTGCCGCGTGCCCAGCAGCTGCTACCGCAGACGAAAGACGCTTTGCTGTCTCCACTTGCTGTGCCTCGTTTGGTTCCACCGCTCATGGGTTTTTTCTGGCGACCTCTCCCGAGCATATCTGCTGCTCCTCCTTCAACCTCAACTGCAGCAGCAGCAGACGGTGACGTTCTGGAAGAAGGCGAGACGTGGCTTCCAGAGGATGGGGGGGCAGACCCCGAAGTGCGATCCGTCGTCTGCGCGACAGCCGCAGAATGCCTTGAGGCCCTTCTAACTCTCCCAGGTGTACAGCCACCTCGATGCAACAGACATGCCTCGGCTGCGGTGCGGGAAACTGCAGTTCAGCACGCAGACGAAATTGACGCTTCGCTGCCCTTCACAGAGAGCTCTACCCCCGGCTTCTGTCCCCCCAGTCCTGATGGCTTCGCCAGCTGCGCTGGTGTTCAGACTCCAGAATCGTGCATCGCTGACTGCCTGCCTGCGCTGGTACGAACTGGCTGTGAGCTGATGCTGCGGGGTGTAAGGCAGCAGCAGCAGCAGCCGTCCAAGCAGACAGCAGAAAGCGGAGCCACACTCGCCTTTTGGGGGCTGAGACTGGTCCTTCTACTGCTGCAACGCTTCGCATCTACGGCGCAATCCCCTGCTATGTTCCGTGACACGCCAATCCCAGTGCTGCAGCAGTATGAGGTTGCGATCTCCTCGACGGTTGCTTCGCTGCTGCGTTGCTTTTCGCCTCTGGAGCCTTCCATTCTTGCTGCCACAGAAGGGAAGGAAGCAGCTGCAGTCGCCGCTGCAGCAGCTGCAGCTGCCGCTGCAGCAGCAAGGGCAGTGGGGAAGGAGATGCAGTCGCGTCGAACAGCTGCCTTGCAACGTCTCCGCGCAGCAGCGACTGGAGGAGAAGCGGAGGATCGACGCGAGGCATGTTACTCCCCCCGCCATCAGCAAGATCGCATGATTGCCATGGGTGTGGAGGTTTTGTGGAGATTAGCGGCAATGGGCTGCTGCCTTAGCCCGTGGCGGCTCGTTGGTCTGCTGCTGCTTCCCCTGGGTGACGAAGCGCAATCAGCAGCAGCTGTAGTGACAGCAGCAACTGCGAAGCGCCCACCGGAGTGGCTGCTGGAGCGACGTCTGGCCCTTGCATGCCGTCTGCTATGTTCTGTCGTGGCTACGCCTACAGCGTGCCCTACCTCAGTTCAGGCTGCACGTCCGATGCCAGTCTTTGCAGAGCAGCGAGATCAGTGGCTAAGCGCTTTCGACTCGCGTGCTGTTGCTCTGACGCTTCGCCTTATGGGAACTCTCCTTCAGAAGAGTTCGCATCACGCGGAGCAGCAAAAACAGCAAGAGAGTGAGGACGCTTTCTCTAGGGTCGATCTTTTGCGGTGTTTGGCGGTTCTGTGTGAGCCTCTTCTTCCGGAAAATACAGCACCTCCCCCCGTTGCGTCTGCCCTTGCAGCTCTTGCAGTCAGCGAAATGAATTCTCTTGCAGCTTGTGTAACTAAAGGGGACCATGTAAGCTTGGCAACCCCCCTAACCCCCGCAGCATCAACAAACTTGGCACCTGTCACGGCCATTCGCTCCAACGCCTCTCTCTTAGATTGTATCACGGAAGCTTTGCTGCTGCCTCTGGAGAGCGCCGCTGCGTCTGCTGTATCAACAGCGAACACTTCAGCAGAACGGAAGGATGATGCTGCTGCACCAAACAGTCGTCAGGCACCAACCGAGGAACTATGTTTGGCTCTGGAGGTGAGCAGCCGGCTACTGGGTGTCCAATTTCCGGTGTCTCGACAGCAGAGCGGCGAAGAACCGAAGGATGCTCATCAAAATCTCCTTACAGGCTCTGGTGATCCTGGAGATGCAGAGGAGGATTGGGAAGGCGACTGGCTTGCGGCAGATAGCGGTGTTGATTTTGTTGCTGCTTCGGTTCCTGCTGGGGACGTTTTTGCTTCTTCTTGCCTTGAGCCTGCTGCCACAGAAACCTTGTGTCTTCTTTCCTTGAACCCCTCGACTTTGAGGCGAGGCTGTGCCTCTGCACAAAAGCTCGCAGTAGCAGCAGCGGCTGCCTTTAGAGTAGCACGACAGGCGGATGGGAGGAATGGGGGAGTTGCAGTGCCACTGTGGCAACAGGAAAAGTTCGGGGCAGGAGTGGAGAAGCCAAAAGACACGGCATCCGCAGCGGCTACAGCCGGCAAGGTTCTCTCTAGCTGCCTGTGTTTCATGTGGCGCTTAGCTGCTGCATTACAAAGCCACCCAGAGGCACTTGCTGGAGACGATGCGGCTGCTGCATTCTTTGGAGCAGCACGGGAAGTCTCACGGGCTGCCCTTTCCGTCTGTGGAGACGTTGCAGGAGAAGCCTGGCGAGCAGTGGCACTTGGAGGCAAGGCAGCACAGCGAGACATGAACCCCCCCCCCCCTAGCGGCATGTGTGAGGCTGCGCTGGCCTTGCTGCAGCGGTGCTTCTGTGTGGTTCCTCGATTCCCTGTTGCTTGCGCAGCAGCTTCTGCAGTGTCTATGCTGCTCACTGATTTGGAGACAGCTCTATTTCCCGCCTGCCTGTGCGAGGGACCAGTCAGTGGCCTCTCTCCGGTAGATGCTGTGAAGCTGCTCCGTTCCTTGTATGACTCGGCAGCCCAGGCAGCTGCAGCTACTGCTGCGGTAACAATAGGCGAGCACTGCTGTCCGCAAGACGATAGCGCCCCCTTCTTGAATCATTGCGCAAGTACACTGGAGATCGCGGTATCTTGTTTTGTGGGAGACTTGGCTGCTCCTGCAGGAAGTGAGCCGACAGTGGAGGCAAAAGGAAGGCGTCTTGCGGTTGCCTCTGTACGGGCAAGAGAAGCACGGGGTGTTCTTGCGCTTGCCGCTGCACTCGTTGCTTTGGAGTCTCTGGCTGCCACGGGTTGCCCCTGGCTCAACAACAGCAGGCAGCAGCAGCAGCAGCAGAAGCCTGCATGGTGCGAGAGAATTCGAAGTGCCCTAGAAAGGCTTAGCGAATTTGCATACTCACTTGAGGCAGACTCAAGGGTGTTTGCATTTCAAAGCTTTGTATCTACCGCAACAAGAGACTCCGAACGAGCTGCTTCAACACCCGCGTGCAACCAGAAGAGAGCCGAAGCAGCACTAGAGCCGCGTGCCACTCTGTCTGTAAAAGAACCAACCGAAGGTAAAGGTTTGCATGCGAAGCCCACGGAAAAGCCGACAGATGCCCCGCTAGCAGCAGGAAGAAATGCTGCTGCAGGGGACGCAGCAGCAAGCTGCATAGAGGGTCCAGCACCGGAGCTGACGCTTGCAACGGAACAAGCAACACGAGACGTCGCAGCAGCAACAGCAAGGAACGGCACAGACACGCAAGAAAAATCGATGCTTCTCTGGCCAGCCGATCGCCAATATGCCGCAGCGCAGCTACGGGGTGTGCTGCTCCGCTTTGCCTCTCTCTTTGTTCATGAACGCACCTCGACTGCTGCTAGCAACCCCCAGGCCTTCCCGAATCTGCTCGTAGCAGCATCTATTTCATGCCTCGCCTCCAGCCTCTCTCCGTGGGCTTTCAGGACGCTCCGGGAGCAGTCTGTCCCTCAAGACAGACAGCAGCACCCTTTGGAGACGCTGGAGGCTTTTTTACTGCGTCTGCCACCGATGAAGACGGATACAGACAGCGTGCTACATTTATCTCCACTTGCTGCCTCGCTCGTGGTTCCTCTCAGCTATGTTATTGCCAATGTAGCTTCATATGACTGTACAGGGAAAACTGCGTATGATGTTGTGGCTGCAAATCTATTGTATGTTGCCGTGTCTCGACACCCAGCAGTCTGTGCTAGGGCTATTGAAGCAGCAGCAGCTCTGCCGTTTGAGGAGCAGCCGCTATGGGTTGATTCGCTGTCTAATGAACCAGCTCAGGATGGAGATGCGGCACACGCTGCAGCTGCCACTCGCACACAGCATGTCAAGTCAGCTGTAGCATGTTTGCTTCAGCAACAGGCGAAAAGGCAGGAAGGCACAGAGCACTAAACAGGTATGCCCTCCTCGCTGAGGAGCCGCATAAGCGTGCATCTTTTCTGAGAAGCAGTAGCAAAATCAATGGGAGCGTTGGGAGTAAATTTAAGATCCAGGTCCACCGGAGGTAACACTTTCAAATATACTGCAATCTTGATCGAGAACTCATAACGCAGGAGCATTGAGGTAACGCCACTGCCTCTATGATGCCGCTTAATGACCATGCGAAACAGCCACTCATTTTAGCAAGAGCGGCACCGTAGGGCATTGCTGCTAAGCTCGCTGCTAAGTTCGGTAATACCCGACCGGCTGAGTACCAAAGTGACAGCAGCTAATGCTATACTTTTCAATGGTACTTTTTACGCGACCTTCGAAGAAGCGCCTCAGAAGACATTTTCTCCGATAAATCCAAATTCCAGTTGTCGACGTAAGGTGTCCTACTATACTAGTTAAATGCGATAAGGAATTTCAAATGAGCTGACTAATTGGCTTGGCCATCCGTGTATCGTGTTTATGGCAAAGTCCTGTTTGCTCGGTGCAAACTGACGCAGCGTTTCGTGCGTGTGCGCAACCAGGTCTGCATGCCCGGGTGCTTGGCTTATGCAGCAATGCGTACCCTAGCTGTCTCTCTTCCGTGATGTCTGGAGCTCTTAGGGGGCGCGGCGGGCAGGGGAATGAGAGATATCTTGAGAACTACTCAATAATTTCAATGAAGCTTGCATTATGTTGGAAGTTGAGTGTCATCCTGCGAAAGCCTGATGCGGAGGGCAACGCAATGCACTTAAGCAGGCTAAGCAATAAATGATATCATAGCTTTGTTCTGCCAGTTTGAGTAAACGCATGTTTTGTGTAACCAGAAAGCTACAGTGTGTGCCTGTGCGTGCGTGCGCATATACCCACATGTGCACATGATTCGTGTGAAGGGTATCATAACCTGCGCACACATGGATTGTAATGGGTAGCTTGTACAACCGTCAGTATCGGGAGGTGTAAACGTGTATAGGGCCACTGGAGGTCACACACGGTAAGGCCAAGACTAGAGTGGCTTTGCGAAGCACAGAGAGACGCGCCATGAGCCCGAAGATTGAGAAGAAGGAAAAACAACGAAACTTGCATTGAAGCGAGTGATACAGCCGGGGACATAGAGTATCATATTCAAAAAACTCGGCGAGTAGGGCACAGCGTGCAGGACAGCGCGTGAAACGCACGATGAGGTACCGTGCGCAGATGCGAAGATTTATGAAAGATACAAATGCAGCAACTTTCGAATCCCTCAGATCCATGAATTTCCACCGGAAATCTGGTCATGAAACTTGAATCGTTTTCTGGTAACCACGACCCAGTGCCGTGCCTTGCATGTGTTTGTATACTGACTAATTGCTGTGGGGCCCACCGATTAGGCACGTCCTTCTTCCACGCTCTCTCGCTAGGGCCCTCACTTTTGTGATTTACCTAGTCAGGAGCTGATGTTTCGGCTCCTCTCGAGGGCTGAGCTTGATATTTTTTGCAGAGGAGCCGGCAAACTGCGGGATCATGACGCTCGGTTCATGATTCAGGGTTTGTCTCTGGAGAGGCTCTGGGATGAGAAAATCCCTCTCTGACATTGCAAAGCTTCTATTTGTCATTTTAATCTGTTCTTCGACCTATTACGGATATGCATTTCTGCCAAGCCATAAGGGAAAGACGAGGAGCAGTAGCACAAACAAGAGCGCTGCCAGTCCAAGCACAAAGGGAGAAATGGGGGCCAGCCGCCTGCTTGACGGCTTGTTAAACCCCAAGAACTCTAGGCTCTTGTCATGCCTGTCGCGACGGCAGCACCCACAGCTGCGGAAACAGCCAGCTTGGGCAACGTGGTCACCTCGTTCTTCGCCGATTGCACGTGTCGGGGTGCGTGCAGACTGCTGACAATGATTCTGTAGAGTGCCTTCAGATGCCGATACACTTGAAGCGCATGTGTCGCCTTTTGGTGCCTCTTTTGCTTTAACTGCAGGTGTAGAAATTGGACTGTTGGAACGCACAAAACACCACTTGCACTGTGTGGTACACGTGGATATAGTTCTCGATAAAACACACTCCTAATTTCACCGATTCACATCTGCGCTACTGCTGCTCTTTCGTGGGCTTTTTTAGGGCTTTTGCACCGGTACAAGGAGTCCTCTGTCACCACGTCGTTTGGGGCCTCTTGCACTGCCTTCGTTGGGGCGTGCCCCCTCAGCGCTACAGCAGAATGGTTTTAGTAGCACAGCATACAGCGGAACTGGCAGCGGCATGCCGCTGTATATGGAAAGCGTCTCGGAATGTGTTGATGGCGGGTGTAATACAGAGCCGGCGGCACTGCCCAGTGCCCCTGAGAGCCTCAGTGATTTGTGTGGCTCGGTGTTGAAGGTGTACAGTGACTACACGGATCCCAACTACGCGTTGCCATGGCAAATGCAGCGGCAGGGTAGCAGTACCGGCAGCGGTTTCATTGTTTCGCCAGAGGCTGGCCTTGGGGGCAAGCACATTCTTACGAATGCTCATTGCGTTGCCTGGCATAACAGGCTACACGTGAGGAAGCATGGGTGAGGAGTTAAGCAACCCAAGCACTATGAAGCAGCATGTCTTGGTGGCCGTGACTGACGCATTCAACATCTGTGGTACTTCAGGACGTGGGAGCTTTGCTTGTTGCCTGGTGTTTTTTTCCTGTTCTCTCATGGGTGCCTCTTGTCGCGAGACTCTAAGCATGTTGAGCTCCGCAAATCGCTTCCACCTTGTCGTTCTTTCGTGCGCCTTGGATGCCTGTCAGTTGGTTCAGTTCTTCTTAATTCTTCGGTTCGCGCATGACTGCATTCTGCTGTGTCTGTTCTCCCCTTGCCCTTGCATGTCTACGGCATTAGCAGCAGGATCAGTTGCTTCGAGTTATGCCAACAGTTCCATCGGCAGCGATTGCTCTTTCAGAATACAATGCAACATCGGCGGCACGTTTCTGCTTGCGTGTGCTTCTTTCCAGGTCGCCTGTGAAGTTCCCAGCAAGGGTGCTGGCTGTCGCCCATGAATGCGATCTTGCACTTCTCACTGTTGACGATGATGCTTTCTGGACTGACACAAGAGGACTGCAATTTGGGGAGGTTGGTTGCTGTCTTTGCTGCTTTTGCACATTCTTGGTCTGCTACCCTCGCCGAAAGGGCACCTCAATGCCGTAGCTCTCCCATGCGTGACTTTGCGTAACTTTTGAACTCCCCGCTGTCATTCCCACCCGCAATGCAGCGGCCGTTTGTATTTCTGCTGGTATCACCGGCTTTGCATCTTTTGCAGCAGATCCCCGCCCTGCAAGATGGCGTTGTGGTTCTGGGGTATCCCCGTGGAGGCGACAATTTGTGTATAACGTCTGGCGTTGTTAGCCGCGTAGATGTCAACACTTACGCCCATTCCAATGCAGCGTAAATCGTAACGTTTAAGCCCCCAAACGTTTTGAATCTTTAAGTTGAATGCCCGCGGATTTGGCAGGCCGTATCGCACGCACGTTCGCGGTTTCTCCCGTCCCAAGAGCTTTCCAACAGTGCCACTGCTGGAGCTGTTTCCTCAGTTCTGGGGTCGTGGTTTGATCTGCTGCGTCGGCTTGTGGTGGCTTGGCATGTTTTCGTTTGGCTCAGGCTTTTGTGTGTCCAAATAGATGCTGCAATAAACCCCGGGAATAGCGGTGGACCTGCATTAAAGGGGGGCCGGGTGGTAGGGGTGGCCTTTCAGGGCTGCGAGGCTTCTGCAGCTCAGAACGTGGGTTACATCGTTCCTTGGACGGTGATTAGACACTTTTTTGAGGATCTCAGTAGACACCGCAGATACACGGGATTCCCAGCAGCAGGGGTTCTCTTTCAGCAGCTCGAAAATGAATCCATGCAGCAGAAGCTCGGAGTGACGCAGTTAAAGCCGGAGGACTTACCGACGGGTACTTTTAATAGGCGTCTGATACTGCCACCGTGCATTCAAGTTGCATCTTATGTTTTGGGGGTGTGGTGCTTGCACTGGAGCCTCACGTGTTCGAAGGTGGCCTTTTGTGTCAGGTTTGCTACGACTGCCGACGGCAAGGGGGCGCGTGCGGCTGCAGCAGCCTGCTGGCAAGCGAATATGCGACTTGGTGATACCGAGCAGACGGTGCATTTCCTTGGCTGTTGTTGCTGCCGCTGCTGCAGGTGTCACCGCGAGTGGAATCCTCGTGACAGCGACGGACGCCTTGCGCACTCGCAACTTCTTGGACCGTGCGAAGGCAGCTGTAGATGAAGCAATCTCAGGAGCCGCAGCGTCGACAGCAGAATCAGGGGGTCTAGCAGGACAAGTAGAACATGCCGAAAAAGGCCCAATAGCAGCGGAGGCAGCAGCAGATGGCAATGGTAAAGGGGAGGCAACTGTAGAGGATTCAACGCCGCTTGCGGATCCGTCAGAAGTTGTGCGCGAGGCCATAGCGCAAGTAGATACCGGCATAGGTGACGCTGAAGCAGCAGGCAACATGCCACCGTCAGCTGCCGAGCGCAAGGCGTTGATACACGAGGCTCTAGACCAACGGATTGGTCTTCGGCCTGAAGACGTGGTTTTGGCAATTGACGGAGTAGACGTAGCCGGTGATGGAACTGTTCACTTTAGGTAGGTACCACAGGGGATGCGTGTTCTCTCGGGATCGCTTTTCGGATTGCTCCGGTGCCTAGACTGAATCACGTATCTAGCTACGATGACACTGCAAGCACTACTGCGCCCTTGCGAATAAGAGACTTCTTCCGTACAACAACACTGCTGCGCATTCAATTTGGATATGCCGTTGCTCTTGCATGCCTCCTCTGAAACCGCTGGAAAGCTGCAATCGACTGCAGCGACCGAGACCGTAATTCGAGGCTTCGGCTTGGGGCGTGGCATTTGTATGCAGAGGAATGGAGCGAGTTAGCGTAACGAATGTCATCTCGGAGAAGTTCTTGGGGGAGACGCTCTCACTGACCGTTCTCAGGAACAGAAAGGTTCAAAACGTTGTGGTACAAACAAAACCCTGCAGATATCTATATCTATTGGTTGCACAAACAATACCGCGAAGATATATATAAGTATATATATACATACATATAGAGAGAGAGATAGAGAGATTTCCATTTTACCCCTTGCACCCATCGAGGTGGCGGTAATAGGCTGGGGTCAGATTGCCCGGCGTAGACGCCGAACTGTTGCATGCAGCTTGTCTACTGTCAGACGTAAAATCTGTGCCTGTAGCTGTTTGCCGGTTTTTACTCAGGTACCTCTAGAAGCTGAGAGTTGCCTGATACCCAAGCACCAGTGGGGGAAGAAGGCGAGATATATTATTTACGGAGGCCTTGTGTTTTGCCCATTGACGCTTGAATACCTTAAGGCGAGTGCAGGCGCAGGGGCGTTTATGCGAGGGCTGAAACTCATAGAGCGGTGCTTCTAGAGGGTGCCTGGTGATGCTTTTCTTGTATGTACATGGCTCTTTGCATCTAGGCCGCCTCGCTGCTTCCCCGCATGGCCTCTGAGCTGAGCTCAGCTGTCGCCTCGACGTCCATGCCCCACTGCACCCCTTTGAGTTTTGTTGCGCCTGTGCGCTGTGGAATGCCGCGGGCTGCGTTTATATACGGTTGCCTGGATATAACGGTCTTGACCCTTCGGTGACCAGGTGTTGTACTTTTCAGCTCGCTTCTGCCCGTATCGCGTGCTGCCCCCCATGTTGTTTATAATATCTTTTTCATGGTTGTACTACGCTACTAAAGGCTTTTCGGTTTCGTGTCACGTTTCTTCACAGGATGAATTCGGTCCCAAGTTCCATGAGAGAGCGCCCAGTACTCTACTGCGGCCTCTCTCAGAGGTGTTCGCCACGGTCGAAGGAGAAGAGCCGATTGTACTTACGCAAGTCCGTGTTGAGAGCTTAGATGTTTGGATACTTTGAGTGCCAGTCCAACACGCGGTGCATGAAGGAAGGTGGCATTGCGTTCGGCAGTCCCCTTCGCCGAGTTCTTTATGGTGATTGTCTTCATTCCTTCATGACCTGCATCTGAGATCGGGCAACCGCTTCTGTTTCATAGCCGTATTTGACGGGCTCTTGTGCTTCATTCTGCGTGTGTTGGCCTTTCAGATTTTGGCCTCTGATCTGACCAGTGGTTACAGCGTGCGCAACTGCATGCTCTCCAGCGTGGACGGAGTGAAAGTCAGAAATCTCCGCCACTTGGCGCAGCTCTTGGGGATTCAAGCACCTCAGCAGCAGCACACGCACCAGAAGTACCTACATTCCCAAAAGCAGCAACATCAGGAGCAACAGCAGCAACAAAGTCAATTCGTTACTTTTGTATTAGAGGAAAAATTCCAGGTAGTGCTGAACAGGGAAAAGGCCGAGGCTATGCTCGCCGACATTCTACAGCAGCACGCTATACACAAGCAGACAAGCGACAACCTTTAAGCAGCAACAGTTAGAGCAGCAGAGGGGCACCACGACCAGCTGCTGTACATTTAAGTTCCAGTATGCCGCTCCCCGGTGCAGAGCAGCTGCCTCAAACAATTTCTTGCGGCTGGGACCAACAGCAGTATTTTGTTAAAGTGGGTGAAGCAGTTTTTACACCTTGTCCAGCACCTCTAGTGCTCCCTCAGTTACAAGTATTTAGTCTCGAGCCACTGGCATGCATGGGCACCCACCGAGGGGAATACACGCGAACACAGTTTGACTGCTGGAAATGGAGACAACACGCGCTTCAACAGCAATCAGAGGTTCCAACGATACAAAAGCATTGCTCCACAACACGATAATCTAGTTGATACCGAATCTTTACGCCGTAGGTACAGTGAAACTGCAACCTGCAAGCTTCAAGATATCCCTCCCAATAGCGCGCTAAACTGCACTAAGGACTCGACACTAGCTTTTATTTAGCAAGAATTAGTAGAGTGCTGAGAAATGCGCTTGTCCGCTCGTCCATCATATTCACTACAGAGTAGCTTCAGCTCAAAACAGCAAGACGTCATGTTGTGCGGGCTTGCCCTAAATGCGATATGCAATTACTTGTGAATGCTCAAGTGCTTTAAGAGGGCAGGTGAGAGCACTTGAAGCGCCAGTCGCCCTCTAGTTCGGAAGTAGAGGAGCACTGATAGCAGAAAGAGAGTCCTTTCAGGAAAAGACTCAATAACTTCCTACGAAGTTTGTATTGAGTATGGAGTAAATGACTTCCTACGAAGTCCTTATGTGAAGCGCTAAAAGGTCATCCAACACTATACTAAGGCGGCAAATGTACAGGCTAGTAGACCAGTGACGCTGACCTCTGCACACACTGGTCTGTGCAGATAAAGTTGGTGCATGGGTGTATTAGCTTCCGTATAACCTAAAGCCCAGGGGATTCCAGTTCCATGATATCAACAAGCTGGTGCAAGATACATGAGTTCTCGTTGTGTACGCGTTCAAAAAGTTTCCCTGTACTCATGATTAACTTTGATTTCAAGCATAAAGAAGCAGAATGTGCAAGATTATGGCAAACTCTAGAACAGTATCCTCCCACAATTATCTACCGTGTAGGATGCTGACTAAAATTTGGCGTAGGTATCACTGATCATGCACTAATAGTTTCCTGAAGGCTGAGCACTGCATCGGCGTAAGGAACTACTAGATATTCAAGTATTAATGCATAGACGGTGCCCAGCTGTCAAGGAAGCAACTGGACGCGCGCTCGTAGAGGGTTCACTTCAAAGCCCTCTCGTCGCGTTTGCTATTATTTGATAGCCAAATCAAGTAGCGTGACAAAGTATTCAGTTCCTTTCTAAAGTTTGGCAACATATATGCAGCATAGTAAAAGTTTCATAGACTTCGCGTGCCGGCTGCACTCCCTAGCAACTTCTGGCCCGCCCCTGAGTGATCCGCTTCACCCAGCCCTTCAAGCCTTGTTTGGAAACCATTACCCACAAGTGCTCTTGGATGGCAAGCAAATTAGAGACTGCCGTGTCTTGAATGGGTTCTCTCAAGCAGGGCCCCGCACTGTTTTTGTGGCTCTTTCTGGAGCTAGAGCATTTTCCCCCTCTTTTATCTGCGGATATCTTGCGTAGATCTATACATCAGAGGAAATGTCACCATGTGAAGCAACGGATAAAACAGAGAAAGAACAGAGCTGTGCGATTTTTTGATTTGCGGTGAGCTGGTACTACTAAACTCAGCTCACAGTATCCGATCCGCAAGCACTACAACTATATCTCAGGTAGGAATATTATACTTTTTCCATGGATAAGAGCACGATATGAGGAATGCAGGATTCGTTGCTCGGGAGAGTTCTGGGCTCGATTCAGTGCGAGAGACTTTTACCTGTGGGATTCATGAACATACACGGACGTAGCTACTCTCCACCTGCCATCGACTCCTGCATTTTTGAGTACAAGCCTTTTCTCAGGAGCTTCAGGATAATATACCAATAATGTCTAGCTCATGGGTCTTCTATCGTACTCGTTGATGACCACAGTCCCATGGGGCCCCAGTGCCTACAAGGCCCTCTCAACAAGTGGTCAGACGCTCAGTCTTCATCATGTTATGCTCTTAAAATGAGACCTTATTTGAAACTCAAATGGGGAGTCTCTGGAGGGAGCTACACCATTGTGGGGTCACTCTAGGTAGGACATCCCAACCTTTCGCCAAAGGTCATAGGATCGCTCAAACCTCAACCCCTCAACTGCACATCTATTGTGTCTTATTGATTTGTTCGATATTTAATAAGTTTTCTCTCTAAGTGTCCGCATATAACTGGTCTCCCAGCCTCCCCCGCCTTTTCGCACAATGAAGCAAGATCCCCCTGATCCAGGGCCTTCTGGCAAGGAAGGACTGCTGATTCAAGCTAGAAACAGTGCTGAGACTGCATCCAGACGCAACAGTAGCAGTGCTGCTATCTTTGGAGGTGGAACCTCCGGAAGTTCTTCCTCGACCCTAATGGGAATCTACGGAGCGCTGTCCAGCTGTGCAGCTGCTGTCGCCCTTCAGCCCCTGGACGTCATAAAGACCCGACAAGTACATCCTTGTGCTGTTGCGTGCATGTGTCTCCTACTGCAACGATAATACTCCGGATGTTGTCGCTGCTGCTTAATCATTCAGTTGCATCAACGCCCTCCTCGCTGTCACGGCTTCTCCTGCAGTTGTAATGACACCCTTCTTTTGCGGCACTTGCGCTGTGTGTATCTGCAGCAACAGCAGGGAGCTACAGGTGTGAAGGTCTGCATCAGGACTGCTGCAGGGGCCATACATAGGCAGTATGGCCTTTTGGGCTTTTGGAGAGGCTCCATTGCCACTGTCCTTCGAGTCGCACCCGGCACCGGTGCGCACTGCGTAAGAATAGGTTTAAGCATCTGAGTAGCAGGGTTTGAGTTCATAGCTTAGATTTGGTGACTATCATTTTTCGATAGCCAGTATCTAAGGTTTGGGGTCAAAGTTGCGTGTGTTTCTGTGGGCATCAGGCTTGTACTTTTCAGCGCTAGGGCCTATGATGGGAACCTGGGGAACGGTGGCTCCTCTGTTGCGTTGTTTGCCTTTGGATCGCCTGATGGAAACTTCTTCGAAGGTACCATATTAGTTCGTGCACCTGCAGCAACGTCCGCTGTCGTTGCTGTGCAAGCATCTAGTGCAGCGAGCGCCGCACGTCATGTTCCAAGTATGCTTTCCACTGTGCAATGTGCCTCTGTATTTGCAGCGGTGAATTGTTTATGATGTGTGCAGTTGTTGCCTTTTTCGATCGTTGACTTCGTGCCTGTTTCTGCGTGTGATAACTCTTTCATTTCAAAGGCATTGACTGCCATCTTGGGAGGTGTCTGCGGTCCGTTGTCTGGCTGTCTGCTTCTTCTACAGCTCGACCCGAACGTTGTTCCTGCATGGTATCTAGGTGTTATCTCTGGGGTCGCCAGAGGAGCGGCAGTCGTTCTTTTTAACCCCATATCCATTGTCAAAACGCGCATGGAATCCTCGCTGGTAAGTGGGCAGGCCGAACAGAGACTAGCCGTCTTCAACAAGCGACCGCAGCTGTGCTACACGTTACTCTGCCGCGTCTCATGCGATTCTTATCAGCTGTACATATATATATATGACGTGCCAATTTCAGGGAGTTCCTGGTCTGTGCAGCGTGTGCCCCTCAATTTGTTGGTGCTGCTGCCTGGATGGTTATGTTTCAGGGGTCAGGAAGCATGATGCAGTCTTTCTGGCACTTACTGCGGCATGAGCCGCCGCTTAATTGGTGTCGGGGCTCTCTGGCGACCATTTTTCGCGATGTACCTTTCTCAGGTTTATTCTTTGTCGTGTACGTACATTTAAAGGGCTACCTGGGCGTAGAAGCTGACTCTAGAGAGAACGTCAACTTCTATGCACTCCAAAACTTTGCATGCGGCGCCGCTGCGGCTGCCACAGCATCAGCCATCACGCATCCTTTCGACGTGCTGCGGACACGGCTGCAGTTGGATGCGGTGGCAGCAAGCTTAAATGGGTCGACGGCAAGTGGGAGTAACAGCGGTCCGTCCGCTATAAGGCACCAAGGAATAATGACACGGGTGGCAGAACTGGCGAGGACTGAGGGTCCCAGCGTTCTGTGGCGGGGTTTGGGAATTCGGCTGCTGAAGCGCAGCCTGATGGCTGCGCTGACGTGGACCTCCTTTGAAGAGATAAAAACGGCTGCCTCTGGCTCTTTGGCGCCGGCCGCCGCTGGCGAAAGGAACGGCTAAATTCAAGTGGATAACAATGTACATCGATCCGTTTAGGGTCTAAATGTGCGCGAGATGTAATGACTGCAGACTTCGGTTTTGAACGCCTCCTTTGTAGGTGCTGTGGTCGCACGGTGGAGGGGCACTAAGCCGTTGACGCCAAGGAGGCCTCAGCTGGCGTGACTTCAAGTGCTACATGGTTCAGTGGCTGGAGGGTGAAGCTTTCTTCACCCGCAAGACTCTTCTTAGATGCGTACAATGCCGGCCCGCATATGTCATTTTGCATACTTCCTTGCAACAACAACTGAGCACGACCTCCCGTGTACTTCCAACTAGTGAAGTGGGTAATACCCACTCCAAAATATTTAATGTAGTGGAGGGTTTACATGTTACCTATTCTATCAAACAGCCTAAGCACGGCACATCAAACGAAGTTATACCCATATAAGGAGTTTGGATGATACTTTGAAGTTTCGCAGCCTTCACGCTTTGCCTCTTGAGCATTCTGAAAGATAAGCCAGTTTGTGTGTATCTACAATGGATATGCCCCCATTTACGCTGGATAGAACCTCTAAGCGTCGGCACAGCTACCCGTCATAACGGAGGGAATGCTCTAGAGTTAAGAGAGTTAAATTATTAGACATTGAACAGGCAGCTTCACACTGCTAAGTCGTGCTTTCTTTGCCTTATCGCAGCGCAAGGCATCCTCAGTTGGCACAGAATACCCAAAGGTAATGTATTAATACATAAAAGGCAAGAGCAACTACACGCGCACTGTAGGTGGGTGTTGATGATTCCGCACATCAACGAAGTCATTCCGCCTGCAGCTAATCCAGGCAGCATCCAATGGAACGGTCACAGCAAACACTACTCCGATGCAGATGCCCCTTAAGCGTAACAATTCAATCGACCGTTTGCTCCAATATTCACCAAGTAATGCAAATTGCCCTCGCTGTGTGTCTCTCATCCTAAGATTCTGCTGAAGACTAGCGAGTAGATGCGTTGCAGCTAAAGGCACGAAGTATACTAGTACAGTGAGCTACCATTGTTTCTTGGCACTTAATGGCACATGAAGGAACATCTATAGGAATAAATCCTTCAATACCGTGCAAAAGATGCCTAGAGTAGAAAGTAACTAATCACTTTTCATTTGTCAAAGCGAAATCACGCAATGCCCGCTTCGCTTTTGCCTTGCTATAGCGGATCCCCATAGCTTCCCTTGAATAGAGTGACCCCTGTAGCGCAGGTCGAAAATTGCTCTATGATTAAATCTGGCCATCGCCTGCCATGGAATCGCGTAGAGCGATTTAAGTACAGCAGTACTGCAGCGAATAGCGCAAAAATAATGTGGTACATTTGCATGTAGCAAGGGAAGCCGTAGTTAGTGCCTTCTAACAAGCCCTTTCTGTTGTTGCACATAAACCGCTAATTTTAGGGGATGCCCTAGAGGGGTAGTGAAGACGTACATACAGAACCTACGGGGCAAAGCGGTTCTAAGAACTCATGGCAAAAGAGTAGTCTTCGATTTGTACTATCGTCTCCAGATCGCTTTCATAGTCCTTGACGTCTTCTTCAATGCCCAAATCATCAAAGTCTGCAGCATCTCCCTCAGGTGAAGAACCTCTGAAGCGCGCAGCACCACAGGTCCACGGTGATCCTATACCGGCAAGCAGCATCAAGTAACTTTGCCTGCCCATGAATAATTGCACCCTCAGAAACCAATGCCCACGAAGGAGACGACATATATTTTCATGGCCTTTCAACTTGGGTAGCTGCTTACAGTCCACTTGAATACGCAAATGGCCCCCCTACTGCTAGAGCAAAGAGGGCGACACCGCCAACGAGGCAACCAGCAATCAAAGTGTTATTGTTGCTTTCGCCTGAGGAGCCGACATAACAATAATTCGCATTCTACACATTGGGATTTTTCTGCGTAACTTCCCAAGTCCTACTATAGGTTGACATATGAGCCGTAGGGCCTTGATATTCTCAAAGAGAGCAATGAGCCTGTTGGTTTTCGAAACTTTAACGAGAAAGCCTGTAGGCTTCTGTTGTATACCTAGAGGACAGGCAAATGATTCGCACTATCCAAGAATAATTTGGTTGGAATAAAACTCGTCACGTCTAAATTGCTTACTTTCGCCTTCCGTCGATTCTTCTGGTGTAGCGATTTCAGGTCCAGCTACTTCTTCACTCTCATACTCCATATCCTCAAGACTTTCGCAAAATGTAGGACTGCAAGCCTCCTCCCATACGTGATATAGTCTCGTACAAGACTGCGAAGCTTCTGCACTCAATTTGTCGGTTCCCCTATTGAGCCACAAAGGGGAAGAATAAAGCGATTGCCCGAACGCCTTTGCCGTACTGTTTATTTGGGCTCGGCATAAGAAAATTTCTCACCAAAAATGTACATTTCTAGAAATGCAACCAGTGGAGGAAGCATTGGCTAGGGCACTGGAAAGGATATGCTGCCCATTTGGTAGCAAATGAAGGGAAAGCATCGCAGCTGTTACGCAATTGCTGAAGAGATTGACGTTTCGATATTGAGTTTACCTGTGCCTCTGACGGATGCTGCAAGGAGCATCGCATGTAGTCCATGAAGTCCATTCCGCCTCAGCCCCCTCGCAACCAGGCTCTGTTTTCAGTTACACGTATGCTCAAGGTATAATGCGACGAGTTCATAGATATCGTAACTGGCGCCCTCGTGGCCTGTGCCCAATTCTATAATCTGTTACAGAGCAGAGTATGGCGGAGTCTTCTCCCGAAATAAGTACCCTACCCGAGCATGGCTGCGTATTGCATTCCACGTCTTCCGATAGAAGGGCACATTCACCACCCGCTGCAGCCCTCGTTCTTCGTCTCGCACCCCCTCCACATTCAGCAGAACAAGGAGTCCAGCTGCCCCATTCGCTACAGTCGAAACCAGCTGCATCAGACAGCACACTAGAAGTGTTCAAGTTACGTTAAACTCAACGTCGAAAAAAATGTAACGTGAGGCAGTGTCGAATCCTAGCTTACATTTTAGCCCTATCTGCCAAAACGGCAGCACCGCAATCTGTAGCATCACAATTGAACCTACAGTAATGTGACCTTTTAGTTGCCTTCCAAGAAAATGCCACTATCACCAAATGAAGACCCTAATTTCACACATTTCTGCTGACGCGCGTTCCTGTGGGGAGTTATCGTAGATGCGTTTGAGGTAGGTGGCTCACAGGGGTAGCGCATGTCAGATACGACACGTACACGCGGAAAGGCATACCTTTGCATATCGCGGGACATGGCTCTTCACCCATGACTCCTAGACCATCGTCACATACATCTGCACCTGTAATCCTAAATCTAACTCTCTTGCCTCCACAGAGAGTGGAGCAAGTGCTCCATTCTGACCATGGAGTGCATGTGGCGCCCTCAGTGAAGACTCTTGATGCCTGCTCCGAATGTATGTTCAAGTTAATAAGAGAGGTAGGATTACCTGCAAAGTCAAAAACATATGGGGTTAGTGCAGCTGCTAGGTCAATTCGTGCCGTTTCTGAAAGTCGTCCCTGTCTGAAGTGTGCAGTGGTCAATAGTCCGCGTTTCCCACTCCCCTAGGTAATTAACCATATTCGTACCAATTGAATGAACGGGATGGTAGGATTCTGGATATGCGTAGGATAGCTGTGAAGAGTAGTATTCTGCAACCTTGAGAAGGAGTAGCACCCATCGGGATATATCCCGTGCCCGCCGCGGCAAGGCCGGACACACCATTGCGGCAGGCTGGCGAACTGGAATCTGCCAAGGTTGGCTACGGCACGAGACACAATGATGAACAGAAGAGTACTAAACGCATATTGCTATGTGTGGGAGCCATTTTAAGTGGCACACTACCGCAAGGCACTTCGTGTGAGCGCTGTGGCACCGCCAAGCTATGGAAGCCATCGTCACGCAATCTCGATTGCTGTCCGGAGTCGAAACCTCTACGGGCTTTATTTCTCATTACGAAAGCACTAATAATGGTTGTCAAGCAATTAATAATGTATCTGAGCCGAAATTCAAGTAACGATTACCAACTGTGAGCAGTACAAAACTGACTCCGCATCAATGGATCGTGAAAAATGCCTGCCTTGCAGGCATGGTCTCAGCGATGCTTCCACAAAACTTGCACGTCTTTATTTGCCATCAAGTGTTAAGCATAGGAATTCAGTAAAATAGGCTTTTCCTTTCGCCTTAGATCCGGTATTCCCGTGCTTCATGTCCAGCTCGCTAGGTCACTCCCAAACTTATTCAGCCCTCAGGTAGTGACCCAGTGGGCTTCTCAGCATTGCTTCTTTAACTACTTGAAAGGATTCGTTCAGTATGCACTAGTCTGAGCACTAGTCGAGCAGTAATACATTGCATAAACGTTCGAATAACCCACAGAACTAGTCTCGGTACATCGCTAGTGCGACGCAGCGTCGTGTGCAGGTCTCCCCGGAGTCTGGCCGGCTACTTTTTGCATGTTAGACTAATATGATAAGAATCCAATACTCAGTACTAGGTTGAGTCAAAATAACTTATTCTCGACGAGGTTCGTGTAGAATATACGCGATGTTCCTGGGGAGATTTCTGCAAGAGATTTCACTGGAAACGAGCTAGAAGAATACGTTAACGAGTACTCGCATTTCTGAATCACCTTCTTTCTTTAAGGCTTGCTCACCGCACCAGGGCCTACTAAGAGCAAAACATTTTTTCCAACTGGCATATGCATGATTGTGAATAGGACAAATATATGCAGTCCAATTTCAGAGCTTGTTTAGACCATGTATTGCGAACACCGACAAGCAGACGCACATGGCCATCAGCCTGATCCCGAAATAATTTGCTGCTGAAGATAAAGATAGTGCTAGTTTAGGCGCAAGAAGTCAATATCCCCAGAGCAAGTGAAGTGTGTAACTGTGGCTCAGAGAAGCCCTACCTTATTTGTTTCTGGTGGCTTTCTAAATTCTGAATTTATACTAACCCAGCTTCCTCTTAAACAATTGACTAGAAAGCTGTAACTTTGGTCCTTCTGTGCTTCTTGAAAATGCAGACGCTCCTCGTACATTGACTAACTTGCCACATTGTGAAAGCATTGTGCTTAGCCACAGGAAGGTCAAGACCCTTAACACCGTATCTCTCACGCAATAAATGTAATTGTTTGGATTCCTACTGAGTAGATTGAAACCGTGTGCTCTATCTTTTACCTGTCGCAACAGCTAATTAATACTGTCATTAGAAAAATGGCACGTACACATGGTCCATTTATCGCCGTATGTTCTCTGAGCTAGTAAATCTGCAGCAGGCTGTTACCTACACAGAATCCCCATTGGCGTCTGATGGTCATGGAATCACAAACTGGCAGCTGCATGACCGGAAGCCCCAGTGTGCTGTGCAAGAACTGGTAGTACAGGAAATGTCGAAAAATAAATGAGTTGGGTGGCTTTGCATCATTGATAAGCAAGACTACCTTCAAATGACAATGGCTGAGTAAATTATCTTGCATAACAACCTTGATGGTAGTGATCCCACACCTAAAGCTTCGATTAAACACAGGTGATTGTGATGACTCTAGCAGAATGCAGACTCAAGGCTCATTCAAAGTCACAGTTCTACCGATTCACCTTCAGAACAGACAGGTCAAAAATCTCCAATCCCAAATTAGCACGATCGAAGCAGAAGCTAAAGATTTTCCCCAGCTCATTGGTGGAGTCCCTCCGTGGCGTGCTGGGGATAGTAGAACTAAAGTAACCCGTCAGTCTCTAAGGACCACTACTTTCGAAGGAATTCGTGCAATCTAAAGATGATACTCCAAGATCCTTCCCACGTTAAAACGGGCCTCGACAACAGCACGTACACTGCTACCCTGCGACTTACTAGTCCGCAGGCAGAAGGCGTTTCCCAGAATTTCATAAGGATGGGCCACATCGCAGAAACTCTTCCTTGTTGGTAATATGAGGAGAAGTCGTTGGTGCCTCACCGTAGAATCTGAATTTTCATAGCTCTTGCTTGTCCCAGTAAATGCCGATTCTAGCACATGTGGGTACAAGCTTAGTGCATGATATTTCAATCTTCTCTATTACTGCACCCACGTCCACTGTGTGGCTTTCAAAAAGAAAGCAATTAGCTAGGAAAGTTTTAAAATATAGCTTTTTTCGAAAATGCGGCAACTGCTTGGAAAGGCTCAAGCAGAGGTAAATCTTCTGGTGGAATTCTGCACGGCTGGTCCAAGGGGCCGTTTACTGTTGTTGTCGCAGTTGCACGTCTCAATAAAAAGCGAGTGAATGGTTCACAGCTTAGAGCTTGTGCTAACGCAGCTGGAAAAGTGAATCTTCACAAGTTAGGAAGGTTGCAAAAGGACGTTTGTGAAAAGCTCAAGACTCCTAAGGTAATGACCGGAATAGAAACGATTCTACAGGCCTGCCTGAGGATGTTGGCACCTATTGAGTATATTAGTATATTCTGCACGAAGCACAGAGAAACTATAGACAATTCTAGAAGAATTATTGTGTCTAATACTTCCTCTCCACGAGGTCCGTGGTGATGGCTCCTTGCTTATGGTTTATTTTACAACACTGCGTTGTGCTGTATCCAAACTTTTGAGGCTATCTATCCCACATTTGAGGGCAGTCAAAGTAGAGCTCGCACGATAAATATGCGTCTCTACATTGAGCTCGCAAAATTATTATTATAAAAGCCAAATACTTTAAGGAGAGAGGCTGTCCAAAGAGCTACATGCAGACGCTAGTGCAGCCCTGATATGCGCTAAGACACGCCAAGTTTCTTGCTCTGTGTTTGTGTGCAGTAAAAGTCTTGGGAAGGCAACCAGGCACAGCTAAGACCTACCTTCTCTCAGGCGGAATGCTATACACTCAAGCACGACGATGCTCGCTGCGACGTATATTCCTGATCAGACTGTCAATATATTGGGAAGCCGGATAAAGCGGGCAAAATTTACTTAGGCAAAACCTAGGCTTTCACTACACAAGAGATTTACTCCTCCTTACTTACTAGCAATCCATTGTTTTGTCCTGCCGGTAATACGTTGTAGTACGGAGAAGAGCATGTAGCCATATTTCAAACATAAAAACACACGGCTGGGAACAAAAGGAAGGGATTGATGGACGGTAGGAGGAAATACAACGGTATTCGCAGGTCTCGAGAGGGAGCATTCTCAGAGAAATGAAGCCTCTGTGAAGTCATTCCTAACTTCCGGTATTGTAGGGGAGTTTATCTGCATCAACAGCAAAGCCCTGTGAACTGAGGGGTCCAGTTATATTGGTGCTAAATATGTGGTCTCCTTCGAAATGACTGACCACGAATGCCATCAGGATTCAGTCATTACTGACAGGGTGGCGTGCGATGAACCTGAGGCTACCCACCGCATTAAAAGGCTTGCACACGCAAAGTAGTGCCACCCCTCGACTCTAGGGGTTCTGCTTGCCTTTCACCAATTGTATGGAGTTGCAGCAGCACCGCTAGCAGAATTCCACGGCAGTAGTGGGCAAAACAAGGGAAAAAAGGGAAGGCAAGAGGCCTGTACCACTGGGGTCACTAGACACGAATCGGTAGAATGAATAACACCTCCTTAGAAGAAACTTCTCCCTCACCCTGCATCGACCCCTTCAGTTCGCGCTCGCGATTGAGTTGACAAAATGGCCCACATTGTATTGAGCTACCAAGCCATACCGATTCTGAGGTACAATGAACTGGGAGTCTGAGTTGAGTCTTCTACAAATTCAGTGCATCACCGAATGAGGGTCGGGTATACTCTTCGGTGGCTAAAACGCGTCAGCAATGTCCGACAGCTCTAATGCTCTCCTTACGCTGGCCCCGCGGAGGAAATGCGGTTAACGGGGGCGGGTTTACTGAGGAAAGCTACTGCCTACATCGTCCAGTTTTTGTGCCCTTTTCGATGGGCTCGCTGGGTAAATTAATGGCTGTCCCGTGCTCTGCGCAATACTGCAACTTTTGGCACGATCTAGGCAAATAGAGAGCCGCACATGCGCAGCGGAACAACAGAAACAAATACGAAGTACGCAAGGCGAAAGCCGCTTGCTTTGATGCCTTTAGGCCACACTTGCAGACGGCATGGCATATGGAAATACCTGCTTTATAGGATTTCACAACGAACGATGGAAAACAAGCGCAACTGAGCGCTAAATGGGTGGAATGATAGGGACTGGACAGCTAGCTGCTCAAAGTGGGCTGATTACACGAACTGTGACGGATATGAGCCTCTACCTGGAGGAACATCACAAGTAAGACACAAGACGGAGTACAGTGATATAATATATATGCATTTATAATGTCTGACAGGTCTCTTTTTTCCTGTGAATTCTAATTAGGCGCCATGAACGTATCACAAGCACAATACGAAAAATGGTGGGTAGTGCTGTCCCGAAGCATCCAGGGATTTAGGCCTCCGGGTTTTGAATCCATCTGCACGAAGACAATCTCTATCATGTGCTTGGAAACAGCAGTGAGCCCTGGTGGAGCTGTGCAAGCAAATTTTATCGAGCATGTTCCGAGATGTGTTGGTGCATGCGAACACACGTGTGCTGGTGCATCCCATGGGATGCAGGCTACTCTAGAAAGGACCTCCAGGTGGTCTGTGTGCAAGGTGCATCGACGCTAAGGGTTGGACGCGTCCTGCTGAAATCTTTTTGCGCGCAACACTGCGCCTCTCCTGAAATTCCCCGGTTCCACCCTATTAGCCGACGAGGAAGTGCCTCGCCTTCTTCGGTGGCTGCTTAAGTCCTGGTCTTGCTGTGGCTGTTGCTGTTGCTTTCGGAAAGCATCGGTGTCCGGAACAGGCTTGTTGGAAGTCTAAAGCAAGCATACAAAACAGAGTCGATCACACCAGTGCCTGGTCATTGGAGGTGTCGAACTTGAACTTGGCAATACTACGTGCATACTATCGCCAAAAATGCGATCCTCCAAAAGTTATTACACCAAGCCGCTACCCGTCCCCTTCCTTCGTGAAATTGAAGCGGTGTGTGCATTGTTCCCCACCATTACAACGTTTGCATGTGGTGCCTCTAGGCCGTATTCCCACACCGTATCTCGGACCTGTTGTTCGTTGGCAGCCGCCTCTGTTACTGCTTCACCGACTCGCTCGCCATTTCCTGGAAGGCTTTTCTGCCCTTTGCTAGTGATGTGGGCAGGATACGTCACACCTTTGGCCGCTAGGGGTGGGGTAGGAGGAGGGGGTTCCTGGCCCTCCGTAGAGGAGGCCTCTCCAGTTGGCGATGAATTCATCGCTTTGAGAAGTTCCTCCAGGAGAGTACGAACGGCGAGCGAGTCATATTTTTCTCTACTAGATGGCAGGACCATATTTTCAGCCACGCGTTGAAGGGCGCTATCCATTGTTGCAGGGTGCAGCATTACGGAAGGGGCCTCACGTGACATTTCAAGAAGATCATTCACAGTCAAAGGTACAGCAGCCTCTGACATACTTGTGGCGTGCGAATGCTGCCGAGGCAACTGAGCTGGAGCTCCTGTCGAGGCTCCAGATGAACTGCAATGCGAAGAGCCAAGGGATATTCTCCAGTCCGTTTGATGTGTAGACTGTTGATGAAGCTGTTGTTGCGGCAGTTGTTGTTGCGGCAGCTGTTGCTGTGGCAGTTGTTGCTGTTGTTGCGGCAGTTGTTGCGGGATCGGTGCCCACTGGGGTGGCGGCATTGGCGAAAGCGGCTGGACAGAGAGCTCTTGAGAATGAGGCTGCAACAGTTCAGCCTCAAGGCACTGCATCTTTAATGCACTTCCTGGAATGCGGTCGCCTGCAGCCATGTCCTGAACTTGCTGGAGTTGCTGCAGCTGCTGAAATCGTTCACGTCCTTGTTCTGACCATGCCACTGGATTTCGCAGCTCGTTTTTCAAAGGATTTGCATGCGGAACGTTCCTGGGATTTATTGATGAAGCTTCGGTGTGCTGAAGACGGTGGGGTAGTTGGAGGTGCGATTGCGGAGCTTGTTGCTGCTGGAGCTCTTGTTGCAACTGTTGCGAGAAAATTAGCAGCTTCGTCTGCTCGTCTATTTGTGCGGCTCCTGGCAGGGAGGCGCCGGTTCCGCCTATGTTGCCTTTGTGGGAGTCGGCTTGCTGTTGGAGCTGCATCATGTGGACTTGGTGCTGCAGCTGTTGCACATCGTGGGGACCTGACGGTGCTGATAACGCGTTAGAGCTGTTGTGAGTTTCCGCCTGTCTGTACGGAAGCTTGTTTGAATGTTGCTGTTGCAGCTGCAGTAGCTGCTTTATAAGGGAGTGCTGCAGTTCCTCCAGGTGTTGCAAGAAACCTGGCTGCATATTCTGCATGGTGGTCCCAGGGAGGTCGTGTGGCATGCCGGCATGCTGAGGCTTTGCCATGCTGAGTTGGTTGAACAGCTGCACATCTTGCCACTCACTTGCTGGTGCTGCAGGCATCATGCGTTGCTGCTGTTGTTGCTGCTGCTGCAACACATGTAAATGCTGTTGCTGCGGCCAGCTCACAGGCGCAGATGACGGGGGTGCAGAAGTAAGGAGCTGCTGTGTAGGTACACCTCCCGCTGCAGCGGCTGCTGCAACAACAGCTCCGAGGTGTTGTTGCAGCTCCATCACGAGGCGTTCGTCTGCAAGGGAAGGTAGGGGGCCTGCAAATTTTTCTGCTGCCGCATTTTCTTGGCCGCTCCTAACTCCACCACCAGCACCTGAAGCAGGATATCCAACACCCTGTAATCGCTGTACTTGCGAGGCCAAGAGGCGCTCAGTATGGGGTAATTGAGCCGGCGAGGCATTTTCCGAGCTTCCCACAGTTGACGGCATGCAAATCATAGATCCCTGCGAGTTTGCAGAGGCCCGTAGTGCTTGCAGGAGTGGCGCCGGCTGGGTTCGTGGGCTCCAAGCGCTGGAATTCACGAGTGGCTGCTGCCCGCTAGTCAGTTGGAGCACTGAGGCTGGGTGCGCAAAGTGGGGAGAAAGTCGAAGTCCGCAGCTGCTACTTAGAGCTGGTGACGGAGGCGGGGTAGGGGGAGGTGGCGGCGTTGCAGCAAGGTGTGCATGCGAGTAATTGAGGTGAAGATACGAGGGCAAGGAGGGGTCTCCCTGGTAGAGAGATGATATATCAACGACTGCTCCCGGCACGGCATCTGCCGTCCCAATTATCTGCAGTACTGTTTCCTGCAGGGCAGGCATCGCAGGGGTGTGACAAGTACGAGGGGAAATCAGAAATAACGCATGCGTGTGGGAGAAGCGCCAGGCAAACTATACAAGAAAGCACAAAGCGTCTCGTCTTAAACATAGATTACGTGCGAGATGGTACCTTCATCTTCAAATGGTGTATCTTATTGTGTAGATAGCCGCCTTGGGCGGAAGAGAGAATCTCAACCCCGTTCTTCTTAGCTGCACAGGAGAGCAGACCTCGCTGAAATTATATTTATTTAAATACACTATAACGGCAGCTATGAAAGACCCTGTGTCACCCACCAGTAGTTGCAACAGGCCCCCCTCTCTTTGCATAGTATTTAAAAGCATCTAGCGTCATGAATCTAAAGCTTACCAACTTCGAGCACCGGCACGTTTCCGTCTGAACTCGGTGTAAACAGGTGCGTCAAGGCATACTCCGGTATAACAAGCTTAAAGCAGCCCTGTGGAACACAAAGGCATTAGAAATTTGTGCTTCTTTGCACTTTCTCTTCGGAATTGAGCTGAATCCTCTATCTCCGAGTGCAAATACAGTTGTTGCTGAGTGCAAAAATTTTCAATTTCTATGACACATGGGCGTGTGTTTCGGCAGCTCACCTTGGGCTTGCATATTTTCTTGCCGTTGTCGATTCGCCGCTCCTCCTCTTTGTGCATTGCTCTGTCAAGTGCCACGCGTGAGATTTCCATAAGAGCACGAGCCATTCCATCGCCAACACCAACAGCGGTTGCGGTTCTCTCCAGCAAGCAGGGGAAAAGCTCCCCTCTCTTGGATACACTTACTTTCAGTCCTGGGCCATTTCGCGACTGAAACTCCTCAATGCCTGAGAGTGTGAGGTTATACACAAGCTTTCCGAGCAACTGGAATTCAACCAACCACTCTACGGAATGCAACAAGCATCCTGATGTATATATCTGGAGTTTCGTGCCGCATTGTGAGGAACCGCTAATTCCAGAGCAGGCGGATTCTGCAGGTACAACTGCTCACCGACTCCCTTCCTTCCAACCAGAAATCCAGCAACATCTTCCCCTATGAGAAACTTGCAGAATTTCAGGGGTACATTTGAGGGAGCATTCTGTGAGTTGAGAATAGTTGTAGTTTTCCTGTTGCCAGCTGATGCGGCAGCTGCTGCCGACTCTGCACGACAGGTAGCTCCAAAATCAGCAGAATGCGTCATTGGCACCGGTCCAAGATGGGCGCCAAACCCTGGATGCAGACACTTCTCTTGTAGATGTGATTCAATGGGTGAGAAAGAGCCAATGAATCCCGGTTGGGGCTGCTCAGTGAGAACATGTGAGCCATTGGCTGCATTCAATGCCTGCCTCGTTGCTAGAGGCTGCGGAGTATATGGAGGGGCATCAGCCGACAGTACGAAGTCGGAAGGCACAGGCTTCCCTTCCACCGAACGTGGCGCAGCCTCTTTCTGCTTGATCTGCGGTTGAGTGCCCTTGGGCGTTAGCTGGCCTCTGGTATTTTCGTGTATACCGACCAGGCCTGTGACGGATCTCGGAGTTTGCAGCGAGTGTCCATCCTGTGGTGGTCTCTCTTCGGCCTGGCTGTACAAGGATCCGATTGGGCCGTCTTGAGAGAGTACCGGGGATAAAGGCGTTTCTGTTGCCGAAGAGTCCATCGTTCGAAGGGGAGCTGCAGAGCGATGCAACTGACACTGTAACGCTTCCACCTTCTTCATTGCTGTGAACACGCCGTAGTGTGCATGCAGCCCAGATCTTAGTGTAGGAGCTTTGCTAAGGCTACTCGGGAGCATAAAAAACTGCGGCCATAGGAAGGTACTGCAGGACCACTGAACGCTCTTGCCATCGTTCTGTTATCGACAGGGAACACCATACATATGCTCATGCTTGCCTTGTGACTTCTGGGTAGGAGGGTTCATCATTGGGATTCAGCTTGCCGGCGCCTCAAATTACTGCCGGTTTCCCTGTTACCCAGCGAAGAATGCGGTCCTCGACTTGTCGATGTATATCGCTTGAATAGCGTAACCAATCGTTCACTTCTTCGCCACCTTCCAAAAAGCGACGAGGGCCTCCAGTGTATGAAATGGAAGTATATTTGAGAATTTAGCTGTTGCTGCCACAAAACTGCCTCCGCGATTTGGGAGCTACGCAGCAGTGTACTTTCACGATGAATACATGTCAGGGGGTGCTCGAAACAGTGTTTTCCTCGCGTTCGGTGCTCTTCTCAGCGAGCTGCACCGAGTTTTGATAATTAGATGCAGAATGTGACTCCATGTGTAGGACTAGATGCTGGTTACAAAGTGGCCAAGTGCCCGCCAGTCACTGTTGCCACCCCACAGGACACAGGGCGGTCACAACTCGTTGATCAGAATGCAGCTAAAAAAGAACAATGCTCGAAGTTCCTATATATGTCCAGTTGATGACCTACACTTTTTTACCTGCACAAGACGCAATTCAGCCTTCATTTATGGGGTTGCTGATTTCACGTCATCGGGGTGTGCGAACAAACTTCTTGACCATAGTCGTGGACCCAGCACGTAAAAATAGGCCAAATCAGCCTCCAAGGGTTGGCAACATAAGATTCGAATGAGTGCTGAAAACTACGTGGTATCACGTGGCGGAATGATGACAGGTCACCTGGGCGACGCTGCGGTCTTCGGCGGTTCACGCAGCTTGAAGGTGTGGACCTCCTTCCCTTCTGCCGCAACTGATGTCTATTCGCGTGTCAAATAAATAAGAATATTTCATCAACGATCCATAAATAACGTACGTGATGAAGTGAGCGATATGCTTCATCGACTAGCGCTGGTGATAGGCTGGTACCGTCAGCGGCGACACCCCTTCAGAGCCCAACTGGTATCCCTACCATGCCGTGTTGAATGACGTTCTGCATGTGCCTTCTTTGAGCCCCTTTATGCAATGTATTAAAACAGGTAGTCTGTTCCTAAAATTTATGCATCTTATTGGAGAATATTGCTTTAGCCGTGGTCTACTGCACACATCCTGTATACCGAAGTCAAGGAAACACTGATGTGGGGCCAAACCAGAGACGTCGTACAAGGCCTGCTACTGATAACGCTTGAATTCGTACTCTAGCAAACGGTAAAAGTAACCTACAAGCGTTCTTCAATGACAGCAGCACTACAGGGTTGCCCCTGTCCACGCATCACTGCGTCGCATTGATCGCACGATTGTCACTCTTCTCGACAACAGCTGAGTGCTAATTCGAGGCAACATACCAGCCCAGGATGCCACTTATAGCTCCGGTAATCTCAACACTGGCAATCCTCATAAGCTGCTCTTCCAGCAAAGGACGTACGAAATAATCCCTCCAATCCACCACGAGGTGAAACAATATGCTATGAACCCCTAGCATCTACTGCACTCCCCTGCCCACGACTATACAGCAGCGCCAAATACTACCTAATCCTGGCAGTAGAGGCAATTAACTAAGCATGTCTCAACCTGCCTAGCTCAGCTGTCAGCCGCTGCACTTCCATCTTGATTGGCCAACATAAAGCAATTTTAGCAGTATTGGTCGTGCACACGGCCGCCGTATAATTGTCCCATTTCTGCCTTAACTAGGTCGTGCGCATCTGTCGTATGTTTTCAAACATTTAAACGGCAAGGCGAAAGCGCTAGGCAAGGACGTTCTCGTACTTTCCGCCCGGAACAACTGAAAAACAAACGCGATTGCAGGCAGCTCCGTGCACGTCAATAAGAGCTGTGCCCCACGCAACTTGCCAATAACGCTACCGAGAAGACCAAAAAGCTCCCCAGAAAAGCGATGTTACCCATGCAGCAGTACCATTTAGAGCCATGCAAGTGGTCTCCTAGGCGAAAGCCGGGAATTTCTGGGCGT
This sequence comes from Cyclospora cayetanensis, assembly GCF_002999335.1. NCBI lineage: Eukaryota > Apicomplexa > Conoidasida > Eucoccidiorida > Eimeriidae > Cyclospora > Cyclospora cayetanensis. The sequence goes on along the minus strand of NW_020312170.1, from coordinate 44,929 downwards.
CTCTACCAACGAATTAAGCAAAATAGCATTACACCTTTTTTCTTCAGATATGGAGGGAACGCCTAGGCGTCTGGCATAGTGACATTATGAAAGCAGTTGAATTCATTGAAGTTCGGTAATGCCCGCAACAAACGAGGATCGAACGGACAATCTGACTTCGCTCCCATCCCTCCTGCCCATGTGCGTATACGATATGGGAATGCAAGCCTGAACAGAAAAGAGGCCGACAGCAGTAAGCCACGTTCTTTAGCAAACTACGACATGCTGCACTTTCGGCAGCTTATAAAAACAGCTAAAGTCATTTTTTCTTCCTCGATCGGATTTCCGACCCCCTCTAGAGAAACGATGGATTTGGCCACTGTGGCTGCCACCACTCCTCGACAAGAAGCCGCATCAATGTAACCATGAACAGTTCCGCAAATGCAGGGCCTACAAGGACCAACCATTCGCGTTATACGTTCATGGTAGCTTCGTAGGGGCTGGAGACTGTGGAGGATGAGAAAGGCAATAGACTACACCAGGAAACTACGGTTTCCCCACGTAAGCCGCCGCACGTAGGCACATTCGGTGCATCTTAATCATATGAATCGGTGCAAACATTCCGTGCGAGCCCTATCCAAAGGCATAATGCAAGGGCAAAAAGTACCACTGACGCAGTCGAGAGACCGCGGCACACGTAGGCAGCAGGACAAGACCACAAGTGCACCTTTCGCTCGGTTCACTAACTCGAGGAACGTGCAGGCAACATATTTGCTGCCCACGTCCAGAGCGCACAAAGCCATACACGAACTCCTTAGAGTCATACGGAATAACTCCCGAGAAAGGATTGCGTGCCGAGCTGTGGAATGAGAAAATCTCGGCAGGTTCAGCCATGCGGCATGTACACCGCGGTACAGGGCACCTACCGCAGCGAGAATGCAGTAGGCCCCGTCCCGTGGTATGTTCTTTGTCCCCCTCTACCCAAGGATGTGCGAGAAATATGTGAAGCTCGTCTACCCAAAACAGAGGGGAAGCAAATATGTCTAAAAAACGTCGAAACTGGAGCAGGTCTAGTGCGACGCAAAACTCCTCCACCGTTCGAATCCGCATGTAAACAACGTTGAGCAGAAACTTTCTGAGCGCCGTTTCCCTTAATACCGCGAATCACTCTTCAGGAATACACGATAAGCGCGTCTTCTGACTTACCATCCAAACTACCAATAGGCACAGGGATGGAGAGCACATGGCAGAGGCAAACTTAGGCCCTGCTAAAACGAGGTTATTGCTAGCCCTGGGAAAACCGCCTTAAACGCCCTTAATTAGGCAGCGCTTAGACTCACCACGCGGAATGTCCGAAAACCCTGCCTCCTTGAACACGTCAGAAAGCTACAGCATTCCAAGCCTTAGGATCAGTACACGTCTCGACGCACAAATCAACCTCTTGATATCGTAGGTGAATACAAGAAACCACATTGTACGCAATTTGGAGATACCAACATCCTCCGAACGCTTACAGCGCTTGAAAAGGAGGTCTCGTTACCCGTGCATTCCATGTTCCCAACTTGAGCATCACAATGCATTTACACAACAGAAGAGGAGAAGCAGAGCACATATCATTATCCACCTCAGGAACTCAATGCACGCTACCTACTCTGTCAAAATATGAGCCACAGCATGTGTGTCTTGGACAATAATGTGGGACACCTGCCCCACAGCCCCACAGAAGCAGGACCGCTCAGAATGAATTCTACGTTTGGGGCTGCCAAGTGTGCATTTCTTCTTCACAAGCTTACCTTTGGGTGCCCTAATTTTTTCCTCCACCTGTAATAAGCGTCTTCCTTAGCACAACAGCAATTATACAGGTGTACAAAGGCTCAGGAGCGCTGTGCATGAGGATATACGCGAGCTGCACTCCCATGGCAGGCATTGTGCACTCCTGGCCACAGTCCATAGCAATTTAAATTCCTGCTAAAATAGACAATGTATGTTGCCTATGCAATATGCTTACCATTGAGTTTGTTTAAATATCTTCGCATGCGACCTTATGTTCCGATATAGAGGCATTTTGAGCAGTCATGCCTCACTTCAGCTTTAACCGTGTAGCCCATTACTTTTGTGGCTCACATGTATCCGGAGGCCTACATTAGACTCGGGTAGCCCCTCCCAATCCCGCGGGTTACCGACTCATGTTATGCCCTTTATGCTCCTCTTGAGGTGCAGCGGGGTAAGCTACATTTAAAGCACGCTTACTTCGCTAGCTATACTTAATTATGCACTAGCTAAGAAACGATGACCAACGCGTTTGGGTGCTCGCATATCTTATTTAATTGTTTATTGCCGAGTAGCGTGGCTCGGTATACACAATGCTGGGTGTATGTGAGTTCGCTGCTATGCTCAAGTGGCTATGAATGGTCGGAGTGCTTTGATAATGCAGCTAGAAACTCTGAATGTAATTCTCTCTTGATGTCTGAGGTCGATGCCTCTCTACGAAAGCATTATATGGAGCTTTACATGGGGTCTCGATATGCCCGCCAACACGAAGTCTGATGGAAAGTCAGTAACTGCCTTGAGGGAATCCATTGGCTTCCCCAAGAAGGAGAGGATCAGCTAGCCTTCGGGTTGGCACACCCCCTGGTCACTCAGACCGCTATCACCCAATTGTACACATTAATAATTACATGCATTCACAGATTTTGTACTCGTCACATCGGGCTACGTATATCGTGCGGCAACTAGCTATCATGGACAGCCAAACCAGTCAGGCACTACTAACTTTTGTAGAAGGGATTGCAAGGCATCTGAATAACACCAAGAGTTGTAAGTCGGACAGCAGTGATGAAAACTTATGAAGTTATGCCAGCCCTACACCCATTTTTGCTTTTTTGGGATTGCGCAGCCTACTGTCGAACTCTATTAACTGGGGAGCTGACAACTTCATGTACCATATTGCTGATTCGGTGGTGCATGCGTTCCCTGCTGTAGACTAAAGCTGCCAAGTATCCACTTCGAGCTGGCTGCCACGCAGCAACAATCTGCTGGGGGGCACCAGCCACTTCCAACTACAGCAAGAACTGTATGTTCGACCACGAGCAGACACTGAAACATGGTATACTATATAACTCCATCGACAGTGTCCACAGCTGTGATAACTTTGAAGGCATATTATATGCATCATTTTCTCTAGTTTGTATATGGGTGAATATGGCGTGTGCAAACGACACGACACCATACCGTAATCCTCCTCCCCGAAAGAACGATTTAAACGATCTTGTTCAACCGGGCAACCCAGCAAGCACAGCGTACGCTGCAACTGGGAGCAAGGCTCCAGTTTAGAGGTTAAGAAAATAGGGTATATTTAAACCCCCATCTGGCTGGCCTGAAGCAGTTCATACACTATGTCGATGCGTTGGCCAAAATACAGCGCCATCTGGGTAGAGCAGTGATGCTGAGACACTAAGTATGCAGAAGCGCAGGAATATATGGTATGACACCTTGTGTGCTCACCCACATCATCCATTCGCTAATCATGCTCATGGCCGTCATATCATGCTAAACAACAGTACAAGACTTTTTACTTAAAAGGGCGTCACAAGCGTCCTGGAACCAATATCGTTCAGAAGAAGGCAATGTTTTATTCCCTGCCGAACAAAGCACATATGCGCAGTTCACGGAGCTTCTGGCTTAGGAAGGTCTGGCCCCAGCGAATTCGCAGTAAGTGCAGCTTTTGCGGACGCTCCACTGCCCGGAGGTGCAGAGGCTCCTGGCTCGGCGAAGACACTTCGCTCCACGGCCGCTCACAGGGCCATTGCCAAAGACGGTTTCTTGGTCGCCGGGGCCTTTGACGCTGCGGTAATCGTGAGCCCTCCAGCTGAACCTACTGCCTGCGCAATTGATGCTCGAGGTGCAGAAGGTGCTGCTTGTTTTGGTGGTACTGCTGGGGCTACCCACCCCAGCGATTGTCTTGCGGACCCTCCTGCTATACTTGAAGGCTTCGCGCCTGCCTGCAACAATAAATATACAGCATTGGGTAGTATGGCATCACATTTCCCACGTGATGCCGTCGCCTCTTGCAAAATGCACGCTACTCTGCTCTAGGGCTGGCAAGTTCCACAGCACTTACCTTTCCCCCCAGTTCTTCCGGGAGGTCGTTCTCTGCAACCGGACTTCCCCAGTTGTCTACGAAATCGCCCTTCATGGTGACAAAAATCTTCGAGTTGCCGGCGGTTAGGTGCGCACCCGACTTAGACATGCACGGGGACACAAGTAGGGGCGCTCCTTGCGGAGTTAATACTTTGACACCGTTAGGATCAACAAGCGGTGCGATTACTGAAGGTGCAGCGGCTTTCTTTGTTGATTCAAGCAGCTCTGTACGTTCATCGCTTGTCGCTTTAGACCAGTCATACCCAAGCCAGGAACGAACCGCAGTGCTGGACACGACTGCGAGCAGCACCAGCGTTGCACACGCAAACGCTCCGCACAGGCAGCATGCCACAAAGGTAGCAAAGGACAGGCCAAATGCAAACACTTCATCTTCACTCTCGGTCTCATCCTGAGTCGTTCCTGTCACAGCGTCGGCATTAGGTGACACGTCGGCACTCAGTTCTTCACCAGACTCTTCCTTCGTGCTCTCCTCAGCTACACCGGCATGCTCATCAGTTGTAGGATAGTCATAAGGAATCTTCGTTTCATCCGATGATGAGGTATTAAACCTGCTTTGGCCACCCCCTGGAGACGCCGATGGCACAGACGAAGTGGGAAGGGATTCAGTATTGCTGGACACCGTAGTATTCGGGCTGACAGAAGGCGATGCAGCGGCACCACCTGCGCTATCCTCAGATTTGTTGCTTTGATGAGGCACATTTGTTGAAGACCCCGAAGGGGGGTCATCTTCCTCTTCGTCTTCAGCGACTTCATCAAAAGCATCGTCTGCGCTATCCTCAGATTTGTTGCTTTGATGAGGCACATTTGTTGAAGACCCCGAAGGAGGGTCATCTTCCTCTTCGTCTTCAGCGACTTCATCAAAAGCATCGTCTGCGCTATCCTCAGATTTGTTGCTTTGATGAGGCACACTTGTTGAAGACCCCGAAGGAGGGTCATCTTCCTCTTCGTCTTCAGCAACTTCATCTGAAGTTTCATCATGAATCGAGGCAGCACGTTCCAGAAAACTCTGCTGTAATTCAGCTGGTGTTCTTGATGCATAATCTCCAAAGGCTGGCCTTGCTTCACCGTCATTTATAGAAGCAATTGTATGTAGAGCCTTGGTTGCCCGCAGTTTTGGGGAAGGGTTCCCCTTCAGAGACACAGTGTCTTCAAGCGCAGCTGACTGGATATGCAAGTGAATATCTGACACAGCAGAGACCGCTGTGGGCAGCTCATGTGTTAAGGCCTCGTCTGCTGTGGCAACTTCGCCTCCTTCGTCTTCTTCATGCGCGCACATAGGAACATCTGGACACACCTCCTCTGACTCAAGTAAATCCGGATCACAACTGGGAGCCAGGCCCGTCACTGGGTATTGCTGCACAGAGCGCGTGCGAGTCCGGTACGCAACGACTGTATCATCAGAGAGGCACTCTGGCGTGCATTCGCCCCATTCCGAAAAGGGGCTGTACTGACACCAGTTAGTGGCATGGTTTGCGATGGCACCGGTAAAGCCACTCATCAGTTTTGTCACTTCCGTATCGGCCGTTGCTCTCTCCGTGCAGAGACGTGCTTCAGCACGCACGTCACATTGCAGCGCCGCCTTGGGGCGCAGTAGCACCTCTTGAAACCTGACTTGCCAGATTGCTGAAATCTTACGGCCTGTCGAATGTATCTCGCTCTCCTCGTTGTTCCAATCATCATCGGACACGTCAGGCGCTGCTACATAACAGGGTGACCATGATGTCCATGTAGAATAGATACAGGGGACTTCAGGGCACGCACTTTCTTGGCCGTTGGGCAGCTCTGAGTCACCATCAGTGGCAACTATCGCTGACGCACTAGAGTCTGCACGCGGCAGGACAAGTACAGAAGAAGGGCTGAAGTGTCCGCATGCCGTTGGGAACTGCGCACCTAAAGTATCGCCATTCTGCGTGATACGTGGCTCGAATATCTGAGAACAAAACAAAAATCAAGCAGTGTTGTAGCTCGGCAGAATACGTCAGTATTCTTTGTGCCTCGCCTACGGATCGTACTACATACGCGTATGTGAGCACGGCGTTTCGCGAGCATGTGCGACGCGCGAAACAAATTCACAACAAAAAGGTTCCTATGCACAGAAACAGTTGATACCGTTCCAAAGTCCACAGGTGACGAATGACACGCAAAACATGAACACCCTACAAACCCGCTGAGGACTGACTATGTTCGCAGCTCTTTCTTACGGCTTTTATTGCGCAGGCCTCCTTCACTGTATCGAAAACTGCAAACAGGTTGCCACTGCCTTTTCCCAGTCGCTCCACCGTCTCTTTTCGCAGGCTGAGTGTGTCCATATCTCCACGAAGTGGTGCATCCTTCGTAGTTGCTGCATTAGTGCTTGTTTGTACATCGATTCCATTCTCATAAATAGACAAATTTGCTGTCTGAACACTGTCGAGATCTAACAAGAGGCCCCCTAGTCTCTGGGCTTCTGCCGATACGTCCGCCATCACTGATCCTTTAGCCTCCATCTGAGACACTGTTGCGCGGAAAGTTTCCAGGAGTTTTGATGACTCTTCTAACAGCTGCCTGCACAAGTGCCAGGTCATGGGACTTGCATCAGGCGAGCTGCGCTTGCTGCTTGAGGTGGTAGTACGAGACGAACTCGATTTATCTGTTTGGTGGTGTGTTCGAAGTGTAAACGGCTCTACACACCCCCTGCCAAGCAGCTCCACGCCTGTGAACACTGGACAGGAGGCACTGAGGGGCCGTGCAGTATGAAAGGTCGGCTGAGTTACTTCTATTTGGGAACCCGAATCTCCTGCTTCCTCTGGGTTAGCCTTAACCTGCGATTGAGACGATCCCGCGGACTGGGCAACGCTGATTGCTTTGTGAGCTTGCCGCGCGGCTCCCTCCAAAAGCCCCACAGCCGCCAACAGGACGCGCGCGGCAGAGACTGCGTGCTTATTGGCTTTTGTAACCTTAGTCTTTAGTCGGTCTTCCCATTGAGAGCTGTTGGAATCAGTTTTGCCGCCACTCCCCTTCACTTTCATAAGGTTGGCGGCATCGTCCACTAGATTCCCCTGTCGAGTAAACTCCATAGCCAAAGAACTACGCATGCCCCGTGCAGCCTCCGCGAAATCAACATTCTCGTTTAGCACCAAAAGCGTCAGCGAAGCGTTTCCAGTCTTCTTGGCTGCCTCTACACCGCAGTCCGTCACCCGCGACACCTTTAGGCGTGTGTACAAACTGCAAACTGGATTGCGGCTTGGCGATCCTTCGTGTTCCCTAAAGTCGTGTGAGCCATGCATTTCTCTAACACCTTCCTCAAGAGCGTCTACTGCAAAACGGGCATTGACCAACGCTTCTTCGAGTCCAGCAGGGGATTCAGTGCCTTTGGAAACAATTTTACTCGCTCCCACATCTTCAATATCCTCAGTGTATATCACGGCTCCGCACAGGCGGTACAGCCGGCACAAACTGACACAGCTGTAAAGGCTAAGCTGCTGTGGTTCCAAGACAGTCGACTCCCACACCTCTTCTGACCCCTGTACTTGCTGGCTCCTGGCATTACTCCTCTGTTCTGAGCGCTTCCTGTCCCAGTCATCCTGGGTGATTCGCTCCAGCAGATGCCGGTCCTGGCACGCTAAAGAAAAGTCCACCTGAGGAAGAACTCCAAAAGATGCCACTGACTTTGGTTCCCTCGCAATTTGCATCAATGCAGTCGCTAAATCGGTCGGCACCTCAAGAGGGCACCTAAAGGTATTGCAAGGACGTGTTTTCAGTTGTGCTGGGTTTGTATCGCCAACTATTAACAATTTGGCGACCTCATCCTGTACCGCTTTCTCATACGAGTCGGACCAATCCGTAACATCTAAAAGGGCATGGCGCAAACCCTCTACAGCCAAAACATACGACCGATCTCGGTCAACTGACTGCGTGCCACCGTTGCATAGGCGAGAGCACACGCTCCATGAAATTTCGACGGAAGCCTCAGCAGCGATTTGAGGAGCATACGATAACGGGCTTCCCGCAGCCAAGGCTTCCTGAACTCGAGTGGATACGAAGGTTGTCTCGTCACCATAGAGGGGCTCAGCAAACAGCAGCTCGTTTTGTTTGCCTTCAGATCGTCTCAGGTTACCTAATGCACTGTTTGTTGGCTCGCTGTCTGTTGCACTGGAGGCTACGGGATACCATACAAAGGTGGCAAGAGCCGCGGCGGTGGCCAAGAAATGAACATAACTTATCCAGTGCTTGTGGAAGGAAGTTTCCGCGCAGCGCTTGAGGCAGCCCCTGGTGGGGAAACCAGAGAATTTCTGCTGTAAAACAAGGCAGCTAGAAGAAGAGGCCTGCAATTCACCACCGCACGGTTCGCGACTAAGCGGGGGCTCTTTATCTGTACATCCTGTGTTTGATTGCTTCCAAAAGGGAGATTTCTCATGATTCCCATCGAGTTTGTGTTGAGTGTGTATGGCCCGAAGTCCGCCAGAACCACGCATCCAAAAATGTAAGTTGCTTGTAGACTCCTTCCGATTTGGCTTGCATGAGCACACTTTTGACTCAACAGCGGCAGCTTCGCAAGCGTGTGCCTCGATGCTGCACCTTGAAGCTGTTGAATCCCTGAGTGTTGTGTCCCGAGGAAGAGCAATAAAAACTGAAGCCATCTCCCATAAAAATACGTTGGAAAATGCTCAGTGTGCAAGTGCTGCTCGCTTAAATCCGGTATTCACATTCCCATGCCACCAAAGTAACGAAAGAAACGCATCGACGGACTCGCCAAGGAAAAGCCAAGGCGCAGAGGTGTCAAAGGAAACCAATACCTATTGCCAATACCCCTCTAAAATCAATAATAGTGGGCCTTTGTTAAACATCGACTTAAAGCTGTCCATTCAAGCATCTTGTAGGAAGTCATCACGTCGTTTCCATCAGTCCGCAAACAGGACAGGCGTCGTTCCTTTCACCCGGCTGCGACGCCAGCCCAAAATATCCGCCTCCTAATAAGATGCATGCACAAAAAACAGGAAATATAAGAATACTTGGATTCAATGGATGTTTTGGTGGGCATAAAGCTGGCATAGCATTCCGAATGACACTGAGCCCCGATAGCTAAGCAGCACGGGTAACGCCTGGCTTCCCAATCGCTCACATTAACTGGGTTAGTTTTCAGTATTGTACGACTTCCGTTGTGACTTTTCTTGAGGATATCAGCGTGTCAATATGCTTACTAAGACCATTTACGACCAACTTCCGTACAGCTTGCAGCGTGGCACAAAACTTACAGCTGCATGCTTCTAGAGTAACAAGAATCCTCGTATGGTATACAGTTGGCACTTCGACAATGCAGAACTTGAGCAGAGAGTAGGTTTGGCATTGACTCATAGGGGTATGTGAGAGTCGCAGTGCCAGTTAGCCCCCTTAGAAATCAACCTGTGACCACGCAACATGAACACGCCATTCTCAGTGCACCCGGTAGTAAGAGTACTCAGGCTCATATTGCTCTATCATTCTTTGCATGACAAGGGCTCTTCCTTTTGATGTACTTTCCTACCGTGCTAAGCCGACCCACTCGCGTTTGCATCTTGTATGCCACGGATCAAATCAGCTCACAGCTTTGTAAGGTCCAGTTACTTTTAAAATAGTACAACTGCAATCATCCGCATAATGGAGCTAGAAGCATTAGTTATTGCCTTGCACTCCTTCTTTCTAACATGTAGGACTTTTTAATGTTCACATGCGGTATTCCTTTTGTTTTCTCCGTAATACCCCGGGCGCGGGTGTTACCAAACGCTTCAATTGCACCCTTGTGGACATGCGTAAACCCTAGGTGGTTGTACGTACACTTGGACTGAAATACATATCCTGGCCTCAGTTTTTCACCAAATTGTTTTCCCGTTTCTGCATGAACTAATGCAGACGTTAGTTTTTCCTTAGAAATTCGTGAATCGTTGCAATCATGATAGAAACAAGAGAACACCCAGGGAAGCGGCTTGCCCGCTTTCTTCCGATGATTGTAGGTTTCTGTATTTTGGAGGAACACAAAGGAGCCAATTATTCCATGACTTCAGGTAATATGCAGTGTTATGGCCATCTTGTATACAATATATTTGTTGGTAAGACACTGCGTTCTCCGAACTGAAGAGCGGAAGATTATCTAGAATGCCCTACAGTACCACTGTTTACCAATGTTTCAAGTTGAGGTACCCCCCGAGTACCGCGATCATGAAGCAATTGCAACCGGAGCACTTCACTTTTTCACTGGTAAACATCATGACGGGGAAATGAGCAGCGCAGTGGATTACATCATTTCATCAGTGCATGTTGGTGCTGCTATGGTCCTCTGGTCGTTTTATAAGACTTATTCCACAGAGCCAGGGCGTATTCCAGGTATTACAATACGTTAAATGTTATCTGTCAGCTGCTTCGTAATACTTGATGGCAGGCACTAATGAATGGCAGCGGCAGCCTCCACCTAATCTCATTCATGAAAGGAAACGGGATGGTACGCCAGTCACTTCTCTTTGACATGGATGTTGACTTCATTGTAGCATTTAGGGGGAGCTAGATACTGCCACAAGTGTTCGAAGTATAAACCCGACCGCTGCCACCACAGTAGCAACACAGGACGCTGCGTTCTTAAGATGGATCACTACTGCCCATGGGTATGTGAGACCAATTCCATGGTAGACATTAAACCTATTAAATGACTGTACTGTTCCAGGTTGCCAATGATGTTGGGTTTTTCAATTATAAGTTCTTCTTCCTGACGCTGCTGTATAGTGGGGGTACCCTGACATTCGTCTGCACAACAATGACGACCACTGGTGCGTCACCAACACCAAGACAAGCGACGAAAGTTTATTAACTAAGCGCTCTTAGTTAGGGCTTCGATTGGCGACTCGAATATTTCCTTCGAACAGGTTTTTTTTACACTTCTTGGAACTGCATTGAGTTTCTTTCTCCTCGCGTAAGTACTATTGGCATTCAAAATGTCCACTTGCATCCATTCTGCTTTAGCATTGTTCTTCCATTCTGCATTTTTCACTGCTGGTTAATAGCCACTAATTGCACGACCATCGAGTTCTGTGAGAAGCGACGCACAGGCAAGGACCACCCCTATGATGTTGGCACTGCTGAAAACTTCACACACGCACTCGTAAGAACGCTTAAATCATGTCTGTTGAGAATCACCAAGCATATTTTGTGTAGGGAGAACAACCACTGTGGTGGCTCCTTCCCGTTGGAGGGCCATCCGGGAATGGGATCATATTCCCTCGCAGCCGCTAGGGAACTACCATTGCAAGGCTTTGGATAACAAGCAGAACACAAGTTATATTCTCGATAAAAATTGTCACAGTGCACTAATCGGCACTCCAGCTGTCATCTATGATGACGATACCAAAAAAGTGAAGTGCGGTGCACACCCCTCGTTCAATTTAGACCCATCCGCGCCTGGAACTGTGCGCGAGAAGGGCCTTACCTAAGCACTAACTAGTCCAATTACAAGGCTCCTTGTGCATATCGAAATATACCTTATCCAATATAGCAATGCTCTGAGCAATAATTTTGATTTCCTCGCTCGTTGTTATTGCATGCACAAGTGACCCGTATATGATGCTCAACACCTTTGTGCCAGTAGAGCGACTGAAACGATAACTCAGGAAAAAAAGCGGCATTTGCAGAGGACATGTAGAAATTCACAAAATCTGCCCATATTTTTCTCTTCAGCACTAATCTTGTACTCCTAGCGAGATTTTGCTGTCCGTTTGATTTACCTACAACAGGCTAATTGATAGAAGAAAGCCAAGCCTTCGTGAATTCACTTACGCTGAGTGTCTGACTGAGCACCTGTCGAGCTCTACGGAATCATGTTCTGCGTAACAGCAATTGGCATTGACAGCAGTACTAGACCTGCAATGTTCAAAAGGGAGCATTGATTCCTATACACTTCCACGATGACAAAGGTGCCGTGGAATCAACTAAATCTGCAGGAAGCATACGAGCACAAGATCTACTGCCGCGTTCGTCAGACAGGAACTGCCGTGCTCCTGCGACTTCAAAACGGAGAAGACCCTCGAAATGTGTTCACATCCACTGGGTTGCCTCGATGCCCCCCGTATCCCCTCTGCTGTAAACTTTCTGAACTAGGAGAACTTGGTTCTGGTACAGCGTTAATTATTAAACTCTAGATGTTCACCCCTACAGCAAACTACTGATTTGTGTGCTGATTTGTGTTGTTCTACAAGGCAAGTAAATTTCATGTGGACCAACCTGTAACGGAATATACCTCTCACTTGCACCTCTTTTTGTTCAGGGATACCACTTCTATTCCAATTCATAAAATTCATCCTTTTGGTATCTGCTATTCATGGCCTCTTGTCGTTGCCAGTCGTTATTGGCGTGTACTCGCATAAGGTTTCAGATGGATCAGCAAACTGTTCTGTATTCAACCGAAGTAGGGTGAATGTCCTAGCGTCTGAAGCTTCCTTCACACATTACTATCATCTATCAGAAAAGCGAGTACTTGATTTTTAATGTCTAAATTCTATTGGCAAGCTCGTATATGTGTCGAAACAGCAAATTCACAGCTTTTGCCTGAGTGGTCGCAGCACTTTTTACAGCCGGATGCGTGGACGGCACTGCTTCCGAGTCGCAGCTTCCTGGTGCAACAAATCTTGTAATGGTCTTAAGTGCTGTCATCCTACTACCAATTTTATTCAGGCAGCAGGTAGCTGGAACCACGCTAAATTTTTTTAGCAGCTTATGGGAGGGCTCTAAATGCTGAGCTCCTGTACCCTCCAGAAGTTGAATAGCTTTTGCAAAGTAACTGTTACCATGTTTTGTGGACCTTTGCTTATTAGGAGCACCTAAGGAGGTCGGCAGGAGAGCAAGTCTTCCAGCCACAGGATTTCGCTCTTCTGCTAGAAGGATTTCCCGCCGATGCAACTGACGAACATGAGATAACCAGTTTTGTGTGCAATTCACTCTTGGCCAACCAACCACCAGAGTGTGTGGTCAAAGTTGTCATAGGTTTTGACACCAGGCATTATGAAGAACACATAACTCTCATTGAAAGGTTAAAGCGACGGCTAGATATTTTGAAGGTTGGCCTCCACGCCTATTCTTGCAATGGTTGTCATGGAAATGGATTTTTCTCATTGCTCGTAACCAATTGAATAAACTTTATTAATGAGTAGGCAGTTACTATATGGTATACAGGGGCAAAGTGCGAGACGTTGGTAAAGCAATGGGTAGTTTCGCGCCAGAGAGAGGGCGGCTGCCTTGGCAATTGATTTAGATTGCGGAAGTCTTTGAAGCTTTTCACATGTTACTCATGTGGCGCGCACCCTCAACCTTTAAATAAGTGCACGATACCTTTTAAAGTATTTAAATGTGCGCTGTGGTACAGTCAGGGGAGCCGCAACAAGAGCCTCTGTCCACGAACAGCGTGCGCTTGCTGCTAGAGCGCGTGGGGCAAGACATCCTTAGGTAATTCTGGGATATGCCCAAGACACCTAGGGGCCCGAAAGAACAGGTGCATCGCAAAAAACTCAAAAGCAAATATCAAGATGGCTACTGTGGGCCCTCCTCACGCAGCTAGGCATTCATCGTTTTGCGTATAGGATGCGTGCATGGATGTGCAGAAGTACAGGTTACGCGGTGGTTGTTTTCAAATATGCACAAGTAAGGTGCCATTCCTAAGCTAGTTCACGGTATGATATCGTTTCCGCGTATTCCTAGATAAGTGTGGCATCTGCCAAGACTGGTTATTGCTAAATTACATGTTGATGGAACCCCATTGCGAGCCACGAGGAAGGGGCGTAAAGTCCTATGGGCACATCTTACAGTGTCTTCGCTCAGGACCGTGATGATTGCTTGTCACGGTTTCGTACATGGAAAACAATTCTGCGGAAGTGGTCGTGCGTTATGTGTAACTATAGACTACTCCCGCTTTTCAGAGGACAGTATCCAATAGGCGTAGGTTGACGCCTGAGCCAACGTACATCCAAAAGTATCTCCTTGCTGGTGCATGCGTTCATCAGCCAACAGCACTGGTGACCACTTTATGAGTAGCATGATGGTGCAGTGGGACCATTCTGCTGCATTCGTCACTTCTGCCTGTGATAGGAATCTGGGATGCTAAGGGATTCCAAGAACGTAAGTATGGAATCTGCGTGGTGCTTAGGTGGAGCCTGCGCCAAATCCGGAAGACATTGCTTGGGAAAATCTTAGCTATTCCAAAGCAAAGCGGATCTTTATGCAAGTATGTTTACGACTAGACGGTTACACGCGCCCCAACCAGCTGAGTTATCATGATGTTAAGTTTGCATGCGACACTCCAAAACAAGTGTGCTAATATTGGCCAATCGTTTGCGTCGCAGGTCACGTTGTGGGCAGTTGCACTGGGCCTGTGCGTGGTGTCCTTTTGTACTGCGGCGATACTAATCATTTTTAATATCAGCCTCAAGAATAAAGCATTCACAGGAGTGAGATACACAGGTCCATCTTGCATCCGCAGGCTATTGCTTTCAAGGCAAGTGTATAATAGGTGCTCTTGTCCTTGCTATTGAGGTAGCAGACGGCAGACGGCGCTTTTTGGCCTATGATCTTTAGACCGGGATCACCATGATAAAACCTGTGGAAGAGTGGATCTTGTCAATACGTATCGATGAGGTACAGGAAACACTAGCCATCCACGTAAAGTCCTGCTGAGGCCACTAAAAGCTTTGACAAACCCTTGAGATACCGTAGCTTTCCTGCTGGACTGCCGTATCAAGCATGATCCGCTATAGAATTCTTCAGGGGAAGGCGTACGCTATGTGCCAACAGCAAAACTCATAACCGGTCTTCAAGGCCCATATAACAATAAGTTTGCCACCTTATATATCCCTACGAATGCCCGCCTGCTTCTTAGTTGCGTGTGGTATCTGAGAACTGCTGGTGCAGCTGAGTGGGAGTTCGTGGGTTTCATTAATTCTCTCCATGCTGCCAGCCATGACAATCAACGTCATCAACACACTCTTAAGGTGTGTATTTTACTTCTTGGTACGTCGGACATGTGGATAGTTTTGGGGTTTCACATCTCTAGGCAACGTTTCGGCTACTACAGCTCGGGAAGTTTCGGGCAGCCAACTACCAATGACTAGTGCGCATGTGGTGTGTGCTAAAGTCGTCAAAGGAGCGACACATTAGTCGAACGGGAGAGCAGGTCAGGCCCGCTTTTGCAAGACCACCAGTTTTTAAGCACAGCTGTTACAACCGCGTAGAATAACAAAGGGCCATCCAAAAAATTCGGCAGCTCTTGTTGCCGCTGGCGAGTCCTAATACCTCCCTGCAAAAAATTATTTGTATGGATGGTGCTCACACAATGAGAATAACATTGTCGCAGACTGCCTTCATGGTCCGTTTGACGATCACATATACCATCAATACCGGCCTGACTTACATCATAGTCCTACAAGATCCGAGATGGTGGTGTGTGGGGCACTCTAGCAAGCAGCTTTTAGAGGTGCTAAAATTTTATCGCAACCGCATAAAATACATGCTTCGTGTTTACCCTTGACACAATGAGAACACTGCAAGAACTTTGAATCGTCGCAGGTATGTTCGAGGGGGCCTCATTGAGTGCATTGCAATGCAGTTCTTTTCATTTCTCTTGAGTGAGATCGGATTGTCGCTCCTGCAAACGCAATGGCTGGTAAATACAGACACTTGGAATCACGCTGCTTTCACCCATCAGCACGCTGCATACGACAATCATTCAAAAAGTGCATCAATAGGGTCAAAATAGACGAGCAGCTGCCCGATCGTCTGATCGCCATACAGAGCCTTGGTAACCTCAAAAAATTCTTGTGAGCTATCTGGGGGCAGGCACGGGTCGTGCAAAGAAATTGTTTGCTACCGCTGACAAGGAAGCCCATTTCCCAGGAAGCATTCAACCGGTTATACGAGGGCCCCGACTTTTGCACGGCGACTAAGTATGTGTGCACGCATAGAGAGCTAGCTATAAGCTCGCAAATCGCCTGTTACGGCTGTCCCTGCCAATAGAAATCGCGGCTCGTTTAGAGTCGGCATTTTCCGCAGGTATGCAGCAATGCTGCAAGGGCTCTGTTCTCTCTCACTCTACGTAAGCATTGCACCATTCCTAAGCCTGCAGGCCATGTCCACCTGGGCCATATTGTATTGGGTGTACAAAGTGGCTCTCTTACGCCTGGCCAAACGCCCGAACCCCGAAATGACGGCAGCTATATACAAAGTAAGGCATTATATTCCTCATCAGGGACAATGATTTGCATGCGCCGAAACGCTGAAAAGCCGTGCACAGCTTTAATCTTTATATTCCAGAGGGCTGCACTGGTTGGCCACTGTATAGCCACCTTGCTTCTACTAGCAGGGGCATATATGAGGCTGCTCTCGATAGGCCGTTTTCGTTCTTCGTGCGTCGGTATTACTGCAAGCTGCGGGGTGCCTTCTATTGAAACCCACAACAAAAGGAAGTGCTCTGGAGCCTCTGAAGATCTACGGAATTTCAGGAGGGGCAATAGCGCTCCTATCGATTCTGTTGCCTCGACGCTTACAGCTAAAGTCCACCTACTTATGCGTTGTGCGTAACAGTTGTCAGCGATTATTTCCAGACTTTCTGGGAATGAGCCTAAAGCGTAGACGCGATAGTTGAAAATTCGCGTAACTCATTTCTCCTCCATAGTTGACCTTCTTCTGTGTTGCTTTTTTCCATGTGCTTCACAGCCGGAAAACAAAGCCAGCACATGGCGTACGATGCATTACTACAAACTTCAACACACCTTCTTTGCAAAATACCACGGCACACACCCTGTGTATGCATCTTGGGGCCAAGAGAAAAATCCGGATATCTTAAGCGAGCCTGGATTTGCCTCTTGCTCCAATGCTACGGCAAAGGAATTTGCAGCTAGAGGAGCAGGTTCGCGGGCGCAACGACGCATGGCCGCGATTGGGGGCGGACTACTTCCTGTGAGTCTGAGGAGGGCACAACATACAGCTTTATTTAAAAAGTTCCTAATAGTCCTAATGCTCATAAGATATCCTAGAGACCTATCAAGTCTTTTAACACGAGAAACGCAAATGGCTCCGGTATCAGCGCCACTCATGCATGCATGCATGAGTGGCAGCTTTGGTGCACGAACAATCTGGAAAAAAGATCATATGATGGCTTCAGGCTCGCCTGCGGAGAATGCTAAGTAAGGCAACGTCGTCGTTGGGCACCTCCACGGAAGAGGGTCGGGCGAGCAGCAAAAGCAACAGCAGCAGTAATGTAGCAGAAGATAACGCAATCTTCGATGTGACAGAAACATGCAAACTCAGAGCCACTCTCGTCGAGGGTCGTGCCGCTCCAGAAATCCAGCGGCTCCTCATGCAGTGTCGAATGCAAAGATGGAGCTGCCCGCCACATGAACGCGCCTCGTTTGCACGCGCATTTGCAGTTCCGGCTAATGCGCCGAAGAATCCTGTCGTGGAATCGTCTTCAAAGCATTCACGCGTTTCCACAGCGAGTTCTGGAGAAAGTGTGGCTAAGAATATGACAGAGAAAGACGCAGAGCCTCCGCAAAGCAGCAACGAGGTTGTTTCAGGACCCCCGATCCCTGGTTCCAGCTTTTCCGCTAGGTGGAATGAAGCAGGCGCGTCCGACGAACAGGATGACTTTTGCGAATGGCTTTGTAGTGTCGTGCTGAGACAGCTTTCTTATGCTGACTGCCTCTTCGGTGCACTATACAACGAATCGCATGCCGCTAGCACATCCCCCAAACAAACAGACACCTAGAAACTCGGCGTTTTTTAATTTAAAAACTCGCACCTGCCCCTGCTTCTGTGAAACACCACACAGCAACCTTACCACGCACCCGCCTTAGCAGCGTCGAAATCGAAAATAGAGTGTAGCAGTCTTTTGAGGTGACGTGTGTGGACGCGAAGAGAATTCATACACCACGTTGCGTCAAAGACGAACCATCATATCCCTTGAAGGCCACCGTCCAGTTAGGAAACCCCCCTTGCGAGTGGCGCTTTACACTCCGACCTTTACAGCCATTTTGCACGACACAGGCAAAAAGAGTAAAAGTTGTCGATCTTTGTATATCATGTCGTGGGACCGTTGCGTTCGACTTGAGGTGACCTGGCTAGCTATAACGCAGAGATGCAAAATTCTGGTTGAGACATAAGGCGAGCTTCTGTGATTTGTGCTCCAGTGTCCAGTGCATGTGAAAGAATGAACTCAGCAGCAGCAGCAGTGATGCGCATCTAGTGCGCCTGAAGAGTGCCCTACACGTCTGTAAGCCATGGAAATGTATTTGAAAGCGTTCGAGAATCCGCCACGGCAGCGGCAAAAAACAAGCACAAACAATGCGGTTCTCGTCAGTTTTCTCAGAGGGGCTACATGTGCCCGATTTTTTAGCATCCAATTCTCTCTCTCTCTCTATGTAAATATGCATTACATGTGCTGAGTACTGCTTGGCGAGTGCTGCAGAAATGCCTCTTCTATTTGGGGTGGCAGAGACCCCCGCGTTCTGAGATGTTGGCTTGCGTGTGAGGGGAGTGCAGTATCTCCCCCGGAGAGGACGTGGGCATGCAGATAATTTTCCCCGTTATCTGTCGTTAGATCGAAGCTTTTGCCCGCGATTGCCGCACCGCCTCGTGGCATGTCGCCTACACAACTTGCCGCATAGCCTGCAGCAGCACTGGTGACGTCCTCTCCTTTGCCCGTCATCTTTCGAGGGCTATGAAAGTTCAGTTTTTGCGCCTTCCGCTGCATGTCAGCGACGGGTGGCTCATACTGTGGATACAGCCGCGTCGGCGTGGCTGTTGCTGCTGCTGCCTCTCCCCCTCCTCCTACTCTGTCTCTCGGCAGGGAAAGTCTGCTGCTGCAGACTTGAACTGGCACTGAACTCCTCTGCGGCACCGTCGCTCCCCACTGCGAAAAGGGGTCCTCACAATCCACAGGCTTCAGGAAATGTGCGCTTTCTTGCCCCCCCACCCCACAGTGGTAGAGCAGGCGCTGGTGACGCTGATCGAGGCTCTGCTGGTGACTGTACGTAGGGGTCTTCCACGCATCCCTGCACTCCGACGGCTTGAGAGACTCCTCAACGTCGCTGCCGCTGCTTGATTTCCCGCTGCGACAACTCGAGTGCCCCCGTCCCTGCCAGGCGCCGCTGCTGCCGCCGCTTTCCCCGCCACTGTAGGGCTGCATGCGCCGCGTGCATGCAGTCATGCCGTCACCGCCAGGACTAGCTGTGCTGCGTAGGCGTCGTGAAGGGATCGGAGCCGTCTGGGGTCGGTCCGCTCGCATGTTGCTGCTGCAAAGGCTGTCGCTATCGCCGTCTTCTGCGCCTACAGTCTGAATCTGGGGAGGCACTGGCCAGCGCGAAGGCCTCTCCGCCTGCGTTTCATCTGCAGCAAGCGGAGCCTCCCGACTGTCTCTTCGCCAATACGCAACTCGATCCCCCCCTGTGGGTGCCCTCGAGGGAGTCCATCCTGCGGGAAGGGTAGAGGAGGCTGCCTCGAAAGCGCATTTGGAGGGGGGATCGGTGGTCTTGCTCGGATGGGGAGGCAGCTCTTCTTCCTCCTCTTCTTCTGGGAAGAGCAGCTGATGATGACTGGAGGCATCCTTTGCTCCCCCCGTCTCTCTGCGCTGCTGCAACACCTGCTGCAAGTGGTGCTGGCGCGCTAGATGGTCGTCTAAGATTCTAGTAGAACCTCCTACGGAATCTCCAAAGGGATTTCGCTTGCCCGTATATGCATCAGTCGGCTGCTGTCTTGGAGCATGCACTGCACTGTCTCCCCCTAACGCGGGAGCGAACAAGGCCTGCTGCTTCTGCTGCTGCTTCTGCTGCTGCTTCTGCTGCTCCTGCTGCTCCTGCTGCTGCTTCTGCTGCTCCTCTTCTTCCTCTTCCTCTTCCGCCTCTTCCTCTTCCTCCTCCTCTTTGCGGGGAATACCGTGTAGAAGGGCACCCTGCTGTGGAGGTCGAACGTCAGGGAAGCGCTCAGGGAAGTCTGGTGGCACTAAGACCTCTGCAGCAAGTTTTGTCGAGGAGGAGTCTTCAACCTCAAAAAGGCTTTCTCCTGATGTCGGAGATGGCTTGCCAGATGCAGGAGCTGCTGCTGCATGTGGCAGACTACTCCAGTGAGGCTTCTCGCCAGCTGCCTCTGCTGCGCCCTGCCAGAGCTGCTGCGGCTGCTGCTGATGATGATTGTATTGCTGCTGCTGCTGATGATGATGATCGTATTGCTGCTGATGCTGATGATGATCGTATTGCTGCTGCTGATGCTGATGATGATGATCGTATTGCTGCTGCGGCTGCTGCTGCTGATGATCGTATTGCTGGTGCTGCTGATGCTGATGATGATCGTATTGCTGCTGCTGCTGCTGATGATGATGATCATGTTGCTGCTGCTGCTGGTATTCCCCTGTGAGCACATATGCCCGGTGATCTTGAGAAAGATCCTTGATCTTGCAGGTTCTGCTGCCACTGCCACCAATACTGCCCTTTGCTGTCACCCCTGGAATTGCTGGAATGCGTCGAGGGGGTGGAGAGGGCAGCTGCTGGTGACAGTGATGCGAACTAGCACTGCTAGGAGGAGCTGTAGCAGCCTCCAGAGTGGCTGCAGCAGCTGCAGCTGCTGCAGCTACTGCCGCTGAGGCGTGCTGCTGGCCTCCTCTTGCATACACTCCACTACCAACTACGCCCCACGGCAGCCTCACTTTACGCGCGTTTGGCGATGTGCTTCTGTTGTGATCATCTTCACTGCTGTTGTGATCATCTTCACTGCTGTTGTGATCATCTTCACTGCTGCTGCGATGATCATCTTCACTGCTGCTGTGATGATCATCTCTGCTGCTGCTTCTGCTGCTGTCGGTGCCTTCCCAGTAAGAAGCTGCTGCCTTTAGTTGCCTGCCGTCATTTCCAGGCTTATCCGCAGCGGCTGCTTCTCCTGCTACTGCTTCTCCCGCTACTGTTTCTCCTGCCACTGCGCCTTCTGTAGGTCTTGGAGTTTCACACCACACACACGTAGTGAGGCAGCGGCGAGCAGTGGCAGTGAAGGGTGCTGTGGGGTGCACTGCTGAAGATCCAGCCTTCCGTATTTGGGGCCCTGCTGAGGAAGCGCGAGAGTTTGAACGCCTCGTGAAGCTGCACACTCGAGAATTGCGGCACCTATTGGATGTCGTAGTGTCTCTGCTGTCAACAGCCGGAGGCGGAGCGGAAGGCTGCTGCGCTGTCTCAGCCTCAAACGCTTCACGCTCAGGCTGCTCACACACACGCGGCTCTAGGCCTTGTTGACGAGGCATGGAAACAGTGCTTGCCGCTGTTGAGCACGCCGCACTGCTGCTGCTGCTGCTGCTGCTGCTGCTCTTGGTGTTGTTGCTGCTGCTAGACGTGGATTTTGGACAGACACTTCCGCATGTTGAAGGGATCTCATTCTCGCTGTCACTAGATGCCACCGACTCCCACGCAGCTGCCACTTCAGCAGCATCCGTTTTCACAGATTTCAAAAACGCTGCTGCTACAGCCTCATTGAGTACATCTGCTGCTGTTAAAGACGGAGCACTTGCAGAAGCCAGAGGTGTCTGACCACTCCAGGCAGCTGCCCCCTCAGGCCCCTTGCCACAGGCTTTACAAGAAGCCTCCTCCTGCTTCTGCTCCTCTTTCTGCTCCTCTTTTTCTTCCCCTTGCTCCTCTTCTTCCTCCTGCTCCTGCTCCTGCTCTTGCTCCTCTTCTTCTTCCTCCTGCTCCTGCTCTTGCTCCTCCTCTTCTTCCTCCTGCTCCTGCTGCCGGTGCAGCCACTGCGTGATTTCTGCTTCGCACTCTTGCAGTATCTTTTCTTTGTTTTGCTGCTGCTTCTGGAGCTTCTGAAGCTCTCTCCAGCGCAAAGAGATGCTGCAGCAGCTGCTGCTGGTGCTGCGATTTGGCGCTGGTGTTGCGGCCTGATGCTCAACGAGTTCTCGCTCCAATTCTTGCTGCTGCCTCTGCAGGCTGCCGATGGATCGAAGAAGCTGCTGCCGCTGCGTCTGCAGTCTTGCAAGTCTAGGTATGGCCTCCTCTGGCTCCTGCTGCTGCGGCTGCTGCTGCTCCTGTTGCTGCGGCTGGTCAAAAGTGAGTTGCGCAGGCTGCACAAGTGTAGGCGAGGGGGCAGACGGCTGCGCAGGTTTGGAGGCAACAAGCAACTCAGGATGCCTATACAGCGGCTGATTTGGAAGCAGCAGCTGTCTTGCGTAGGATTCAGGATCGAGAAGCGCTATGCGTGCTTCATTGAGCCTGGAACAAACACGACAGAGCCAAATGAGAAGCCAGCCCAAGATGCATTTGATGTGCAAGCATGCATACATGAATGCATGTATGCACGTAAGTATACAAAAGGGGAACAAGCACGAGATCACATGCGATCGCCTTTCAGGCTGCAGGAGCAGTGTTGCCTCTGTGCATGCATGCATGCATAGAGGCCATGCATTTCCCCCTCCTCTTTCTCTTTCTCTTTCTCTTTCTCTTCTTCCTCTATCCCTCGTGTGGGCATGACGTGATAGAATGCCTTGAGCGTCTTTCTAGCTGTATCTCCTAGAGTGCCCAACTAGCAGCGTGACTGTCTGTGTGTTGATGGTCGCCACATGCAATCACCCTGCTGATAGCATCTCAAGCTCAACCAACTTAGCGGCATCGTTCGCCAGCCACGTCTCGCGCGCCTGCGTAGCCGTGGACAGACGTTTTGAGCCACGTTGTAGCTTCGAAGCAGTATGCTGATATCTCAAAAATTACCTCTTAAAGTGATTTTCATGCCGTAAGCGAAGGTCCTCACACAGCGCAGACGCCTTATCAGGATGCCACAAGATGCTCATCCTGCGAAATGCCTGCAGGGGGAGAAGCACGACAACACAAGCCTTAAGGGAAGTGTGCGCGTGTTCTATCGGGCAGCTCGTGCAGACAAAACACATAATTACCCTTGTGCCAGACAGACAGCATGCAGAGACGGAGAGGAAGTGAGAGCGAGAGAGAGAGAGGAAGACAGAGAGGAAGACAGAGAGAGAGGAAGACAGAGAGAGAGAGGAAGACAGAGAGAGAGGAAGACAGAGAGAGAGAGGAAGACAGAGAGAGAGAGGAAGACAGAGAGAGAGGAAGAGAGAGAGAGGAAGAGAGAAAGAGAGTGAGAGAGACAGAAAGAAACAAGGACAGAAAGAGAAAGAGGTAGAGAGAAAGCCAAAGGGAGAGACCTAAAGAGAGAGATGCAGAAGTAAAGACATAAAGAGACAGAGACAGACACTGGAGAGGGAGACGGGGGAAGAAAAGCCGCGTATTCGGAGAAAGCGCGCCTAAGAGGAACGCCGCTGCATTCGCGAGCCTTTGTGTGACTGCGGTAGCAGAAGAAGGCAGATAATTTTAGATAAAGTGCAGAAGACTGCCTTCGAGCAGCAGCAGAAGTAGGCAGATATTTTAGATAAGTGCAGAAGACTGCCTTCGAGCAGCAGCAGAAGTAGGCAGACATTTTTAGATAAAGTGCAGAAGACTACCTTCGAGCAGCAGCAGAAAAGGGCAGATATTTTCTGACAAAGTGCAGAAGACTGCCTTCGAGCAGCAGCAGAGGTAGGCAGATATTTTAAGATAAAGTGCAGAAGACTGCCTTCTAGCAGCAGCCTGTGCAGCGCACCCGATTGACAGCTGCCTTGGGAGCTCCCTTCTCAATGCTCAAAACTTGGAAGCTTGACGCTTGAATTTGCGCTTCGTAGAGTCTCCGTCTGCGTGGACATGCGCATGTATGCGTATAAGCCTCTGACGTGTGTATAGTTCTGCCTATGGGTGTGACTGTGTAGATACAGCGGGCGGCTTCTGGAAAAAATACTTCTTGGGGGGGAAGGGGTACGAGCTTCTGACACCCCTAGAGAGGTTCATTGTTGCAGACCACACGCATGCTGCGCATGCAGCTTCTAACCCCTGCAGTCAGTCAGCGTCTCTTGGAAGACGGCCAGAACTGAGCCGCTTCTCTTCTTCACAGCGAAGGCAGAGTTGCGGTGCAGGGAGAAGCTTCTCTACACTGCTGCCACGGAGGAAAAACCCTTTTGAAGCGCAAGAACGAAGCCTTGAGCCGAGAAGGAAGCGCAAGTAACTCGCACGCACTTCTTATAGTGATCCACAGAAAACGCTTCTGGGCAGTTTTGACGCATCAGCTGAAGATAATTCAAGGCTCCTTCAAAGTCCAGTAGCCACTCGCACGCCTGCGCACACAAGGAGATTCAAAGCCGCTTCTACCGACTGCAGTAGAAGAGAGTGTCTTACACATTCTTAAAAGCGGCCATGAGGAGGTATTCGTTGTCTATGTATGTATGTATGTGTGTATGTATGTATATATGTGTGTATCTAAGTATGTATATATGTGTGTATCTATGTATGTACGTATGTGTGTATCTATGTATGTATGTATGTATGCATGTGCAAAATGTACGTACACCTCAATACTGGCAATTTTCCCCCCCGGTAAAAGGAGCCTCACTTGAACCCCTCCACACAAACTTTCGCCAGTGCCCCCTAAAAATACGTCTCAAGCGTCCTACTAGCGATACTTCCTAAGAGCCCCTCTTAATGGAGCACTGCTGCTCATTTTATGCAGTCTTTTTCGGCTGTACGTGCCCCCATGTGTGGCATTCGAGCAGCTAGCTCGTTTGGATGCTCTTCTCACCTCCGCAGCAGTTTCATAGGCTGCCTTGTAGTTGGGAGTCATGCTGAGACAGAGCACGCAGCTTTCCAGGCTGCAAATCCAGCGTCCTAGTCGCAAGGCACTTCGCCCCTGAGCAGGCAGACACGCGCAGTAACACCTGCAGCTGCAGCGACAGAGACGCTACAGCGTTGAATCTCTTCCCAAGGGCCCCACCCAGCAGCACTCCAGGCAGATCCACACACCAAGCTAGACTGGGCTGAACCTGGCCACTCTGTGCGCATCACGACGGCGCATGCCAGCTAGCCAGTTCCAGAAAGCCGCGCTCGAGACACCCCTTCCCCCTACACCCACATAGATCTATTGCAGCAGCAGCTATGCATACACAGGCCTTGTGCCTTGTTTCTGTTTGCGACTAGGGCAGCCTGCCTGTCTGCCTGCGCGGTTGCAAGGCTTGCACTTCGCTCTGGCCTCTGTTTTACGCCCTCTCAGCGGAGCAGATTCAGGCAGTGCTGGCTTGCCTTGTTGAATGCGAGCTTGGCTGTATTTTCCACGAGGGACAAGTTCGAAGAAAGAACGCCCCCCGTAGCTTCATCCAGTTGCTGCTGCTTCTTGAGCAGCTGCTGCTGCAATTTAAGAGCCTCCGAATACAGCGACAAGGCCGCTTCATTGCTGTGCTGTCTGTACAGCGTACTGGCCTGCACAAGTAAGCATAGAGCACTCACACACTCTAGTGGCACGCGTGCAAACCCTAGACAGCAAGCTCTTTTGCCCTCTTGCTAAGGCTTTTTGTGCATTCGTGAAGAGGAATATATTTATTTGTCATGGCCTTTAAAGCGTAACAGAGAAACACTGTCTGAACCCTCACTACGAGCAGAGCCAAGGAAGCGCTCTCGAGACGACCTCCCCGCTGTACCGCTACACCCCACCCTCTCCCTTCCGCCGCATATAGTGTCTGTTTCTTCACGTCTACGTAAGCGCAAAGCAATGAGGCAGGGTGCCAAAGAAGCAACCTCTACGGGGAAAAAAGGGGGATACTTGCTTTTGCAGCGTATTCAAAGACGACACTCCTCCACGTCCTCAGATTCGCAGAGACGGCAGCGAGCTGCTGCTGCAGCTCGCCATGCAGCTGCAATTCTCCCGTGGAGGCTGCCTTCTGCAACTCCTGGAGCTGAGCTGCCGAGAAAAGAGGCAGCAAATCGGCAGGAGTCTTGCCTTGCCGATTGTGCGCATAGAGAAATTCATGGGGCAGCGCCGACAAGCCAAGCAGCCCAAAGAGCTGTGGCATATTCCTGAACGCCACAAACACACGCCAACGAACTCACTATACACTTACGCATGTGCTAACACATTCATTATATACTTGCGCATGCGCCAACACACTCACTACACTATACACATGCGCATGTGCTAACACACTCAATATACAATAGACTTGCGCATGCGCCAACACACTCACTACACTATACACATGCGCATGTGCTATACACACTCAATATACACTTGCGCATGTGCCAATACACGCATTATGCTATACACTTGCGCATGCGCTAACGCATGCACCATACTATACACTTGCGCATGTGCCAACACAAGCATTATGCTATACCTTTGCCCATGCGCTAACGCATGCACCATACTATACACTTGCGCATGTGCCAACACACGCATTATGCTATACCTTTGCCCATGCGCTAACGCATGCACCATACTATACACTTGCGCATGCGCCAACACACACTCATTGAGGCAGATCTAGGAAGGAAGGCGCTATGCAGCCCAAGCCAGAGCAACTGGGAAGCCTCATGGATGGCCATTGCGAGGTGTTTCGCTAGTGGGGTTGCTTCGCGGAATGCGACAGAAGCGCAATGGTTTAGGGGGAGAGAAGGCGGAGAGAGGTGCGGCTTGTGGGCAGTGCAGTCGCGCGCAGCTGCAGCTGCAGGCTGGGGTGTCTGTACAGGGAGTCCGCCTTCCTGCCAGCGAAAGATGCTGCGTGACGGCTCGCTTGGTGATCGCTTAATGACTTGCCTGTGACACAAGAGGTGGAAGATGTTGTTTCCACTTTCAGCGTCTGTAAGCCTTGCAGCATGCAGCGTTATGGGGGCAGACGAATGACGCAGCATGCCTGCGGCAGCAGCGACTCCCCCCGAGCCTTTCAGGAGGAGCTGCAAGAGGACGTGCTGCTGCTGCTGAAGGTGGTGCTGGTGGCTCCCCCTCTTCCCATTGTTGTTGTTATTGGCAGTTTTTTCCGAGCCTCCAGGAGCTCTCAGAGTTTCCACTTGAAGAAGCTCATGCGAGGCAGCGCTGGTATCCGCGTGGGCAGGGGGAACGTTGCTGGGAGTTTCCGACGAGCAGCAGCGGCTGAGGCGTGAGCTGCTGCTGTCGGCACAGCTGCAGCCCTCGATAAACTTGCTAGCCACGGTGTCTTTGAGGAGCTGCAGCCATCGTGCATTCGCGAGCAGCACGCTCTGCTGTCTTAGCCGCAGAAGTGCTGCAAGGCTTTGCACAGCGAGCAGGGGAAGTAACACCTCCTCGGGGAGCGCAGGCTTTAGCACGTCATACGCCTCGCGTTCGATCGTCTCGTCTATTGCCGTCAGACCTCCCTGGTGAGAAAGCAGCTGCCTCTCGCTGGAGCTGCTGCCCGCTGCTGCCTGCTTCGAAGAAGCGGCTACGACGTGCCGCTGCTGCGCGTAGACGCGTATTTGCATGCTTTCTGCTCGCAGACGCTCCAAAAGCATGCCCTCGATCTCAGGATCAGCCCCTGCAGCTGGGCACTGGTGAAGAGCCTCTCTTACAGCCACACTTCCTGCCGCTGCAGCGGCTGCAGCATCAGCTCCTAGGAAATCCCCATGCTCCTTGCGACTCTCTGCGGCGTAGCGACACTTGTGCAAAGCCGCTTGCAACGATCCCACCGCCGCTTGATGCGCCTCCTCAGTGCTGCAGCAACAACTCGCGCTGCAACCCCACGCCGTGCAGGCTCCCACCTCAGCGGATATCAGACAGCACGAGCCTCCGTAAACCTCCCCCAGGAGCGGCGTGGCTGTGGGGGTGACATCGCGCTGTCTGTGCGAGTCTGCCGCGCAAGTCTCCCGCTGTCTGTGCTGCTGCAACGGCTTCTTCCGCGGCTCTCCACTCGCGCCTACGCCCCCAGAAGGAGCTTCCGTGGAGGCGTTGGCTTTTTGCACTTCTTCTTTCTCAGCAGTTTCTTCTTTGAGCTGCTCAGTCGAACCGCCTCCACCATGCCGCCCCTCGGGAGAAACAGACGTGGACTGGACTAGCCGCTCAGAGAGCTGCCGTCTCAAGCGGCGAACCTCCGCATACAGATGATGCGCATCCTGCTGTTGCTGCTGTCGAACCTCTTCGACTAAGAGTCGCGCCTCATCGCCAAGGGCCACACGCTGCTGCAGCTGCTGCAGCGATGCCGTGGCGTCTAAATAGTTGCCTTCTGCTGCTGCCAGCCTGTCTGCCCGTTCTTCTAATTGCTGCTGCAGCGAATTGACTTGTCGCAGCAGCAGATTCGCTTCCGCCTCTCTGCCGGCGAGCTGCTGCTCCTGCTCCCGCAGCAGCTGCTCCTGGTGGCGCAACAGGGCGTCTTGCTGGTGCAGCTGCTGCTGCTGCTGCTGCAGCAGCTGCTGCTGCTGCTGCAGCTGCTTGTGCAGCTGCAACTGCTGCTGCCTCCCCGCGTGCTCCCGCAGCTGCATGCGCCGCGCCACTGCGTGCAGCGTGGCAGCGTCAGCAGAGGCATGGGAGGTGTCAGAGTCTTCGTCACTTGCCCTGTGGCGTTCATCCTCCCGCATTGTCGGCTACGATGTCTGTAGGAACACCCAGGAGCTGATGCAACAGCTGTAGAGCTTCAAATGCATGCGGAAGCCCTCAAAGATAGAAGCCGGGTGCGCCTAATCGACGGCTTCCCGCATGCTCCTTCATAACACAGCAGCACTTGCTGGCTGGTGTGGCGGCCCTTAGGCGTAGCAATACTCTTAGGTGTGCGTGGGGCGAAGCGCAGAATGTGGCTTTCCCTGTTGTCAGAGTGCAGATTCAGTCGTGCGCGTTGCTAAGTGCTGAAGCGCAGGCAGGCAGGCTGACAGGAAGACAGACAGACAGACAGGATCCGTGTCTTGCAGCTGCGAAGACAGGCAGAGAGTGCCCATGTAATTAACAGCCGATGGCAAAGAGAGAAGGCGCGGCAGTCTGATAATGGACTGCGCAGGAGAAAAGCAGAGGTACCTGCGACTTCGGCCGGCAGAGCGCGCAGCCGTTTCCGATCAGCTAACACAACGCCCTAGCAGGCGATCCACCCCAAGGGCAGTGACCAGCAAAAAACCGTCAAATGGGATGAAGAAATCAATAGAAAAGAAAGGACGCAGCCATGGTTTCAAGAGAAGAGCACTGAATATTCAGTTTCGTATGGCTACGAGGAATTCAACGAAACCACCCGAGATGGGGATGGCGGGAGAGGGGCCCTAGCGGGGGGCCCCTGCTTTGTATTCCTGGTGGCACTGCAAAGAGGTGGGCTGCGAGAAGAAATAGCCAGAAATATTTCTGCAAAGGGATTGCTTTAAAACAGATATCCGACGGATCACATGTGGTTGTTACCACGGTTTACTCACCACACGCGCACCGGACTAGCAACTTTATGGGCTCCCTACCCTCCACGCAAGGTGCATCCCAAACACGTGGATTTTGAACACAGCTGCTGCGCAATGCAAAATGCATGCAGCCACATGCAAATAGCGCTTTAGAATAACTACGAGCTGTGCATGCAGAGATTTGTTATCAAGCCTAATCCAGCTAATGTCTGCGCCGTTCGTGTGAATTCTGGATGCATTCGGTGCAATGTCCTCCATCTCGCCCATTTTAGAGGTGTGGTGTCTAGACACTACCGATGACCGCGAATCCGTAATGAACTTCTCTGCACCACGGAGCTAAACGCAAAGCATAGACCAAAAAGAGGAATTCCATGTGTATGCGCTATGCCTCCTCCGTACGGTACTAGCACTTCAACCTTCGTGATCAAAGAGGGAGACTTCTTTATACCTCATTTCCATGGCCTTAAAAAAGCGGATTTGTTCATAGCAAGCCTCTCTCACCTCTCATGCACGCAGTGTCCAGCTGCCCAAGTGGCCGCCAGTCTCTAGAAACGAACCTCTGCGTCAAAATTGAGACTCCGGATCCTTTCTCTCTGTGTGGTGGGCCAAAGTCTACTTGGACGCTTTCTACCACACTAAATATTATTAGCATAGCACTACCAAAAGACTGACACACTGGATTGGCTGTATAGGTATACTATTAGTTGCAGATTAGGGCTATGGCATCACAAAAAGTAACAAAACTTTGTGCCTATGTGGAAAGCTGCAGTGTGCAGCCGCTAGGGATCACTGAAAGCTTTTCTCTTTGCAGCAACCACGAAGGCGTGCAAATGTCACTCTCTTCCAAATGGCTGGGATGCATATATCCAGCTTCAAGATGCCTCTAAGCATGCCAGAAATCAAAATTTTCAGCGACAGGCTGATTTCCAAGCGTACTTGTCCCTGCACCATGGACGCAACTCACCACAGAGTAGAGCCATTAATAGCTACTCTGCAGGGGACGAAGAGATCTAATAAACCAGTACGTTTCAGCCCAGCGCGTTTAGACGCACTTAGTCGAAACATCTTTCCCGTCTCATTTCCCTGGCGTAAGAAAAAAGAAGACAAATGCGTGCCGGCCCAGCCAAAGAGCTTTATGCGCTTGCAAGGCTGTCTCGCCACCCTGCCGGAGATCCTCTATGGTAATGTGCTACTTCAATACAAAGAAAGATGCAACTATACTCTTGGTCTTTTGATGTGCCTAACTAGGCACATACACCCACCCACGAGCGCGCCTCGGACATTTTCACAAATAGTTGAATCGTCGTTTCCTCTCCCCACAATCTATCAGCCACAGCCTTGCTTCGCTGAGTTCTTTCTTGATCTCAATGGGAAAACCCTTTTAGCGGCAAACTCATAGCAAAAGCTTTGTTGAATTTAGTATTGGCCTCCTCGTAAGCGCTCCCTCTCCCTACCCATGCTCTGTATTAACATCACGGAGGTCCAAAATGGAGGAAGCGTGGCAGCATCCACAAAAATTGCTGCTCGCTGTGAGTTTCTGAGCTTTTGCACCCGGTGGTTATCCTTATCAACTCGGTACAGGGGCACGCAATGTTCATTCTCATCGTATCAGGCCAGCCGTGCTATGAGAGGCAAAATCAAGAAACGACATTTTAGTTTGGGGGCTTGCAAATATGATCCGCTGACAACTAGCGTTAGTATACTGTAATAAGAGTCAATATCGTGTGCCTGTGCGGCCTAGCTACCAGGTGGCACTAGCTTTTAATGCTCGGTGTGTCGTTCCATCACAGGTCTACATCAAGAGACATTTGACGTCAAACTCAATACCCACTTCTTGAAAAGTAACTTAATACTTCTTGGATTAGCTTCCTTCTTTCCCTATCAACGCCCCTCAGAGTTGGGACATGCTAGAAGGAGACAACTAGAGTGAGGGAGCGTAGCTGCGCCCTCAAAGCACTCCGAGCATGCACACCAAGTTCGCATGGGATGTAGCGCACATTCACACAGCATTGCCTCTTCTCGTATTGTGCGAACAGTGTGGATAGGCGTTTGCGACAGCCCCAATCGACAGTAAGGAGGCCCCAGCGTGCCAGGTGGCTGACGATCTCCTGAAACAGACTAGAGTGGACGAAGTAACCACCAATATTTCGGCAGTGTGGTAACTTCCCATTACTGGCTGCACTCATATCGGTATTCCCCCATACCTGCCCGAGAAGACGGACATCGGAGATATTGCGCTGAGCACATCTACCGCTTGCACGCCAAGCACGACATTGCGTATGCAAGAAACTGTGCGCTTGGTGTGCCGAGCTCACTTTGGTTTTGCCAAAGATTAGCAACAGATGCGGAAGGGTGACGAAGTAAGATGCAGAACCTAAAAGTGTGGTTTCCACCGCAAATACGTGAGGGCGGAGAACACAGAGGGCTTCTATGCCGTGCTGCACTAATGCAGCAAGAAACGCGATCTCGCGCGCCGAGAAAACTAGAGCCGTCATTCTTTCTCGCCTATACCCAGCCACACTAAGGCGTGAAGACAGCATGACTGAAAAGTCGAAAACAAAGCTGCAGTAGGTGCAGAAGATGCGCGCCAGCAGAGAACTCGAACCTGCACCGCCCTTGCGGCGTCGCACATCGAGGCCTGCACTTCCTGCAGGCTGCCGCCTGGCTGTTTCGCGGTAGTGTGAGAGCACTGCTATTCTGCTCAGTTCAGAACCCTAATCTGGATTCCACCCTCGTGGAGTAGCTACCCGCAATCCCAAGCGCAAGGCCAGAGCGAGCAGGATGCGGGTTGCCAAAGGGTAAGCAACTGGAAGGGCCGACACCGCATACCTAGAAAGGAATCAAGCAGTGCAAAAAGCAGCAAAACCGATTCAGTGGCGTGAATGCGAAGAGTGCGCATTGGCAGGAGCACGCAACACCACGCGACTGTCAACCGTTCGCAAACAGACCCAACTCCTGGCCCGCTTCGAAGAGTTTGCAACAATCAGTACAACACAGAGCTTAACTGGCGGGTGCTGCTCTGTGGCGGCCTACACCCGCGACAGCAAGATGCACGATGCAGAAGGAGCAGCGCCACTGCGGCAAGTCACCAGCTGGTGGCGTTTAAGGCTGCCCCTTGCTACCGTTGCTGCTGCGGTATATCGGGATAATGCGGGATAACATCCTCGGGTATTTTTCCGCCCTCTCGAGCCCTAAACGCCTGCCAAGGGGAGCTGCTCTCCTGGCTGGCTTCACCTAAAGTGCCGCGAACGTGTTTCGCAACAAACGGCTACACACTGCTTGTCATTTTGCGCTCTCGATCACGCGAACGCGGGGATACAGTTAATCTGTATGAATTACTGCCCAATGCAGCACGCCTAAACCACCATGCCAGCCTTCACAGGACCCTATAGCCCCCAGCCCACCTTCTCATCCCCAGGCAGGCCCATACTGCACATACACACTTCGTCTGCATGCATGCATGCATCCCATGCCATGCCATTAGCCGCGCCGTGCCCCAGAGTCTCTCTCTAGAGTGCCGAGGCAAGGGGGAACGGGGGCCTGGACTTGCGTCAGCAGTTGTCGGATCGCGAGTATTCTGCCGCAAATCCGACGCTGTATTGACATGCGCACCTGGCGCGTCGTGTGTGATATATTTATATACCGGGAAGTGGCATAAATACACCCTGCTTCCAGCTCTGTGGAGCCCCCATCGGGCGTCGATGTGTATACGCAGGCCCGTCACGACTCAGGGTCTACGAGATCGTTCATGGTTTTTTGAATTGCACAGTTCACCAATGTGAATTTCGCATCCGCCGCGAGTGCTTTGTGATTCAGCATGACCGCCCCCTCAATGTCCTCTCCTCGCAGTCCAAACTGCTTTTGCACCAACGCCCCAACGTATGCTTGCGCAGCCAAAGCAATGACTTTCGTGTCTTCCTTAGGCAAGCACCCCGCCTCCGCTGCCAAGGCTTGCAGCTCGTCCCGCATGAACTCGTGCACCTTGATTAGGCGTTCTGTAGTAATCTGATACGCTGCCGCGCTGGGGCTGCACAAGCAGAGCATTACACAAACAGCATGCGCAGCGCAGAGGCCCGAATGATGTGCTCAGACATACAACCACATACATGCACAGACACATGCTTCCCTTGAACTAGAAAAGCGCAGCCAGCCCATTCAGACGCAGTGAAGCAGAGCATGTTCACGCTGTGCAAAGCCCAAAAAATGACGCGCCTCTTTTTTAAAAAATAAACGCAGGCATGCAGGAGGCAAGGCGTGCAGCCTCATGAGTGCAACCCTCCCTACCCCGCAACCCACAGTGACATGACAACTGCCGTTGAACGCCAAACAAGAAAGAAACGTCGATACGATGGGGCGTGCAATCCACTTAAGCGTGCACAGCCTATCGGCAACAAACTGAGCGCCAAGACGCGTAAATGAAAGTCAGCACACGACGGGGGACGGCACGAAGCTGCCAAGTCACTGTCATACTTAGGGGCTGAGGCGCATCCCATGATGCTAAGCACGAAATCTTTGACTTCAGGGTCTTCTCCGAACTTGTCCAGCAAGCTGTCGAACGTAGCGACGGTCAACCCGTACCGCGCCAAGGGATCCTCGGGGTTCTGTTTTGCCACCAAAGAGCATGCTTCTTGAAATCTGAAGCGGCATCCAGCACAGAAAATGGAGTAAAACAAAGCTGCCCTCAAGACTAGAGCCACAAACTACAAGATCCTCCATCACAAGCGACACTTTCCAGTTCAAAACACCTCGATACCGCCAGGGAAAGCGAAAAGACATCCAAAGCCCGCCCACGCATGCAACATCGACATCCATGATCGCGGCGAGTTGTACTGAAGGGGTCTAACACGTACGTGCACTCCTCATCCACGAATTTCTGAGTAAACTTCTTCAAAAGGCACTTCATTTTCTCTTGCGTGGCCATGATGTCTTGGAGGACCATCAACACCTGCTCCTTTGTGGCCTGCGATTTGCAATACATGCATGCACAATTTTCTTTCTGAACGTTCGGCGCTGCGCGTACACTATCCACAGTAATCGAAATTTCTGCTGCCGCCAGGGAGCACAGAAGAGGACAGCCCGCAACACCCATGCATCTTTCCCATTCTCCCCCTCCTAGCCCCCTTTCCCCAGGACGAAGAGGCAGCTACGGCTCCAGCATCGGGAGAAGGAGAGGTGCCCTCAGAACTGAAGACACAGCATGGGAAGACAAAGAGCACGTAAAATGGCTCACGTCATTTTGATTAAGCTTCGTGTTATCCGAGTCTCTCTCCTTGGATGCCGCCCCATCATCCCTAAGGAGATAATACGCAGCCACCCCCGTGACCGCTACTCCCCCTGCATCACGCGCAGACACATAGATGATACACCCGGCTTCAGTCAAACAGCTCAAACCACAGACCACCAGCCCCCACTGACGTGCTGCTGCTCCGCACATATCGCGCTCAAGAGGGAAAATCCCCAAGGGCTTAGCCCGCAATGCGTTGAACACGCGGTGTCAGCACCCGAAAACAACGTCACATGGGGAGAGGGGGGCATATACACACACACATACATACACATACATGCATGAACGTAGAGACACACCAACAGCAACACTCAGAGTTCATAGAAAAACGAGACGGGCGAAAACAACGCAGCGCCCGTGCTCAAAGCGCAGACACAAACATTCTGCATGAGCAAACCAACAGAACGAAAACGCGTCACCAAAAATGGAAGAATATTCAAATGCAATTCCCGGTGCATTTGTTGATAAACATGCAAGGCCCCTGCATACGCGTTGTTTTGGGAAATTTCTGCCTTTGGTCAGTAGCTGCATCGTGCAGCCGTAAAGTGTATCATTCAGATATTCAGGGCCCAATGCTATCATCAGAATGGCAGGAAACACTAGGGGCGGAAAAGAGAAGGGCGTTTCTGGATATAATAGATCTCAACAAAATGCTGCCACTGTCAGTTTCTCGCTTTCTAGGCGAAGAAATATTCCTCATGGAGCTCGGCGCCCAATGCTATCATCACGGCAGCTGCATTCGCTTACACCCTCAAGGCTACCACTTTGAAAGCTACAGCCTAACGCCCATCGGCCACAGGACAGCAATGATATTGAACGCGTATCATTGCATCCATACAGACGCGCTGTATTGCAATCAAAAGCAGGTCGCCTGTACGGAAAGCAGGGGGTCAGGAACCCTACAAGCATAGAAACCATGCAGCAACGGTCCTGCAGCATGGTTGGCCCCCGCTTGGCGAGGTCTCTAAGGGGGTAACGCGCCAGAAGACAACAAACTCGCACGAGAGGCGAGCCACCTGTGGAACGGCCGGCAGGCGAACATGTCCACACAGGGCTGTAGCTCGTCAGAGGGAGCCTTCCCACCTATCTGAAGCCACCGTGAGGCCAAAGAGGCTCACGGGTCAGTGAATTCCACGCAGATGCACCGGGATATGCGAAGAAACAGCTAGAGGCACGCAGCAATTCAGATGTACCGGCCATTGCCCATCTGCGGATTCGAAGGCGAGAACGCACCTGCAATCAGTAGAAGCTGCTTCCAGTCGGTATTCATTTCCAGAATCCGAGCTAAGACTTGAGAAGAGGGAGATTGGACCTGGTTCTATGGCGCCTGGCGCGCAGCGCAGCCCGCGGGGAGCATACACAGAAATGACGCCGGCAACTGCTGAGCTACAGCCTAAGCATAAGAAGAAAATTAGAGCTCACATATAGAACAACAAAATGGACTCTTACCCAATCGCAAAAGTATTCTCTTTGCCGTTAATTCCCCCTCTGCCGCTGCTGCGCGGCTTGCCCCCCAGGAAGCCCCATTCTTCGTTCCCCGCAGCACCACATGCCGCTACTCCCTGAGACTTCGAGACCCCAGGTAGACCCTCTGCTGCATCATGACACCTATTTATGAAGTTTTGGGTGAGACACTCTACCCTGTTGACATAAGCGAGCCAATTTAAGCTAGTTTTCCACTTTGGGTGCTGCACAGACGACGACCTGTTACAGAACCCGAGGCGGCCTCAAACAGTACGGAGAAACTGACACTCGCTGGAAATTGTGCTGTATAAGGCTGTGTCAAGCGAATCAAGCCAGGCGCAGTACCGCTGGCCACGAGCAGCATCTTTGTGGGCCTCGCGATGCACTCTGGCAAGGCTTGAAAAAGCGTCATAGATTCCACACTGAAATCATGCTTCAGTGATCAAATAAATGCCACGAAACGAGGCCAGCGTGTGACAGCCGTGCTGGACCAGCGCGCGATGTCGCATGCTGTTTATACAGACTCTTTGTGTGGGCTTCTATGTCACAAGCACCAGCGTAACAGTAACGATCCTCTTAGGTTATCCATGGGTAAGATACTGCATTCAAGAATCTGCACAAACCTAATAGAAAGTTTTTGAATATTCAAGACCAGCAGCCCGTTACCCTGCCCGCGCAGCTTAGAGTTCCCGATAGGATGGGAAGCAACACGCGCTGTTGCTTCCCATCCTTGAACGCTTTCTGTTCCGCTGCATATATTGAACTGAGAACTCTTGAACAGTTGACTAATTGTTTTATATGTTTGTGTATATTCTGTGTTGTTGAGCACGTAGTTCGACATAAGATGCAAACTTATGAGCATGAGCTCTAGATGCTATATGCCACACGCTGTGAATGCTGGCAGTGCTAAGGGTGCAGCTGCACACTCCAGCTGATCCTCTTGCCCCATGTCGGAACCTCTGACAGTCTTTGGTACCAGAAGACAAAGGATCTTCCAGAAAACTCTCACTACTTGTTTATCCGAAGTTTGTATTGAATCTGGTGTGTGGCTGTTGCCAGTAGATTCACTGGCTGTAGGTGCAGCGCGATGTCAGTTGCCCCTACAACAGCTGGATGACTTCCATCCAGTTAATACCTAATACAATATTTTAGATTCTGAGGAAACCAGCTTGAAGAAGATCTCTCTAGGAAGAAAACTGAGTGTGGCACATCGCCTGTTGGACAGCCATGGCCTGTAAGCTAATGTAAACATAGCAGCTCCAAAGTTTCTAGAGGGACCTGAGTGGTCAGCCGATAAATAGTTCATGGATGCATCGATGAGCCTATGCACACTAGAAATTCGTGACACTGTAAGGATGGGCAAATACTGAAAACTTCCATCGACCGGTTGCAGATATCGCGCTTTGCGTTTTAGAAAACGGAAACGAGTGTTCCTTTATACTTGTTTATATGAGGGGAAAGGACTTCAATGGAGATTATTGATGTAGAGAACACAGCCTTTTGGAGGGCTTACTGTAGTAGCTCAAGCTATCATACAAGCCCTTACCCATCCATTTGTGCCAAGACCAGCCCAACCACCAAGTCTGAGAGATTAGGAACGGCTCAAACAGTACGCTTTATCAAGAGAGAGGTGTAATCAAGGAAAAACATTTGCTCGCAAAAGGCATGACGTAGACGAACAGCTTGCCTTAGTAG
Source organism: Cyclospora cayetanensis (assembly GCF_002999335.1). Lineage (NCBI taxonomy): Eukaryota > Apicomplexa > Conoidasida > Eucoccidiorida > Eimeriidae > Cyclospora > Cyclospora cayetanensis. The sequence goes on along the minus strand of NW_020312170.1, from coordinate 7,141 downwards.
TCAGCCGGAACGTTTAAGAGCACCTACAGCACCCTGGGCGACCGCGTCACCTGTTGTGGGAAAACAGCTGAAGCCATACGAAGATTCAATTTTAAGAGGAATCGCATTCCTAGAGCTCTGTTTTTGGCTGCAAAAATTAAGCCAAATGCGGCAAAAAAGTTGAGCCAGTCACAGCGTGGTCTTTACCTTTTCGCACGCGGAAAAAGGTGTCAAGTTCCACGGGCTTGCATTTCAAAAGTAATACCAATTCCCTGTATTTTCCTGGACTGCTGCCGCTTCTTCAGGAAACGCAAACTGGGACCTAGCTGCTTTCAACACTGCCGACTGTCGCGCTGCCCGGTGACGAGTGTCATTTCTCTGACAACCAACGGCAGTGGTGCGGCAGTGAGCGGTTGATCTCCCGAACGGGGAAAGAGTTAAGTGCACAAGAAAGCTTTTTATACGCTCTAATTGGAAAACACATCAGACAAAATATACACATATGACAGAAAGCCAAAAGCAGGGCAGCAACTCTTTGCCAGCAGCCTCAAGCGGATCGTTACTCGCGAATTTTCATTCCTGCACTTTTTGTTCTTTGGGGGGTCTGAAGGAAACCAACGTTCTGAGTTTTTTCCGGGGATTTTCAGTTTGGGGGGACGGAACAGCGTGCTACCTTGGTCGGCGTGTGGTTGGCCGTCTCGCAGAGATATGGTGCGCAACACATTGCGAATCGCCGTACGTTGCGAATTAGAGTGCACTCCTTGCTGTCTTCAATTTGTAACCAAACCTTTCCAGCCATTTTGTTGCTCTCACTTCCTGCCTTACTGTAGTCTTCCTCTTTTAGCTTCCGTTTGATCTGAACGAAAACGATGTGACGTACAAACAAAATGTACACGGTCGTCATTTACTTTTCAAAATTCTCTTCCTCTATATCTCTTACATACAGGTATGCTACGTCATGGGAGGTCGGACACTGGGGATGCACGTTGCCGAACCTTATCAGGGCATTTGCGCACTGATGTTTTGCATGCAGATGCCGTGATGTTCTAGCTGTTGCAAATCAAGGGCAGCATCATGCTAAAAGACCACACCCTCGCGTATGCGCAGCTAGCGACTGGCCACTGTATGATAGTAATACAGCTAGTCCACCAGAATGTCTCTTTGTGTAAAATGGCAAGCTGCACTGACTTGTCATCCATTTCCTGTCGCAGTGAGTTTGCACAACCCGTGGCGTTTAACCCAAAACGAAGGGGGGCTTCAGCTTTTAGCACACACCCTCAACAATGGCCACTGAAAACGAATTCAATACAACAAAAAGTATACTACGCTAATAATACCACAAAAAGTATACTACGCTAATAATACCACAAAACACTAATGCTCTATCCCATAAGCTACTACCAACGCCCCATGCTACGCAACTAATGTAATATATCAGCCGCTTCCTCTCTTCAAACTAAAAAATAAATAGGCTTTGAGGCAGAAACGACAAGCTGTACACATAAGGCTGGAATCCGCTTGATGCTGCACCTCCAGATTATTTCTTTTCATTCTCATCGCTTCATCGAAAGCAATGAAAGGTATAAAGTGCCAGCAAAGAATGCATGTGAAGTGTGGCTAAGCGAGAAAAACCTGGCACTAAGACATGGGCGTCATTTTACTGTCTGGACTGACCGGGAGTATCAAGCGTTACTTACGTAGTGTCTTTAGGAAGACAATAACCCTGGAGTTGCTCGCTCGTTTTAACTCCTCGTACTGCACGAGTTTGCACAAAAGTGTCTGAGGGGCTTCACCCGCGTGGTCACAGACGCGCTCTCGCGACACCGCGGCGATTCACTACACCTCAGTGCAGGCGCTAACTGTAAGACCTCATGTATGGTCTTAGTAAAGGGATACTTAAATCCAGGCTTTGCAGCAACAAACTTATAAGAAGGCATTCATTTTTTCGTTCTAGGTGAGCGGAGCTGCACCATTGAGGCACCCCTAGCATCTACAGCTGGTTCCACAGCTCATCTACCACCCATGCAAACACCGTGTCTTCTTGTACAGAGCTAACACTCCTGTGTCATTGTGTCAGCAGCAGCACACAAAGGAGCAAACCCATACGACCGCGTCGCCTCGATGGCTCGCTGTCGTCGGAGCAGTAAAAATTGTAAGCTTTTTGCAAGGACACAGCAGAAATGTATGATCCGTAGAGTTGATCAGAGTGCATACCACTTCAGCAGTTCCTTCGCCCCTCATAAAGCAATGCTTGCATGCCAATAGAGCAGGTGCATGCAGCATAAGAATTCAATGCAAAAGGCAGCACAGCTGAGAGGACCTGCGCATAAATACAAATGGAAAGGACACCTTTACAATAATCCAGGGATTTTCAAGCGATACCTATGCGCGAAGGTAGCTGTAACGGGGAACGCATGCACTGGGAAAGGCTAACTACTAGCAACCGCATTGACTACCGTCAATGGTATCCAGCATTGCAAGTCAACCACAGCCGCAAGAATTCCCGCAGGCAGTGTAGCCTGCAACTGCTTCTTCGGCAGCCAATGAGGCCAACGTTCCACTTCATTTCACGAGAGACTCCCGTCGTATGTGTCCTCGACTTTCAAATAATCTTGGATCCGGCACGTCTACCCTATGGCTCCTACGCCTCCATATGGGCTCCATTTTGCAACAAAGTCAGCGAATACCTCAAATAGTTTTGCAGTATTCCTAGAAAGTAAATATCGATATTTTTGTGGCACATTCAAGTTTGGAGGAAACTTGCGGAATTAAAAAAACGCAGATTCATGTGAGAGTGGCAAATGGCTTAAGGCAGCTGATCTCAAGATGTTTCGTTTGGTCACGTTCTGAGGCACCTCGTAATGTCAGTCGATTCACTAGGACCATATGCCCAGGCTCAAAGCACACGGATGACTGCTGCTTATCATCGCTTCATGATGATCTTTCCTGAGCTTTGTGCATGCTGCGCGAATGAAGGGGTCCGTGTGGAAGCGGACGGTACAGAGGGAAACGTAGCTATGCTGCATTCTAGGACTATTTGGACGCCGGAGACACACCAGAAGGAATGTGATCGTGCGATGAGATAAATCGCTGTAGCTAGCTGTTGTCTAGCTCCCACCGTGCTATGAGTGGCTGCTTACGCCGGACTAATAGATCCAGGCTGCAATCGGAGAGGGTTCCTTTGTGTAGACCAGGGATGCGGGGGAGTAATGTTCACACCAGGATACCACTGTATCACAGAACCAACAGGCAAGAAGAGAAATCGCAAGCCAAGCAATTGGATTTTGTGAGCACAGAGTTTCAAGTACTGTAGACGACTGCGGCTGGAGGGTTTGTCTGTCAACCTGCCTGCCTGAGGGTGATTTGCAGTAGTTAGTTTTTTGTCAATATTTAGTCGACACATACGGCACGCCGGACTGCACTTACGAGCTTTGTAACGCTATTCATAATCGTAGTATTGAGGAATCTACAAGCGTTTCACAAATTATTCAAGAATAATTGCGCGAACGCATGAGTCGTGACAAAGCTGGAGGAAGTAAGGAAGTGGGTATATTCGCTGAACCTGTCGGAAGCAATCTAGTAGGTGTTTTTCTTACCCTTGACCTCCAGCAATCCGACAATAAGTTCGGACGTTAGCTCGGTTCAAGTTCGTTCAGGCACCCAAAATTTGCACAAGGCTGAAAGCAAGATAATAATATGGCTCCACCTGCTGACAATTTGGGCATGAAAATGCCGAGCATCTGCTGCAGCGCCCTCCAAGAGCCAGTTCATTGTGGTGTGAATCCCACCATGAACCGCATTGAAATAATCATACTTTGCACTCGCCGGGACAAAAGTGTAAGTGTACAATCGACGCATGTTCGGTGTTCTCCGAACCAGAGCAGGCCAGGCTCTATACTTCGCTTAGTCGTGTTTCATCTAGCTTCATCCGCTGTCAAACTGAACCTCGTCAAGAATAGCGGGTGCTTGGGTGTCAAACAATACAATTCATGGGCCTTAATTAAGGACTGTGAACCACCACTGACGAAAAGCGGCTGCACTGCACAATGGCGAGTCGCTGGGGCGTTGTGGGAGCGTGTCAGAGACAACTTTAGGTAGATTTCTTACGCTTTACTGTACAACTGTACTGCAGGAGAAACTAAGAGGGCGAACAACTCTGGGACCATCGAAATCCTGAAAGTTCTACATAGGTTGCATTAAAGACTGGTGGTCCCTCTGGGCAGTAAAATGGTGTTCGTATCATAGTGTCGGGCTGATCTCTTCTTGAAAAAGTAGGGCTAAAACTAGGTTGCACGATGCTTCTTTCTGAAAGCTATTTTAAAAATCACAGCTACTAGGTGCACGTAGCATGTTGCGCGCACTAACACGGAGTAGCATCTTGTTGCATACAGTTAACTGTCCAGTAGAAACGAAATACGAGCAGTAGAATCCAACATGAGTCAAATTTGTATGAGAGAATGGCAAAGTGTAACATAGCTCCTTGCGTAAAGCGTAGGCTGCCGGTAACAACCTGTGCACACTTCCACATATCTGCCCTCATAGCAGGGTCAGTAAAGCAGCATCGCTCGTTTTCTAGCCGTATCTCTCGCTGCCAGCGTGGATGCCAATGACAGGCCTCTACTGGCGAGTAGCTTCCCGCGCGATGTATTCCCTCCAATTTGCCGTTCGTGCAAGCATGCAGTGCTGGGTGTCTATGAGCCCCCTCAGCTCTATGCGCTTGTTCAGCTGCAGCGCAGTTGCGAAAAACTCTTGGATGCCGCTTTAAAGTCACATGTGCGGTGCAGACGTCGGAAAACAAGAGGGGGGAGGAAGGTTGCAGTCGCATAAGCCAATACCACCCACAATCGGCATTTCCCAGCACCGTCAGAAGCCCTGTCTACTCCTTCGTATGTGTTTGACACACCCAATGTTTGAACGTGTGGCAACATTTAGGCACGAGGGCGATTGCAAGCTAAGCAGCTTTGGCTTTCTTCCAAGACGCTGAATGAATGATCCCCTCATACGCGGTAGTTTTGCCGGTAAGTGGCTCAGCAGCAGCAGATTTTTGTCCCTTTCCTTGAGAAACAACAAAACACCGATACTAAAATCCTCTGCCAGCAGCAAGGCACCTCCGAATAACCTACACTATTCCTCGCAGTTCGATGCTTGCCGGCTATTTGACGCCTGCATAATAGCTCAGCAGCAGTTCAGCCTTAAGCGCCATCTTAACCCTGTTTTCTGGATGCCTCACCAGACCCCCACCCACATCTACCCTCCTGTCTCCAACCGCATCGTCCCTTCCTTCCTTCTTCCCCCCTCCCCCTTCCCTCGGGAGGAAACACCTCCCCTCACTATTTCAAAACACAGAGCTCGTCGTTCGTGGACGCTGCCAAAGGCGACTCCTGCTGCCTCAGAGAGAGCATGCAATGAGAGCACGTATTCACACGGCAGCCAAAGCTTCCGCCGCTGCGTTTCCCCGTCTGCTTCGATTGCAGCACCCAGACGGATCTCAGCAGCCGTTCCAAAGAAGTTATTGAAGCAGGCTCAGCGTGAGCAGCGCAGCATTGGGGTGTATCTGTCATCAGATCCCATGGTTTGGCTGCTCTGCATGATGGTGCATTGCATCCAAGTCAATCTCAAAGCACGAGGTAATAGCCGTACGCAGTTTGTTTTCTAAAACTGCAAAGGAAGAGTACTTGGGTAGCTTCATCATGAAAAAACAAGTGCTAGCTGACGGCAAGCGATCGTCCACACGCTGCCCTGATACCATGTGCGATCCGGAGAAAGATGTATCGACAGCTTCTAAAGCCTCTTCGTCTCTGAACCAGATAGCCACACCAAGAGACGTGCAGACAGATACATACATACATACAGCTTCATACAGACAGATACATACATACATACACCTACATACATTTACATACATTTATGCATACGGACAGTCGCGCTATCCAAAAGGTCTTGTTGTACTACGTATCTCAGTGTGTGGCAGACACACGAGAAGCAACACTATGCCCGTGTGCTGCTGCCCTTCCCACAGCTGTCTGGCTGTGGGAAGGGCAGCATTTGAAAGCAGACACTCAATGTTTTCCTAGAGTGCTTCTGCGCGGGAGGGTGGAGATTCGCCATCTCTGGCAGCTTCTAGAGCAACGGCAGCTCTTTCAATGCGAACCAGCGCCTTAAGGAGGGGTGTATGTATGCATGTATGTATGTACGTGTGTGTATGTACGTGTGTGTATGTATGTATGTATGTACGTGTGTGTATGTACGTGTGTGTATGTACGTGTGTGTATGTACGTGTGTGTATGTATGTATGTATGTACGTGTGTGTATGTATGTATGTATGTATGTATGTATGTATGTACGTGTGTGTATGTATGTATGTATGTACGTGTGTGTATGTATGTATGTATGTACGTGTGTGTGTATGTATGTATGTATATATATGTGTATATACATATGTATGTATATATATGTGTATATACATATGTATGTATATATATGTGTATATACATATGTATGTGTCTGTGTTGTAGGCAACTGTGGTTGTAGAGAGCACGCGAGCGTCTCCCTCCTGGAGGATTTCCCTCCCTTCCAGCCTCTGGCAGGCAGACGTACCGCATGATGTGCAGCTCGAATTTGCGAGAGGGGTAAGGGGCGCCAACTTCTAGCCCAAGCGTCCATCCTTGAGGAACGCGAGATCTTCCCGAGACAAAGCGCAGAAAGAGACGCCGTTCTTCGGGAGTGAAGCCTCGCAAAGCTTCCCAGAGCCAACTGACCAGCTGACGTTCTCGTTCATCGCACAAGTCGTACACCACTTTGCAGTTGCGCTGCAATTTAAACACCCCACAGGTGCACACAGCGGCAGAGGCGCTATGAGAGGACAGAGAGATGCATGCAGCGCCATCTGCAGAGGCGCTGTGAGTGGACAGAGAGATGCATGCAGCGCCATCTGCAGAGGCGCTATGAGTGGACAGAGAGATGCATGCAGCGCCATCTGCAGAGGCGCTGTGAGTGGACAGAGAGATGCATGCAGCGCCATCTGCAGAGGCGCTATGAGTGGACAGAGAGATGCATGCAGCGCCATCTGCAGAGGCGCTATGAGAGGACAGAGAGATGCATGCAGCGCCATCTGCAGAGGCGCTATGAGTGGACAGAGAGATGCATGCAGCGCCATCTGCAG